>NW_024104367.1:422850-946964 GCF_003945595.2 Pipra filicauda
CTCTTCTCTTCTCTTCTCTTCTCTTCTCTTCTCTTCTCTTCTCTTCTCTTCTCTTCTCTTCTTTCTCTTCCTTTCCCTTCTCTTTTTTTATTCACTTATTTAGTGTAACTGAACAAGAGGTTTTTTGTTTGGTTCTGTTTGAGAATTTTTTTTCCTCTGGGATTTGATCTGAAACTGTATTTTAACTTCTGATGATCGTCTTTTAAAAAAGATCCTAAAGATCTTTTTTAGGATGCTAAATAAAAAACATCATGAACAAAATAGAGCTGCTTTGTCACAGCGTGTGGATGAATCACAAGAGGAGGAACTTTGTCAGTTCATCAGCAGCAAAACTGTCTAGAAATGTCTCTGCAGGGCATTCTTCCATATAAACACCAATCCAAGAGTTCTTGTCCCTCCCACTAAGGCACTGGGCAGCAGCTGAGATAGATGTTGGACTCAATCCATCACTGGATCCACTGAATCCTAATGCCCAGAACATTTCTTTTATATTACAGAAATAATGATGATTATTGAAACAAATCTATTGACTTTTACTCTAGGTACAATCTGATGGGAGTCTTGCAGAGTCATGTTTTAATTTATTTTTTTTAATGAAATTTAGAACCCAACAAGTACGGAATACACTTCATTTAAAATCGGTCATTTTTTCTTGTTTTCCCCTTGTGGGATTTTACCCTTTGACTGGGAATATGAGTTATGAATCCTGGTTTAAAGGTGGTAAATTTTGGCTGAGTGGGAGAAATTCTGCAATTCTGATAAATGTTATAAGTCCCAAGGTGGTTCTAACAAAGTTCTGTTAATGTAGAGAGCTGAACTAACCTAACTGAGCCTTTGGCATTACCTCCAGTAGAGACTAATGGCTAGAAAACTGGTTTCCATAAAATTAAACTTTAATTGGAAAATTCAGCAAATTAAATCAATCTGAGTGTTTCTATTCAAGGCAGACCAAGGATTAAGGATTAGTTATACAGTTTTCTCAGCCTTGACAACTCAATTCTGCATAGTGGAGGTTTGAGGACCGGAAAGTGAAACTGGACACGAAATAAAACCAAAGCCAACCAAACTGTGTCTTGTTTAAGACTTCCAGCTCAGGGAGTTGCACTATGGAAATGAGAAAATGGAACAAAAGAAAAATAATTAGAATTATCAAAGTATTTATTTTCTAACAGCTTCAGGATTTAGTGCACTGCCTTGTTGGCCATGAAAGCATGCAGCTGTACTCATAGATGCAGAGCAGAAAGGAAAAGCTCTTTTGACCACTGAATGAAGCCTGCTTAGGTTTGCTTCTCTGTTTATAGCAGCTATCACCCTTCACAAATACAGACACATTTGTCTCTACATTCCTGCCATCAGCTCAGGTTGTCAAAACTTTGTTTCCTGCTGAGGTGCTTGGCACTTTCTTTGCTAACACACCCATTGTGCTGTTTTGTGTTTCTCTCCCTCTATCCCCTTCCACATTCATGTCAAGAACTCATAAATGTGTTGCTGGAGCTGTCAGTCATTATTCTGAAAAAGCCCATCTTGTTCCTATACTTGTATTGAGTTACTGGGGACAAAATTTGTCAGAGGAGCCCCTGCAGTAACAGCAACATTTCACCAGAAACTATTTGGGCACCATGTGGGCTCGGCAGTGTCCAAGCTGTGCCAGGTTCTGTGTCCCTGTGAGGGAGAGATCCAGGGACCTGGGAAATGCCTGTGTGTCTCTCTGACTGAGAAAAGACTCTCCTAAGATAATATTTGCTGCCCCAGAGGGCTGAAAAGACTCAGTGACAGGTCTGTGCAGGTTGTCAGACAGCATTGCTGTGCCTTGCTTGCCTTTTACAAGGAATGTGCTCATTCTTACAGCACAGACGCTCCCCCAGAATCCTCTTTGAGCTCCTGGGCTTTTTTTTCTGATAAGTGCAGCACAGAGGAGAAAAGAAAAAAAGCAAAAAGGTAGCTCTGTCCCCAAAGGTTGTTCAACGCAAACAGACAGGCACAGATGGTGGCTGAGGCAGCGCTGACACCGGGACTCACCCCAGCTCTCACGCCACCGAGCAGAGCTGAAAGCACACCTGCGTTTCCAAAGCACAATTTCACAGTCCCATCCTGGACACACCCAAGCTTTTCCATATCCAGCAAACCCCATCCACGGATATCTCAGCCCTCCTGCTGCTGGTGGCCTCCTCCCAACACAGGAGTCCTTCATCTGGAGAGCATTAATTCCCGGTTTATTTGTGTGGGAGTCAGTGGTGACCGTGCTGCTCTGCCACATCTCAGCCACTGCTGCCAGCAGGCGTCCCATGGCACCTGCTGCAGATGTGCCATGTTTGTGCTGTGGGCAAATAGACTCCTCTCCCTGGAATTTCTTTCGGGTTTTTTTTTTGTTTGTTTTGTTACTTTTAAAGTAAAGGAGGTCACGTTATAAACAAGCAAGAGACCTACTGCACTTCCAGCATCACATCTGATAGTCAGATGGAAATATGTGAGAGACCTGCTGCATTTCCAGCATTGCATCTGATGTTCAGATGTAAGTATGTGAGAGACTTGCTGCATTTCCACATCACATCTGATATTCAGATGTAAATATGTGAGAGACCTGCTGTATTTCCAGCACCACATCTGATAGTCAGACGTAAATATGTGAGACCTGCTACATTTCCAACATCACATCTGATATTCAGATGAGCTTTGCTTGAGCAGCCCTTAGTCCATGTCCACAGGCACAAATGAACATTGCTTTTCTGAGAGAAACAATTGACACAGTGACTGCCAGAATTTGTTTCAGTTATTTTGGTTTTGGCAAAACAACAGCAACAAAATCGACAGAGTGAAGTGAGTAGAGACCTCTCTGTTTTCTAATTCCCTCCTGGATGAATCAGGGGAAGGGAAAGGGGAAGAGAAAGGGGAATGTTAGCCTGGAAAGACAGAGGGCCAGAGCCAGCTGCCTCCTCTTTTAACTGAGGAAATGGTTTTATTGACCAGGAAATATCTTCTGCCTTTAGGTCACAGCTGGGAGAGGGAGATTGAATTGTGATCACAGACTTGTTATAAGAAGTGGTTCATAATTATTTGCAAAGTCCTTGCTGAAGAATGCTAGGGCAGGGCTTACTTTAAGTAAAGGACACATGCTCACTCAGATTTTCTATTGCTTTTAATAATCAATTTATGTAAATTCAAATATATCACAGATGCATGTTTAATTTGACTGCTTATAATGATGACAATTGCAATTAAACTCTCTCTGTTCTTTTGGCAGTAGCAATAAGACAGAACAAAAATAAATAAATAATGATAAATTATGTCTCCTGTGACCTTTCTAAAATCTTCTGAGTGAACTGCAAAATCGATCTTTTAAGAAATCTGATTTTGTTAATGTTTTAATAAACACATGCATTTATTAAGGTATTTATGTATTGCCCTGGAGGGGGCGGAAGAGGGATTAAATATCCAAGAAATCTATTCACAAAGATTAACTGTGAAAACAAAACATCTTCCAGTGTTTTAATTATTTATCTATTATAAGTTGATTTATAACTAATGATAAGTTGAATCTTCTTTGGCCAATGAAAGAAAACAGCATTTAAAGAAGTGATGCAGAAAGATAAGATCTTCTCTTAGTGTTAACTAACAAAATTCGTACTGCAAATTGAATTGTAGTCACAAAAGGGATTAAAACCTACGCAAATTAGTTGAGCAGATTTGTTTCAAGGCATAGTTTAATAACTGGAAACACAGAGCGCTTGGATTCATAGATGTTAAACTTCCTATTTAAATGTGTGTCAGATAAGGAAGAGGATTGAGAAGAGAAGGGGAAGGAAGGGAGGAGGTACCAAAGCAGTCACAAATGGTAAGAAGTTCTCTGGCAGGCCCTGACCCAGCCAGGCTGAGCAGGGAGGAGGAGACGGGCCCTGCTCACCCAGTCTGTGCCACACTCTCAAGTTTCCCCATCCCTCATTTTAGGGATGAATTCCTGTTCATCCCACACTGAGATCTCCAGCTCCTTTTCTCCTGCCTCTCTCCCTCTCAATGAGGCATCAGCTGCCCACATTCATTGGGTTCATTGAGTTCACTGAATCAAAGTCTCTCAGACCCACTGTTGCTAAAGTTTCTCTGCAACCCAGACAAACTACGTGTTTTGCCATCCTGTGGCCATTCCATTCCAGTTTTCCAGAGAAGAGGGTTAATGAATATTCATCTTTTGGGAATAATGGGATTTTTTCTCTTAGATACCTAGTTGTGAGTTCAGAATGAGTCTTTTGTAGATCCAGTCTGGGTTGAGATCCTGCTGAATAAATAAAGGCACTGCCCAATTTGTCTCTATAATATCCACTTTCGAGGCAGCTGGATGTGCCCAAGAGTTGGGTCAGATCCTTGGTCTGAGATAAATGAAAGAATGGACATTTATACACAGGAAATTCTCTTATTGGTTCCAGATATTTTATTCTGTTTGTTTTTGTCCAGGAGACAGACACAAGCATCCCCAACAGACAAACATGTTTTGCATTAAGTGAGCTGTGTTACATCCTCTAATGGAAACAAATTCATTGAAATGAGAGGAACAAGACTCATTGATTCTTCATCTACCTGCTGACATGGAAAATTAGCCATTTCCAGCAGAACTTTCATCTGCTAATTATCGTCATTGATTTTGGATGAGGAAACGTAGTGTCTGAATCCAACTCCATTCTGCAGCACATTCTGCCAACCAGGACCTGTTTGCACTGCGACATGCAGGACAAAGAGGGAAAAAAGAGCCAGGGATTCAATTCCTCTCCCACTTTATTGCCCAGAGAAGCAGTGGATGCCCCATCCCTGGAGATGTTGGTTGGACAGGGCTTGGAGCAACCTGGTCTAGTGGAAGGTGTCCCTGTCCATGGCGGGGGGTTGGAACTGGATGGTCTTTAATGTCCCTTCCAACCCAAACCATTCCATGACTCTGTGAATCTCTGATTCACACCCTTCCCCTGGGATATCTGTGATACCTTTCCATTTGACTCATAGCAAGTAGTGCTTCCTTTCAATTGCAAGAATAATTATTCTTTATTGTGTTGCATGAGTTGCTATGGCACTGACAGAGAGAGGTTGAAAATTCCAGTGGTCAACCTGAAGGAAAATGAGAGGAGAGACAGCTAAAGATGGGAGCAAACATGATGAAGTGAGGGTAAGGAAGACATACTTTAAGTAACATTGAGTAGTTATTACTATTATTACTCATATATAGTAGTTATTATCAGTTATTACCAGTAGTTATTATCAGGTTGCTTTGTTCAAAAGAGAAAATAATAAACCATTAACCCCATGCTAATGCTATTTAATTCCAGACTGCATGTTTTTGGATAAATGTGACCCAAACTCTTTCTGAGCTGCAATAACATCGCTCAGAGTAAGACAGACACTCCTGGTAGTGCAGAGGAACAACTAGGAAAAGCACATTTAAAAAAAGATGCAATATTTCTCATTTCTTATTCTTCTAGTACTAAATATATTGGCAAGGAAATTCCATTAGCAAAAAAACAAACCTTGTCTCTTCAGCGGCACAACAGTGCCAAACAGAGTGAATCTGGTATATTAAAATACCAACTTGTACAGTCTCCTGAGTTTTATGGCTCCAGCAATTAAGAATTAGTGCCATTAATTAGCTCGAGCTATTTGTTTTACAAATTACAATTGCATGTCTAATCTTGGCAACTTTCTGTCCCCAAGGAGTTTCTGCAGTGAGAGCTCCACAGCAGAAGCAGAGATTGAATGGACTTAACTTCTGGGAGCATCTGAGACAAAAAGGAAATCACAAACTGTTATTTTTATTTCACTCTACAACCCTTTCTTTTTTCAGTCTGAGATGAGAACAGAACATCACATCTACCTTCTCTGAGTCATTAACTTTTTTCCTGAATTCCTACTGCATTCAGCCTTTTTTATTATTTATTTTTATTGTGACATTTTATTTTTTCTCTCCTTACAATGTGCAAGTGCTTTTGTAGTCCTTTAATCAGTCCCACTGGTTCAGTCCAACCCCTTCTCCTTATAAAGTTTCTGTCTTGGTTTTACCAGTAGAAAAGTCTGTCACCTGGAAGCTGCACTGCTGATTTGCATTAGGGCACCACTGAAAGGAAGCTGGTTTGCAGGAATATCTTATGAGGTCCAAATGTCTTTAGTCAGAAACAAATCACCGTCCTGGCTTCAAGTGTCTCCCATGAAACTTATTGCAATAAAAACCCTCACTTTGACAAAGGAGTGTGTAATATTTCTCTTGCAACTCTGCGTAAGGAAGTCAACAAGTTCCCTGGATACATCAGGAAAAGAAATTATTTCGCAGAAGAATGGTAACATTTTTAGAGCTGATTTATGAGCTGCTTTTGCCTGGTGAATACCCAGCCTTGAAGTCCACTTGAAAATGATTTTTTTCTCTTTGTCATTGTTGATAAATGCTTTGCTCTCATAATAAAGTCCACAGCACATGAGTGAACATCTGAAATCTTGGACATCTACTGAACAGAGACAGCACTCCACAGCCATTTCAGTAATGATGTATGACTTAGCCACAGACTGAGGTGTGTGAATTGTGTGCTCCTAAGGAACAGTTTTAATGTTGTCTTACAGCTGTGGAAAACTTCCTTTAGCTCCAGTTGATTAATTGAGAGTAGATGGTGCTTTCATGTGTGACCACATTGTCCAGGGGTAAAAAAAAATAGTAGAGAATAATTTAATTTAAATTTGAAAGAGCTGGTGCTTTGCTTTCACCTTCTGCAGACAATGACAAGTAGATCATTGAGTTTGGGCACCTGATAAATGGATGCAAAGGCAAGAGTTGTCTCTGTGCTATTAACATTTTACATCTCTATTGAAAGAAGAGGATGCATCTGAAGAGGCTTTTAGACACCTCAACTGAAACGTAGAAACATGAGCCTAAGCTTTGTATCCAAGTCAACCCCCCAAAGTTTGCACTGGGAATGTGAAACAGATGGTCACACCCCTTCCGGGGTGTGGGAAATGACACATTTTATTGGTTTAGTCCACACAGACTCAGATGAAATTTTGACCTTGATTCTGCAAGAAGATCTAATTCTACAGACATATTCCATTTTCTTATTTTGCATTTCTTTAAATGCCTTTTAAAATGATTTATATCTTTTAATAATGCTGATTATTCTTTTCATTATATAGAAGAACTTGGGAGTTTAATTTGTTCTTGGGCCGAATTGTAATAGTAACTGAGATGTGCATTAAGAAAAAACACCTTTTTGTGGCTTGAATTTCTAAATTTTTGTTAAATATTATATTTTATATATATATCCATATATATTATATACATATCTATTATATTATATATAATATTTGTTAAATATTATGTTATTATATATTCAAAGTGCAGTTAACAAGGTTTCATTGTCACTTATTGTCTTTTAAAATGCTGGTTTTTACAGAAAATTCCAATGTTTTAAAACTCTCTTTGTTAAAAATATATTGCAAACAGAAAGTATCGGGGTATTTTTTTCCCCACTTGAAACCCAAGGCTATTTCTGTAAACAAAATATGTTGTTTATTCTGGAAGGTTTGAGGAAAATACCATTTTGTGACAAATGTATTTGACAAAAGGCATACATGGTCAAATCGCTGGAATGCGCCCGGAGACGGAGACTCAGCCAAGATTAATTTCGTGTTTGGGTCTGAAATGTATCAGAGAAGAACTTTTTTTTTGCTCTTCCATGCAGGAGACATGCAGCAGAAAGATGCCACTTGGATTTAAAGATGTTACTCCAAAGGTATGTTCCTTGGTGGCAGGAGCATTGCCATGGGTTTGGTGCTTGCCCAGAAGGAAGGGATCCCAGTTCTGAGCAGGGCTTCTGTGTTCCAGTGACAATAAACGGTCTTGAGAGACAATGCATATTTATGTTTATGAGTCAGACACGATCATTTTGACCTACGTTGTTTTCTTGTCTAACACAAGCCATAACACTTCCATTCAGTCATTCTGTTCCTGTGAGTGCATTACTGATCTCTTAATACGAGGTGAGTTGATTGCATCTCTGCATGTGGTTAATTGTTTTCCCTGTTGAATATTTGGGTTTTATTTATAATCTGCATTTATCTTGATTCAAATAACAGCTCCTACACTTGGCTATTTCATTGGACCTCGAGTCGTGTATGATACTAAACCATCATCTATCAGTAATCTGTTCTCTTACCAGTGGAAAAATCTTAACACATAAATATAGACCTTAATTAAGTTCCTTGCTAATCTCCTCTTCAACGTATTCACTGAGTGTCACACTGAGGAAGCTGAATTACTGTTTTCTAAGCCCTTTCTAGTAATCTAATTTATTTTTTTTCTGTGTTCATTTTAGAAGTGCTTCCACTGACACCGCACATTATCTTTGTGTTGCTAATGGCTGTTTGCTGTTTGACATCTCCAGTGATTATATTTATCACCATATTTCAGTCTGACTCGAGGAACTGTGCTGACTGAAGATCAGGGCACAGCAGATGTGCTCTGCACTTCAGGTTAATTTCCCCAAGCCTATCTTAGCACGAACCCTGAACACATTTATGATACATTTAATACGTCTTCACACCCTTCAGCTGAGGAATCTTCATGACAGTCCTGCGAGGTGAGGCAATGCTGTCACCCAGTTTTACTGAGACAGAACAGAGACACAAACAAAGTAAAAACAAAAATCCTAATCGTTGAGGGGCAATTAAGCAGGTAAGAGACATCATACTGGAAAATTTGGGCAAGTCTATTGTGGAGAATTGCCACACATGTCTCAAACTCAGCCCATAGTGCCATATAATCAGGAAAGGGGAGAGCAGGAGTGATCAGAATAGTAACAAATGGTACTGAGAATCACACAGAAATATCCCGGAGCTGTGGGATTCAGGACCCCTCTTTGATTCCTGCGGGTGCACGTGTCAGCCAAACTGGGAATTCCTGTTAGGGCTGGATGTGGGCACACGTTACCTCACCTTCCTGCACCTCCTTTGCTCTCTTGGGTGCCTTTAACCTCTGGAAAGCAAACATTGTAACATGGAGTATGAGAGAATCCTGGTATAATTGGGGTAAATAAGGACAGGAAACCCAGTTTGTGTCCACATATCAGTTTACATTTAGCTAAATCCTCCACAATGGGGTCTGAAACCCCACCTGGAGGAGAAGTAGAGTTTGAAGGGACCAAAGCCTTTCCCACCTCCCATCTCTTATCAGGGAGTTGCTGCATTGCAACTTCCTTTTTCTTGTAGGTGTTTCCAGGCTCCAAGTCACTCACAACACTCACAATTTTGTTCCTTGAGCTCATACATAACATTTCCACACTCCCCTCTGACAGAATGGCCTGGGGACATCTTTTTGATATCAGCCCTCTGAGGAACTCGTTCCTCTGTTGCTTTGGGATACTCTCTCCTCTGAACTCCATTCCCTTCCCTGACATGGACTTATTCAGTTTTCAAGTTTACAGTAGCAGAATCAAATATTTGTAGCACTGTGATTAAAGTAGCCAAATGCTATTTCAATGTTTAATTAGGACATTTGAGCTGATATGGGGTATTAAAGTAAGATTCTCAGATGGTACAATTCAGGTTTCACCCTTTGAAGGTTTAGTTCAATGAGTTATGTGGTTCTGGGCAGCAGTAATTTGCAGTAACATCACAGGTACTTTGGTCATGTTGAATTCTGCTGTTTAATTCACAAATTCTGTAGAAAATTTAAGAAAAAAATAATTATCAAAACAGTGTACATATTTCTAGCCGGGAACTATGATTCAAGCTGGGAAAAACATTACATAGATTACTTATTTAATTCAGCTTTTTTATTCAGCTGTTGTTTATACTTCTGTTGGAATAATCACAATTCACTGATGAGCTTGCCAGAGGATTGTTTAGACTGGTTCAAGGTCATAAAACAAAAAGTCAGATGGAGGAGTCATAGTGGGAAAATGTAACATGAATATCAGGGTGAACTTCATTTTGTAAGGCAAATTAAGCTGGAAAATACACTAATTCTGGAATAAATCTTACTTTTAGAATGGCATAAGCACAGATCTACCTACTATCCACAGGTATATTTATTTTCAATTGAAAAAAACGCATACAAATCTACCCACATGCACACGGGCATATCCATGATCCAAAAAGAGTTTTATCCCCTTCAGTAAATTCCTTTGTTTTACTTACAACCTCCTCTCTTATTACGGAGGATATCAGAATAACCTCTGGAATGTTCATGTATGAAATGTTGCTCCGAGAAAACAGTGAGGAAAGAATGACTGGAAAATATTCATATCCTTGCCTACAAAAGCAGCAATGAACAGATCAGCCTCCAACAGGATTGTAAGACCTAAAGAAACCATCACAGAATCATAGAATGAGAAGGGACCATGAAGCTCATCCAGTTCCACCCCTCTGCCATGGGCAGGGACACCTTCCACTATCCCAGGTTACTCCAAACCCAATCCAACCTGGCCTTGGACACTTCCAGGGAGGGAGCAGCCTCAGCATCTCTGGGAAAACCTGTGCCAGGGCCTCCCCACCCTCACAGGGAAGAATCTCTTGTTTATTCCAGCCACGCTGGAATGCCTGGAATTCCTTTTGCTGCTCTCCAGGTGTTCTCCTGCTGACCTGCAATCTTTCTCCAGGCTCTGGGCAGCACTTGCTGGCCTGGTATCCAACCAGTAGGAGTGGGATGGGTTGAGGTTGCTCTCCTGCAGCAACTTCAGGATGAATTGGATTGAGAGTCCTGCAGAAACAGTCTCTCACTATTCCAAAAGCACCACTTCCAGGTCTGGGAAATCAAAACAATTTATAGGAACTTTTTGGAAAGCTTTAGCAAGAATGATGTGATTTGAATGTGTAAGTTTAACATTCTGAACAATTGCAGCTGAAAATGCAGTATTTTTTGTTTGCTTTACCATTTTGTTTTAAAAAAAGTCCCACAGTTTTTTTTGGAGACCTGTAAATGGAATTTAAAATATTATTTTCATTGATTTTTTTTAAATATGAAATATCAAGATAATAAAATATTTTGATTTTTTGTAGAAAATATTTTAGGTATTACAATATTAAATGCATGAATTTGTTTATAATGAATTACATTACTTTATTAATTCAGGGAGGAAAGTAAATAAATACAAAATATTTAAATCTTTTTCTGAGTTTTTAATTTGCAATCAAAGCTTATTTTCACTTTCAGAAATTTAAATATAACTACATTTTGCTACTATGGCTCAATCATAAGATCTTCTGACAATTAAAGTATTTATGATCTTAGAAACATATTTATTTGCAAATAATTAACTCTGCTTCAGCAGGAGCATGAAAGCTGTTGCTGCTTGAGTTCCAGAGGATTCGGGATGTATTTAAGCTCTGTATATGATCTGTATTTTAGCACTGGGATGGATTTCCCAGAGAGAGTGTGAAATCTTCCTCACTGGAGATATTCCAGAAACATCTGGGCACAACCCATGTGCTCTGGGATGACCCTGCTTGAGCAGATGGGTTGGATCAGATGACTCACTGTGCACTGTGGTTCCTTCCAACTCTTCTGTGATTCTGTGAATATAATAATTAAAAAATAATAATAATTAATACATTAATATATTCCAAAGATTAGTGCTAAACTTGATTCATTCTGATTTTAAAACAGTCTATATTTAGCTGGTAATAAGATACCAGAGTGCTCTTGTCAGTGGTTATGATCTCATCTTAGCTGGGCACTGTTAAATGATTTACAAAGAGCAGAAAAGCCACGGGGCCTGGCTGGGAAATGGAGAAGAAAGGGATGATGAAAGCTTTAGGGTTCAATTCTCCATGGGCTCTGAGATATGATGCTAATTCAATATAGTACAAATTACTATTCAAATTCATTAGCATCAGACTAAGCAATATGCAATCACAGCCAAGTTCACAATTAGCATTAATGATATTCTCAAAGTAGGGAGAAAAAAATCAAGGATTGAGTTTTACACCACAGACAAGATAATACAAGGAAAATAATGCTGGGGATTAATGGCTGAGATGAGGATTTATTTCTGGTGTGTTTACAAGTCCCAGAGCACGAGGAGCCTGAATTAACACCTGGATGGGACATTTCTACCAGAAAATACTCACATCAAGCTGCTCCCAGTTTCACCTGGTTCCTTGGTAGATACTAAGTGGAACTGAGTGCAAAGCTGAACTTCCTCTAAATTACCTTTGCCTTTCTTTTTCCTCATCTATTCAATTCCTCATTATTCAATTCCTCATCTATTCAATTCCTCATCTATTCTTTGTCAGGAGCTTTTTGGACAAAAATATTCAGTTCTAGATGTTCCTGCTCTGACGACAGGGACAGTCTGATGAAATTTCTCACGGACTAAAGAGTGAAATTTAGATCTCTGCAACTGGTGAAAAATATTTGTCACCCCTTTAAAAATGATCCATAGATCTTTGAGATGCAACAGATCATTATGCAGATTTCCAGAAATTATTATTGTCTTGGTCACCACACCACAAAATTCACCCCTATGGCTCCTGGATAGCGAGCAGCTGGATTTGCAAGCTAAAGTTCTTACAAGGTTTTTGGAACTTGTTGCAAGATGCAATTATTTTTTTTTACATAGTCAATGAGAGACATTTCAATTCAGATAAGTGTCATGCACCTCAAACATCCTCCCTTGAGATCTGCAAAGCCCAAAATCGAGGAGGTCTCACCTTGTAACAAGGACTGTCACTGGATTCCAGCCCCATTTTAGTGATGAGGTGGTTTGGAGGCTCCCGCAGGGAGGTGGAAATACGAAATCAGGGATCAGTATCTGTGGCAGATGTGATAAAGCCTCTTATGAGGTGGAAGACATAAGTTCACACAAGAACCCAGAAGCGACAGCTTCAAAAAACAGCACAAGGGCTCAAGAAAAATTACAAACCCCTGGATTCCTCCCCTGCAATGCAGAAATTCTGATCAGATGTCACTTCACCAAAGATTTCAATAGCTGCACTGTATGTTCAATTAATTCAATACTGTTGTTGGCGTATTAAATTACTAAGTGTGGCATCATATTTATGCTTTGCAGTGTCATGAAAAATCCAAATACTTTACCACTAACAGAGCAAGAATTTCTTTGCCCTTCTCAACAGTGGTGAACTCAGTGAAGATATTCCCTTTGTTGACTGATGTTGCTAGTGAATACAGTCACCCTCAATTGCTGTCCAAGAGGTGGTAAAACCTGCTGTGGCACCATGGACTGGCTGATTTGAAAACTCCTTTTACATGAATTAATGTAAGACTTTAGTGTAGGAGGAGAATTTAATTATTTGTAAAGCAACACAAATCTTCCACTGCTGAAGAGAGTAAAAATCACCATGGGAATTTTAATAAATTTTGATATGAGTCTTGTGTGTGACCAAGATGCATTTCCTACTCTGACATATAACCCCTCTTTTATGGTGTCGACATGTGACTTTCCTTTTTGTTGTTAAAAATAATCAAACCAGTAAACACTGTGACATACAACTGTATGCGTGTGTTTGTCACCTTTTTTTTTCCATTTTAATCATTATTAAATGAATTAAACTAATTAGGAGATAAAAAAATGTAAAAAGAAGAATTCCTAGGTGAACAGCTCTCTCAAATGTAGAATTTCTATGGACATCTACAATCAATTACCAGGAAAATTGTTAAATCTTGTGGTATAAAACATTAGTTTCTGACAAATCCAAGCTAATATGTAATTTTAATTTCACAAATCTACGATTTCATTATTTTGAAAATGCCAAACTGATTTTTCTGTGCAGAACTCCCAGAATTACTGTTGTCTGAGAATTCATTGTTTTGGGAAAAGTTTCTTAGTCACAAGACCACTTTTTATCTTCAGTACATCAAAAGACTTGTGTTGGCAAAAAAAATAACTTATCCCAATGATTCAATCCATCTTCATGGCTTCTTGCTAAGAAGATGAAGTGAGAAATCAATTTTCTGAGCATCTTTTTCAGATCTATTCACCCTCACCCACTTCCTTTAGCAAAATGTTCACCTCTGTTTAGGATGGACCGAATCACCCTCCAGGAATGTAATTTTTTATCTCAAAATGCCTTGGACTTGGACAGCAGTTTAATATTCATGGAAAATCATAGAAATACAATAGTAGAAACTTAGATTCATGGATGCAGCCCTCTGGAGGAGAACTCAAAAGACTCATCTTTTCCATATTTCCGACCTAAGGCTGGGTCCAACTTTGTCTAAATCATTCTTGACATATGATTGACTATCCCATTCTTAAAACTTGTGGCGAGGGCAGAAGGAGATTTCATGCTCCCAAAAGCAGGGAGTGCAGGGGATGACTCCCATGCCTGGTTAAAGGGTTTTTCCCTGATTTTTAACCTAATGAACATTCATTGAACCAAATAATTGTCTGTAACCGGAATTCCAGGTACAATGACAATCTCTGTTATGCAGATGGAGAGAAATTTGACCGAACATACTCTGTCCTGAGATGTGCTCTGGATTTTCAGGTTCAGGTTGTGTTTCCACTACAGGACAATTTACTGAGGATTAAGGATGAAAAAGATGGATATACACTTATATCTGTATAAACTGTTTAAACATCTATTTTTCTTACATATTAAGCAACACAATTATTATTATTATCAATCTAATGTTCCTATAGAAGCGTGACAACATAGATGATATTTTCTGGATGTCTTCCTGCCTTTCCATGTTGAATTGGTGCTGTCACTGACACCAGCACTTGAAAACCAAATGGCATCTCTTGTTTATACTTGGCACTGGAGAGGCTGCACCAAAACTGAATCCTGGGTTCAGTTTTGGGCCCCTCATTGCAAGAAAGACTTTGAGGTGCTGGAGAGTGTCCAGAGAAGGGCAATGGAGGTGGGGAAGAGTCTGGACAACAAGTGGCTGAGGGATCTGGGAGTGTTTTCCCTGGAGAAAAGTAGGCTGAAGGGAAGAGGTGTTAGACTCTTCTCCCAGGTAACAAGCAATAGTATAAAAGAAATGGCCTCAAGTGGCACCAGGGTTGGATACTGGGAAAGATTTATTCATTGAAAGGGTTGTCAAGCACTGGAATGGGCTGCCCAGGGCAGTGGTGCAATCATCATCCCTGGAGGGTTTTTTAAAAAATGCAGATAGGGCACTTTGGGACATGGTTTAGTGGTGGACCTGACAGTGTTAGGTTTACATTTGGACCTGATGATCTTAAAAGTTTTTTCCAACCTAAATGATTCTATAATTCTATGATTCTGTTTCCTTAAAAATTTCTACCTGTGGACCTGTGGAGATCTCTGGTCTAACAGCTCTCTGGAAGTGGAAACAATGTCAGCATTGGGTAGAGATAGAAGTGCTATTGTCTGGTCAAGCCTTGAAAACCTTCAAGGATGAATTTTGTTCACACTGAGAAGTGTCTGGCTTAGCTACAAAGGTCTTCTGCTGAAATTTCCACACTTCCAAATAATGGGAAACTTGTTCCTCAGCTTTCTTTGAAAAACTTCTGACTCTCTTGCCTTTTTTCCCATTGAATTTTCTAACTGAATTCTGCCAGGAATTATATGTAATCTGCATTTCTAAATCCTCTCCTGGCTCTTTTGTTTGCCTCCCCAGACTTCTACTCTATCAACTCAATCATCTCATGTTCTTTGCTGTGGCCACATTTGCCAGTTACTCTTCCCAGCTCAAGGAGAGCATCGCCCTTGATTGGACCCTCTGCCATTTGTATAAATAAACTCTGACCAACACCATCCAGGAATTCCCTGCACTGTTCTCCCAGTGCCTTTCTATCAAAGGGCTGGATGTGTGAAAAAACCCTGATCCAAGGCAGGGAGTAGCTTGCCAGGGTTTGGGACAAGGCTCTTCCAGCTCAGACAGCTGCCTGTGTCTCACAGCCGTTTTCTGTGGAAATGAAAGTCTTTGTGCTTGAAGTATTCCAGACTCTGCTTACTTCAAGTGTCTCATCCAATCTGAGACAGACAAAACAGCTGAAATGTCAGTAGAATGATTCTTTCCTTCTGACTTTACATCATTCATCTTCTTCTGTTTTTATTAAAGGGAAAAATATAGAATTTTAACATCACTCTTTAACCATAAGAAAGAGACTGAATAGAAACTATGAATCAATAGGTGTGAGGAGGCCTATTGACTCACATGTAATTTAGTTTTTCCTCCTCTCCCTTTCTTGATTTTTAAGCCTCTGTATTTGTTTTGCTTAAATATAATGTTCTTGTTTCACTGTATTTCATTTATCTGTGGAAAAATCTATATCCATCTGGGATTTAAACTAAGAAAGACCACAAAATTAAGAGTCATTGTAGCTTCAAATATGCATGCAAAGTTACATATAATATATATGCAAACTCTGCCGTGTAAATACATATAACACTGTTGTTTGATCTGATTTTATTCTAGAAAAAATGGAAGAGGTTCCAAAACTTTACCTAAGTCCACAAGAAGTCTTGTCTCACTACTGGAACTACAACAATAGGAAGAACAGTTGAGAGTAAAATTATTTCTTAAACATCACAAGGAGAAATGCACCAAGGAGGAGGATTTTCAGTCTTCATACACCTGAGGTCAGAAGTTATGGGAACATTCTTTCCCGATTTCCAAACTGAAAGTAGCAATGAAAACATAGTCGTTAGCACATAAATGATTAAATAAAAAAAAATTAATCACTATATGCTCTAATTGCTACCCTTTTATCTGTCCTTACTTGCACTTTTGCTTGAGGCTTTTGGCAGATGAAATCAAGTGAATGGAGAAGTAGATTTTAGCTAACAAGCTTCCTAGTCTAAAAATTCCTCTTGAGTGCGTGATTCAAGCAAATTAGGAAAGAGAGAGAGAAAAGTAGCAAAAGGAAATGGAAGACGATTGCCTCGCTAATTTAATCCTTTTGGTGTACAATTAGCGCCCGTCAGACTAGCGCAGAGGAGCCCGCCCTGCAGGTCAGGCTTTTGCCGAGCGATGTGGAGCTGTCCTTGGTCCTGCTCCCGCGCCGGGGAAGCTCCACGCGGTTTGCGGTGACAGCTTGGCAGGGATCAGCTGTCAGGGAGGTGCCACTCGGCATTTCCCCTTTCTAGGATGGCTTCTGTTACCTGGTAAACAACAGAGAAAATGTGATATTCTATAATCCTCCCCCGTTCTCAAGACGACGTGCCGGGTTAAGGGGCTGGCAGGGTGGATGCTGAGCAAAGTTTGCTCTTTCTCTCTGTTTTGGGTAGGTATGGAATAAGAAAAATAAACTAATTCACACCTCCAGCCTTTTGCGCATCCTTGCAGCAGAGTAGAAAAATTGATGAATGACTGCTGGAAGCACATCCTCACATCTTTCAGGCTGGAGACAGTAGGCTGGACAGTGAAATCCTGTGTGGAATTGAAAACAGCTGGTTGATGTGACTTGCTGCTGTGCTCAAAGATCAACTGCTACTTAGATTTGGGGTCAGAAGAGAATGTGAGTGTTCCCTCCAGGCTAAATTGGCAGGCGGGATTGTTTGTTTGCTTTTATGTCTTCCTCTGCAGGCAACGCATTGTCAGCTCTCAGTAATCACCTTTTTTTCTCTTGAATTGTCTAATTGATTAACAGAATTAAGTTGTCACAGCAATTTATTCTTTAGCCTGGAGTTTGCTGCTTCTGCTTCAAGCCTAAAAAAGAGAGTACGCAAAAAGACTTGTCTTTTCCCTCTCTCATGTTCTTATATAAGATTTCCCCTTACCCCACACATTCAGCTTTGCTGGGATATGGTACCACAGACCCCTAATATGTCTCAAAATGGATTACACTGCTAAAATCAGTTGAAATAAATTCTACAGTGCAGAACTCTGCATCTGAACAGTCAACTCCATTCCTTTTCTGGAGCCAGTGGAGAGGAACAGAAGTGGCACATCTGATCTATTTTAGACATTGGATATATCACACCCCAGAAATGTGTGTTTCTTGATCTTGATTCCTTTAATTCTGGGAAAAGAATATAAATCTGGGTTTGTAGCTCAGAAATATGCAATTGTGTTTAAGCAGAAAGAAAAGCCACTCCTAATTCACAAGTAATTTTACTGTATTAACAACTTATCCTGTTGATTTATTTTATATATACGACGACAATGGATTCAGACATTCAGCAGCTTCTGAGTCAAAATGATCTATAGAGCAGAGAATTCTGGAAAAAGATAGAAACTCCATGTTTTCCTTTACCAGGAAGATGAATCACATTGAATTCCTTGTTTCTGTCAAAGATATTGGTATTTCTTCAAACGCAGTAGCAGGGTGAAAGGTGTAGGAAAAACATGCATGAAGGCTTCTGATAATTTATTTTTAATACCATGGAAACATTCAAACTTTGGGCACCAATATCAAGATCATCAGTAACCAGACATCTGGAAAGTAAAGTTTCTGCTGCTTGAAGGTGGATTTGGGGGACCAATGTATTTATATATGAAAGTGATTGCAATGAGACCTTACATCATAACAACAATAATAATAACAGAAAGAATAAGAGAAGGAGGAAGAAGAGAAGAAAGGAAGAAGAAGGAGAAGAAGAAGAGAAGAAGAGAAGAGAAGAAGAAGAAGAAGAAGAAGAAGAAGAAGAAGAAGAAGAAGAAGAAGAAGAAGAAAAAGAAGAAGGAGAAGAAGAAGAAGAAGTTTTTATTTCAACAGCAAAAATGCAGAGCACAAAAATAATTGGCTGACACTTCCTTTTTACAAGAGAAGATTGAGGGCAATATGAATTAATTGCTCTGAGAATCCCAGTTATCAGAAAATATTGATAGATCCATTTGCCTTGAACCACTTTTGTAACCACAAGGCATCTCCACAACATTTACTGGGATGAATCTCATGATAGTAAAATCACTGAATTTAAGCAAAAATGCAGTGAAGAGCAGAATAAACATGACAGAATCTGCCTGATTTTTACCCTTAGAATAAAAAGTGTTCTCCCCCTTGTTTTCTGCACATAGATAGGTAAGATGTCTGATGTCATGGAACACTAACAATTCTTTCTTCTAGAGCACCGGGGAGCTATTTGTACATACCACCTCCCCTATCAGTATTTCATAAGAAATCAGTATTTCAACTACTCTAGAAGTTGATCACAATATATTGTGTTTCTCACAACTTCAGAGGGGAAAAAACCCATCAATAGCAACAACAGCAAAAAATGTAACATAAGCCTCTTTAACTAAACAAACCTCACTGATTCCTGACTGTAAAAGTCTAGAAAAAGTTACTTGTCCGTGTGAAGGGTAGAGGTGCAGAAAACTCATCTTCATTTTTTCAGTACGTTATTCTCATTATTAGTTCCTGATCTGAAACTGTAATCCCGAAGGCATTCTCTTGGATAAAGGACTATCTTTAGCTGGAGATAATATCTGAAATTCTAGGCAAAAGATCTTAATGCAGAACAGAAACACTCCTCAGCATGAGTGACTGCCAAACTTCCTCAGTCGATGGCAAACATGAGAAACTCTTTCAGTGCCTTTTTGATATGCTAGTCCCATCAAAGGCCACAGCATGATAATACTGCTGGTATCAAAATTGAAGACATGGATGAATTTCACACTCTTTCCGAAAATCAGATCTATCTAAATTGCTTTACATTACATATTAAAAATATATAAAAAATAATCAGAAGTGCAGCAAATCAGCCCTTTGAAAATCCTCAATATGACCTTCGCACACCCAGTTGATAAATTGCTAATTTGATAAAGAGGTGTTTGTCACCACCATGAGCATTGTTTAAACACCTAAAAAATTACTCAATATATTTTTTACGTGTCCTAATTACCCAAATTGACAACTCACGTGTTCATTTTAAACTTGTCCATCTCCAAAGTGGTATCTGAGGCACAGCCTTAAATGAATGCATTCATGATTTGAGAAAAACCAAAAAGCCCAAAGAAAAAAAAAAATGGAAATAGTCAATAAGGACTAAAGAAAATTGCACTTACCTTTAAATAAATAGAACCTAGTGGTTTGTCAGCTGAATTAGTCTTTCAGTTATACTGACTGCACTGACTGGATGTCCATCCGCTGTGATGGGAGGGGGGACACCTCACACAGGGGGAGGTAACTTCATTTATAACCTACATTTAGATGTCTTAAATGGAATTGCATCCCACCATGGCTCTTCTTCCTAACTGTAGGTATCTGTTGTATTCCAGACATCAGGCTGTCCATGATGTCTCCACAGGGCTATTGAACATGACAATGGATCCTCAAGAGAGTCACTCTTTCCAGGAGCAGTGGCTGGAGCTCAGGTGGGACACCTCAGCCTACTTCCAATCTGGGAGTCTCCCATGGTCCCTGACTCCTGGAAATGCTTGTCCTGTCTTTTTCCAACCTCTTTCTTCTGAGATTATTTGCCTTTATGAAAAAGGATTTTCTGTTATTATGAAATTTCCTTTCCTGGGTGGATCTGTGTTTCCTGACAGAACAGAAATTTTAAATAACATTGAGTGAATGAGACAATACCAGGGATCTGAAACAGAAAATTATATCAACTCTTAGTAAATGTGTAATAAGAATTTCACAAAATTTTGTTATTGCAATTATTGAACTGTTATAAAGCATTATAATAGATGAGTATTTGACATAAAGGAAAGGAGGTGAGCTCTCCAAATTCTGATCAGTAAAAAACAGGCTTAGAAAGAAGGTGAGAAAGGACATTTTCGCTATTACTGATTTGCTTATTCCCACCACTGCTTGGGGAAATGTGTATGACTCAAAACAGGGACCTTCAAGGTATGAGCATTTCCAAGCCTGCAGAGTTTCTGAAATGAGGCTGCTTTGAGGACATCTTTTTGCTGTAACAAAACTTTAACCTCAAAGGATCTTTCTGATCTTTGTTTTGGGAGGAGAGTCTTCCAACTAATTTATGATGACATTAGAGGATAACAACATGCACAATAATGAATTCTTTTCAGCCTTTGGGCTGTAGCTATGTTCTACAGTCTCCAGGAAAATAAAAGTGGATGTATGGAAATATTCAGCATTTGTATTTTAATTGCCCCCGAGAATCCTGTTTTGTAAAGAATGCAGTTTGTAATGGCATGAGGAAAGAAAAGAGTGATGTTTCTAAGCTGAGTTCCTGTAGGAATAAGAGGCAAAGTTCAACAGCAGCAATGAAGTTCCTAAACATTGAAGACAATTAGATTTATTGCTTCTTAGGGTGAGCATTCAGGAGAAACACACAGGAAATGTTGGTGAGACCTGGACAGAACGACAAGTAATGAAGGATGGGACAGACCATCTTTTCATGTGGAAGAATCTTACAGCTTGCAGCAATTTTACAGGACTTTTTTTTGGCTAAATTCAGTAATTCTACACCAATGAAAGGGTTTGAAAGGGAGTCTGACATGATAATACTCTTTCAGCTTGCAGAGGTGACCTGAATCCTTCATGTCCCCTATAAAGCAAGTAAAAGGTAATTAGAAAGGAGTAAGGTTGCACTCTCTTTAAACCTGTTTTTTGTTTGGTTTAAAAGCTTTGCCTTTGACTTTTCATCAAGGCACTATATGTATCCTGAAAAATGAAAGATAGTAATTTGTTTTGACAGAGCTTTTATGATTTAAAGCCCCACTGTTTCTGTGTCCCATATTTTTTCCTGCCATTAACTACATGATATTATAGTTAAAGAATTTGCATAGAGCTACAAACACTGGGAAGAAGGTAAAAAGGAGTAGGAAACAGAAGAGATGCCACATTTTAGTTTCCTTCTGGTCCAAATAACCATCTGGTCTAAGAACTCAACTTCAGACAGAGATAAAAATCTCTCTGTTTAACCAGTTTCTATTTCTTTTAAAAGATATGGAATGTAACAGTAGAGATAGAATGGATTTTCCCTTTCCTTTAATAGAGCGTAACAGATTATCCTGGTCTGGAGGCCAGACCAGGCTCCAAATCACAACAAAGTAGAGTTTGACATTTTCCTTTCCCTTCTTGTTCTTTAGGAAGAGTTGGAAGTGCAATTGGGGTCTTGCCTGGTGAAGCTGCCTTGCTGATATGCAGCAGTTCATAAGGACAGAGTTTAGGGACCAAGGTAATCTCATTGATCCATATAAACCAACCTGTGGCATTTCACACACTTCCCTCCAACTTCCCAATTTCATCAGGATGTGTCTGTAGATAAATGTTACTCTTGTGGGAAACACTTCCATAGCCATATTTCCCTTGGTTCCCAAGCCAGAGCAAAATGGTCTTTGCTGTTGAGAGTGTGCAACGAAAGTCTCTGTGTTTTTGAATATCGTGGACTGCATCATATATTTCAACATAATACGTATTTCTTGCTGTCCTTGAGTCATGAAGATCCAAAGCCCTTAAACTAGATTTTGATCTGCATCTCACAAAGTATCCAGCTTCCAATACGTTGACCAAATTTTTGAGATGTATAAGATGGTTTATTTCCACTGCAGAGGGCAAAAATCACTGTGGGTTAAGATAATCATGCAAATATGAGGCCTATAGAGAATTAAAAGGGAGGGAAAGAATAAACTAAATGCTGTAAACTTGGGGGAAAAAAAAAGTTTAAATAAGTGGTCCAAAATCATATCACAAAAATATCTTGATAAATATTTCTGTAGTGAAGGTGGACAGTTATGTGGAGTAGTTCTAAAGAAATCACAGAAGCACAGAATGGTTTGGGTTGGAAGGGACCTTAAAGATCATCTAGTCCAACCTCCCTGCCATGGGCAGGATCACCTTCCACTATCCCAGGTTGCTCCAAGCCCTGTCCAGACTGTTCTTGAACACTTCCAGGAGTTTAATGAAGATGAATGTGTGTATTGGTGCTCCTGTGTATGGTTTTACACTTGAATAATCTTACATTCAATTTGGGACCACTAAGGTGCACTCATTCCAAATGTAAAACGGGACAACTTGTCCACCCTCCTGCAGGTCCACAGCAACAATTCAGCAAAAAATATTTCCATCCCAAATACTATGATTTGAGTGAGACTGTGATCCACTGAAGACTCATTTCTGATATTTTTTTGTGAGAAACGTGAGCTGACTCACTATAACTTGTGGTATATGTGGGTTAACGGAATTATTGCATGGGCTGAAGGGACACAAATGGATGTCACAAAGAACCATGGCACAGGGGGAAGGTCCCCTGTATGGGCAAACCAGTATGGAAACCTTCTTCCTGCTGCAGAAACTGCTGATATGGGGTTATTATTTGGTAGACAAGGCAGTGACTGGAGGACAGCACAAAGGGCAAGTGAAAAGAAGAAATAAAATGCTGAAAAATATCTGAAAGAAACATCATGTTGTCTTTGGTGGGCTATGTGATTAAGGGCTCATTTTTTCACACACACGGAGACCCAGGGAGGCCGAGGACAAGTCCTCCTAATCCAGTCAGTGAATCCACTCCAGGTGGATGAATCAACCAGAAAACCATATTCTCAGGAATGCCTGGAAAACTGGAGGGGTTTTTGTATGAAGAGGGTTAGGAATTAATATGGGATACAGAAGGAGAAAGAAATAGGAGATTGTTTAAAAGTTATTGCGGGAGGTTTTAAGGAGAATGCAGGAATGTGCAAGATTGTTGATGGGATGTTTAGCAAGACCAAAAGCATCAGAAGAGAGAGATCAAGATGGACCAGGAAGAAACAAAGAGTGGGAAAATAGAGGGAAAAGGGTTCTGGGCAAGCAGATTGCTGGTAACTATGTCTGGCTGAGCCCTTCACTTCCCCATAATCTATTCTGTCTTATTCCTAAACCCTGTTGTTCTTTCCTGTGCTGGTGAACTCACTGTTCTGAGCCAGCAAATAAATGTGATTTGCTGCAAGCCAGGCTGGCTGTGAGCAGGATGCGAGGTCTGGTGCCAGCTGCTACACTGGGGGCACCAGGGCTTTGAGAGTCCTGGTACAAGCCTGAGGCAAGGTCTGGGACCTTGGGACCAGCTGCTTCATGAACTGTCTCAGTCCAGCTGCTGGAAAAATCTCCACCGTGTGTGTTTCTGTAGCAACTTCAGTCCCACTTGGCTGAGGAGGAGGAAGGCAGTGTGGTTGTCTGTGCTGCTGATGTTTGTGGGAGTGTTGTGTGTGTTCACGGGGTGCTGGCAAAGCTGCTGCTCTGTGTCTGTGTTTATCTTTGTGGCTGCTCATGTGTGCATTGTGTGTGTTTCTTTGTATGTGTGCATTTGTGTGGGTGTAATTTTGGGGGATACATGTTCAGCTTTGCTACTGCTGGACCTGTGGTCACAGAGTCACAGCAGCCTCACAGTTGGATGACAGGAACCTACTTGCTCCTTAATCCCACTTCTTTTGGCTACCTTTATCTGTACAAGATAGAGGAGACCATATCGATACCCAGATGAATAACCTAAGATACACAATTGTTGCATGTGTATCATGGCTTTAATCTGAAAGAGAGAAGGTTTAAATTAGATATTAGGAAGATATTCTTGACTATGAGGATGGTGAGGCCCTGGAACAGGCTGCCCAGAGCAGCTGTGGATGTCCCATGCCTGGAAGTGTCCAAGACCAGGTTGGATGGGGTTTGGAGCAACCTGGGATAGTGGAAGGTGTCCCTGCCCATGGCAGGGGGTTGAAACTGGATGATCTTTAAGGTCCCTTCCAACCTATTCTATCATTCTATCACAACCTGACAGACTCACATTGTCACCAGTTGAAGATGCTCATTGTTTTTTCCTGGAGAATCAAACTCAGCAAGACCAAAGTCCAAATATTCCGCAGGGGGGCCATGCTGCAGGAATCAAGGATTGTCCACGGACACAAGGCATCACCACAATGATTTTGTTCTGCACTCATGGCTGCAATGGAGCAGTACTGATTTAAACCATCTTCCCAAGTAGAAATGTGGCCTGCTTTTTTCTTTTTTTTTTTTCAGACCAACATTTATCGGTGTTTTACATCATCCCTTCTCTATTATCCACTTTTTGCTTTACTGCCCCCCTTATTTTATTACTGTATCTCTGGTGCTATATGAATCCATTTTGCAAGGCTTTAAAAGGCAGTTAGAAGGTGAAACATAATTGATTCTCCCCTACCACCATAGGTAAGTAAATGGACAATACATATCTTTAGTGATGATCATCACATTCTGGGAGTGTTAATGCCATTCCTCTGCCTACTTTACGTAGGACTAGCTAATTGGTTTTCTTTTACATTTGGCAATAAAAGCCAGGTTAAATATTTTTAATAAAATTTCCACCTGCTGATTGACCTTTCTGTTGACTTTCAAAAGCTCTTGTCCCACAATAAACCTGGCAGAAATAGAAATGCCTTGTTTTGCCTTTGTCATTGGGTTTTATTTGCCTGTGGAAAAGAGTTCTTACATATTACGTTACCCTCTCTGTCTTCCCCCACAAAGGACTATATCTTTTGGTTTTTTTCTGAAGGAGCACTTCCAGAATAAGGCCTTCTTTGCTTAAATGGCATATTTTAAGTTTAACATGCCTAATCTTGGCTGTCAGCAATTTTACAGTCTCATATGGGGGCTGAATTTGCTTTCACCTAACTTTACTATCTAAAAGCTGAATACTTAATCTGAGCCAGATGTCTAAACTTCCTGTATATTTGTAAGAGACAGCACAGCTCTGCCTCAGAATGGGATGAAGCACCTTCTGGTGCTGAATCTGCCAGTCCAACAGGTATAGAGGGAGCCCTGATCATCAGGGATTAAGAACCTTACTTTTGGGCAAATACAATAAATGAAAAAGAATCTGTTTCCTGAGCAGAGCCCTGGCAGCAGCAGCTGCAGCTCACCCAAGTTCATCCAAAGCAATTTCAGTGCCCTGCAAGGGGGTGGGGATGCAGATCTTTTGTTATTTGGGAACTCACAATGTGCACATGTGAAAGGTAAAGTCTGTGTGATGTGGTGCCTACAGGAAAACACTGGGCTTGGCTCATCCCTTCCTGTTCTAAAGCCCAAAGTAACAATTAAGTTGTGTAAGCTTTTGTTGGGGCAAACAAATGGGGTTTGTGGCCTCAGCTCAGATCTGGGTGTCTGACCAAAGCCAACACCCTGAGCTGGGAGCTAGCACACAGAGGGAAAGATAACTTGCTATCTCTTTCCTGTGCCTAAAATATATTTTCAGAGGAATAATTATAGAAATCTGTCTTTGCTCTTTCTCTTATGCAGATAAAGGGAAGATTTAATCGCTGCGAGTCTTAGCACAAACCCACATCCCAGTCCCCATTAAAAATGTCTTTACAAGCTCTCTGTGTTTTAAAGTAATAACACTTTTAAAGTTCACCTGATGAAATAATATGCTGGGTCGCTCTTCAGTGTCTGCTTAGAGCTGATCGTGACAGCAAGACGTGCACCAGATTACAAGAAAGCAGTTTTCCAGTGCTCCAGGTTGCTGTCATTTTAACAGGACATCAGGTTCTAGATGGTTTTTCACAAATGGATTTATAAAGTGGAATTTATCTGGCTTTTTCAAGTGCCAGTGGGGCACATTTGTTAGCTTCACTTTGGCATGTAGCATTCAGAAAAATTCGTTTTTTCTATGCTAATAGAAAGTTATTTTTTCTTTCTTTGAGAGCAGTGCTCACGGAGCAACAGGGGTGCAATATAATGATTTTTTTTCCTCCTGGGTAGAGCATCCAAAAGTTGCAATCACTTTCTAATGGAAGGAACTTATTTTCTTGAGGAAGTTGAAGAGGCAAAACGTGTGGCTGCATTGCAGTACCTGTGTTTGGAGGGGATATGTAGGTCATTCACTTGGCTGAAGCGTTTGAAGCCACATCAAATTCAGCAGTGCCAGGGAACTGCCCTCTGTAGACTCTAAATATAACCTTGTTCCTCAACAGACTTTGAAGACAATGGAGAGGAAAAGGCATGTGAGAATGTGATTCTTTTGACCCATTTAGATATCTGCATGAAGATAAAACCTATCTGTCCTCAATACGCCTGTTTCTTGCCTCCAACTATTACCGAAAACTAAACAAAGCTTGGCTTCTTTGTATCACCAGATGGACCACAAATAACAATGGGAAAAAAGCACCTTCCCATTGAGTCTTCAAGTACACTGGGCCTTTCAGTGAATCACAGAACCACCAAGGTTGGAAGAGACCTTCAAGATCATTTGTACAACTGTCAATGTAGCACCTCCACAATCACCCTAAACCATATCCCTGAGTGCCACATCTTGAAAATTTCCAGAGACAGTGACTCCAACACCTTCCTGGGCAATTTATTTCAGTGTCTGACGATTCTTTCAGTGATTTTCTTTTTTTCCTAATGATTATCTGAACCTCTGCCTCCTTTTCTCCAGGCTAAACACCCCCAGCTCCCTCAGCTGCTCCTCATCAGACTTGTGTTCCAGACCCTTGCTCAGCTCCATCGCCCTTCCCTGGGCATCCTCCAGCACCTCAATGTCTTTCTTACAGTGAGGGACCCAAAAATGAACACAGAATTCAAAGTGTGGCTTCAACACTGCTGGGCACAGAGGGAAAATCACTTCCCTGGTCCTTCTGATCACACTATTTCTGGTACAGCCCAGGTGCCCTTGGCCTTATTGCTCACCTGGGCACACACTGGCTCATGTTCCCCTGCTCTCAACCAGTACCCCTAAATCCCTGAATCCAGAATTAAAAATAAGCTGAACACAAGCCTTGCACACAAACTACCACATATTTAGGATGCACTAGAGGTTCGGAGGCGAGATTAATCCCTGCTCACTTCACATTATTCAGGAAGAAAATGGTTGAGTTCCAGGCTCTAAACAGGCACAGACATATCATAGGGCAGGGGATGCAGGAGCTGCAGACCTGAATGATGCTCATTCTCACAGTTTATTGACTTTAACTAAATGCCAACCAGATTTGCTTTAAGATTTTGAGATTCTGCATCTTTGTCTTGCCTGTGATGCTTTCTAGTAATGTGTGTTGTGGACCAGGGGATTCACAGCGCTGCTGCTGTTTGCTGAAAATATGCATTTTTACTCAGATCTCATAATTGAAATTCAAGCTGCACATGATGCAATTTGACATTAATTTCAGTTATTTGTGGCTGAGCTTTGCCCCATCCAACAAGAACCAACAGTAAAGAAGAGCACTGGAAATGGAAATACACAGTGCCATTAGATGCAAGGCTTGATTTGTAAATCACTTAGATAGCAATAAAACTGGGAATGGAAATAAAAGTGGCAAAGCTCAGCTTTCTAAATGTTAAATAATTCAAGAGGGAAAGGGTGAGGGGAAAAAAGTACAGAGCAAGAGCTTTGTGTATGAAAACAAAGGCATCTGAGCAAATCAGAAATTTCAAGCTCTGACTAAATGTAATTTCAGTTCAATTAAAGCATAACATCAAGATTGTGGGCTGCTAAAATCTGGGCTGAAGCATGTCATTGCTGTGTGCAGTTCTAAAAGATTTAGAGCAAAACCCGGATCTAGGAAAGACTTCTGTGAAATGGAGCTGCAGGGCTCTTTACTGAGTAGAGCTACTTTGCAAAACTGGGCTGTAGGGACTCAGAGTCAGAAAAATTCAGGATAAAAATTATTTTTTTCTCTTTTTTCTTTTTTTAAAATTTTATTTTCATGTTTGGGAAGGTACCAGTGACAGTAAGTCAACCAGAGGAACAGATGCCTGAAGGAAATATTTTTTGTCACCTGAACTTTGCCAATTTGAAGGTAGGGTGTTCGTTGTTGTTCCTTTCTTTTTGTTCTAAAGATAGACTCTGTTCCATTGACAAGTTCCTGATTTCAGCACAAGAACTGAGGAATGAAGTTCTGTGGTTTTGTCTAGCAGGATGTTATTGCAATACAGAGTGGGGACAAGAAGAGAGGGTAACAAGAAAATGTTGACCAGGTTCAACAAAGCAGATGTTGACATCTGATCCCCAGTCCTGCCCCCAGGAAAAACTGGAAACAGTGTTTAAGCATCAAATGCTGCCCAAACAGCAAAACATTTCCTACAGTTGCTCACAGACAGTCCAATAAGCTGAGGAGTAACATTATCTCAAGATCTTAATGAAATAAAGGCTTGGGAATGGAGGTAAAGGATATGCAAGTTACTCAGCAAGGATCCTGTTCCTGCTGTTTTGGCCCATCCTGGAGGACTCAAAAACTTGGCCGATGTTTAACAACAGTTGTAGTCAGAAGAGCTGCTTTTGAATTGCAAATTTAATAATTTCACAGAATTATAGAATGGCCTGGGTTGGAAGGGACCTTAAAGATCATCCAGTTCCACCCCCCTGCCATGGGCAGAGACACCTTCCAGTAGACCCGGTTGCTGCAAGCCCCATCCAACCTGGCCTTGAACACTTCCAGGATTGGGGCAGCCACAGCTTCTCTGGGAAGCTACATGGGAGTTGTCATCCCATCTGATCTCTGGATGCTTCAGAAGTTTGGTGTGGGATACATGGGATGAGTGAGGCACTGGTCATGGAGAAAGACCAATGACATGAGAAGGACAGAGAAAGGAAATACATTTGGATGGTATCTTGCAACTTCTTCAACTGCCTCATGGTTTGTGTTGCCGTTTGTGTATGGATGATCCACACAACATAGCTGAGATTATTTAGGAAAGTATCTCCAGAGACTTCTACTCTGACAGATGGAACTGAACATAGCATGGAATATACTGAATGGAATCTGCCTTGTACCTTCCATTAGCAAACCTTCTGCCTCCTTGAAGGAGGGTAGATTTAGATTAGATATTAGGAGGAAATTACTCCCTGTGAGGGTGGTAAGGCCCTGGCACAGGTTGCCCAGAGAAGTTATGGCAGCCCCATCCCTGGAAGTGTCCAAGGCCAGGTTGGATGGGGCTTGGAGCAACCTGGTCTAGTGGAAGGCGTCTCTGCTCATGTCAAGGGGCTGGAATTGGATGATCTTTAAGGTCCCTTCCAACTCAAATCATTTTATGATTCTATGAGTATTTTATTTTAAGCAGACAGTGGAACAATCTTTATCATTTGTTCTAACAAATCAAATCTGCAAAAGTTGGAAAAACAATCTTATTTTCTCCCAACTCCTGAAAGTGAAGCATGGGTACAATGACTTCTTGAGTCCTCCAGTGAGATCCCTGAACAAATCCAGGATACTCAAACGTGAAGGGATAGGTAGTCTACCAGCCCAGTGTAATAGTCATCATCTTTTCCATCTCCACACCTCTGTCTGACATATTCCCATGAAGTCCCTCTACAACAAATGGAGAAAAATAAGACCCATCAAGTGTGACTCATCCCAAAATAAACATCTAAGGCAGAACAGTTTACCCTAAAGTCTCATTCTTTCTGGTTTGTCTGTGAGATGACTCAGCTGTGATGGAAACATCAATGGACTGGAAATAGAAAGTGAAGAAAGATGTGTTTTCAGATGTCTCGTAAACAGAGAAAACTAAAGGTAGGAGAAAGATCCAAGCACTGAAACATGAAACCATTTGCCCTGAGTCTCAAAAGAAATATATATCTTCACCCCAAAGTTTTTACAGCGAAAAAACTGTTGAGCACCATGTCCCTCTCCGGGTATGTTGTACAATTACACAGGAAAGCTTCAGAGATACTGAAAAATGAAGGATCAAGGGAAATTCAGAGGTACTCTTTTCAAGCTGGATTTTATTTTGAAGGCTGCTGCTTCTATCTGAGGTCTGAAAAAGAGAAAAAGGAGTTTAAAAGCACCTGTGGTTTTTTTTCAAGGATATCATAAAAGATATTTCCTATTTCTCCCGACCTTGCCTCACCTCTATTCACAGCTACAAAAAGACCAGCATTGCACCTGAGGTAGGAAGTGTCAGAACAGTCATTTTTCCTTGCAATCTCTTTGCCACCTTTCCTCTTCAGAAATAATGATTGCCAGGGGTGAATATTCTGATAAAGTATTTGGGGAAGTTGACAATTCTGCTGTGACCAATGATACCTGTCACGGGACATCAAAATGTTTCTTCCCACCATTTTGAATAAACTCGTTATAACCAAGGGCACAGAAAAGTGAAATTGTGCTTGCACTGGAAAATAAATATCCTTAAATGCTTGTGTGTATTTGGTCACTTGGTGGCTCATACCTGAACACAAGAAACATTTCTCTGAGAAAAATCATGAAGAAACAAAAGGAAATGTTTTGTTCCTCTCTATTCATTTCCTAATTTTTTCATTGTCCGTTTCATAGTCTGTGAACAGCTTGGGAGGTTATAATTCCCAGACAGTCTAGAGAAATCAGCCCTTCTTCATTCAGAAAGGTTAATTAAGTCATGCTCCTGTTCTGACCAAAAACTCCCTTCTCAAAGCCATTCCAGACCTGCTGTGTTCAGTACTTGGTAAATCTGTGATCTGATCCCTAAGAGCACAAAAGATTTTGTAGAAAGACATTCAAGATCTGTAGATAACTTTCTTATGCTTTTCTCAGACTGGGATATCTCTTTCTAAAGGCAATAACCAGACATTGCAGCTTCTTTTTATTTATTTACCTAGGTAATTACTTATTTTGAATGTATGTTCATCATTGTTCATGCTCAGATTCTTAAAGTTACTGTGCTATTATAGACTGATGTCATGTAGTGCTTATTGGTTGAATCTTAAAGGAATTGTCTTGGACGATGCATCATTTAGCAAATTGCTTCCAGCATTCATTAGTTTTAATTGTAGAGATGCTCTTTCATACAAACACTTATTTTCCTGTATCTATTTTTTTATTTTATCTAATACTTGAAAAAATACAATATTTATGGGTTGAAGCATTTAATTTTGCAAACGTCCACTACTAAAATAAATTTCAGAATATCAACTCTAAAAATTAATAACTTACTGAGTAAATACTGTATTAGCTGGGTACAAAGCAAGGCTTTCAAAGCATCAAAAAATGATAAAGACTTTTTAAAAAATAAAATCTAAAAAAATGGAAATAATATGCATTTTCTGTAGTACAACCAGCATATAATATCTTCAACTGTTTCATTATAAAATGTCATAACCTTCAGAGCAGGAGGGGATAGATCTCACTGACTGATAGAATCAGAATGCCTGAAGTCATTTATTGTCTGAAACTCACACCCACACACCTTGTGAGCCACTTAAAATATGTAAACTTCAGTGAAGAAAACAGCAACACTAAATAAAACTTCTCAGCTCTGCCAAGGTCAACAGCACCACAAAAAAAAAGGCCCCTGGAGTTCAGGAAACAGAGCAGACAGAGCTGTATTATATCATATTCTCCCACTCTGACAACTGCCTTACTCTGTGAGTGATGGACAGAAATTGGAGCTATTTGTTGAGCAAGTCTGACCCTCAGTCTGAATAAAGGAAGAGACAAGTTGAGTGCTAGAAGTAGTAGTTTTGGTCTGGTTATTTTTGAGGGAACAAATAGAACAAAGAATTAATTTACTATATGAGTCGAGAAAACCTTCAGATAACCTTGGAAATAATAGAGAAAACGAAGAAATGACTCAAGGGAAGAAATGGACAACTAAAGAACCGATACAAGAAGAAAAATGAAAAGTCCAGCTGTCTCTGCCATGAATTTATTACCTTGAGACACAATGAATAACAAATTCTGGAGCATCCAGCAGATTGTTTCAGATGTTGTTTTTAAATGAGGAAGGACAATTTTATGCTTTCATTTTCATCTTCAAAGGTTGAACTCAATGATCTTAGAAGTCTTTTCCAACCTGAATGATTCTGTGATTCTGTGATTCCGAAACCTCATTAAGATCCAGGAGCAATGCCTTCCTAGAAAGCTATGAACAGCTACATTTCCTAAATTGCTTTGACCAAAATGTACCACAGAAATGTGAGTCTCCATCAACACTGTTTATATATGAAGATTGTATTAAAAATATATATCTAAGGTCCCTTTTGACCCAAATCATTCTGTGATTCTGTGATTCTATGAATTTGCAGTGGTTTTCATTCTCTATCTGGAATAAGTTCTTAAAATTGTGGGTGACTCATTCAAGCAGAATTTTATTTTTTTCCTAAGTGAGAGAGAGTAGGGTAGTTTGAAGGCTTCAGAGTTCCTGGAAGAGGTAAAAAAACTAGAGCTAATTAACTTGTTTTTTAACAGAAAAAAAAAAAAAGATTGACAACATAAAATATCTGGAACTGCTAATACAGGAATTAATGAAATCACTCACACCAGGACTGATTAGGCATAATTTCTCTGTTTCTCTGTCTAAATACTGCATGGGCATTAAATTTCTCCTTTACAATGTTAATTTGATGTCTTGACAAGGGAGAAAAATTACTTAAAATGTGTAAAAGCTACCAGCAGGCTGATGGTTATTACTTTGTGCAGCATGACTTGAAAACATTAATCTAATGGGAGATAGACATGGGTCCTTCATGACTAAATGGGATACGTGTCCATCAATCCACTGCTACAGTTTGGGGAGCTGAGGGAGTAGCAAAGAGCTGACATAAAGTTAAAAGAGAGAAAAGGAATTAATACATTGATAATGACAAACAGAAACTCGTGGAACGGCACATGACCTCTCTCTCACGTTCTCTCCTTCAACAGTAAAAAGCCCTTTTAATTTCTTTTCATTTGCATTATTGAAAAATCAACCAGACGTGATATGAATGCTCTTCTTTTTCTCTCCTTTTCCCCTAATTCTCCCCCCAGTTTTCTCTCTTTAGTAGAACAAAGCATATTCAAAGCAGAAGACATGTCTGGGTGGCCTGAGTCAATGAAGTATTTCCACTGGGGAACCCCAGTTTGCATAAAATGATTAAGGGAGTTGGGATGAGAAGGGAACTGGCATGATGATGGAACTGGCAAGCTGGAATAAATTAGTTCAGTGGTCAACAGAGAACAAGCAGAGCAAATGTGGTCTTTAAAAGAGACTGAGAACCAGAGGGAAAAGAGCAATGCCACATTTTAGATGTCAATGAGGATTTTCCAGGACATCATATAGATATTTTTAAGGAATGGATTGTTTACTGGTGATCCAAAGGATGCAAGACATGATTCCATTTCAACAGTGTAGAATTTGCAATTTTAACTGTAATTGTCTTCACAGCACCCTTTTGCTCCTGGATGCTATTCTTATTTTTATTGTTTTAATGAAGACTAATATCTGGGTATGTGAAGGGACCTGAGAGATTACTTACTGCCAAACTACCATTTTAACATATCTGAAAGTGGAATTAAGAGTCTCATTGGTTCTGATTTGTCACTGAGTGAAAGCTTTTAAAGCTTTCAAACCCATGAAGAACAGGGCACACCTTTTCTCAGGTGAGAGATGCACTGAGCAGCAACTGTGTCTGAGCTGGTTGCCCCAGTTTGTTTTCGTAATAGATGGAGAAGCAAATTTAGACTGTCATTAATTTGAATTACCTCAGACTTTTTATGATGAAGGGTCTTGTCTAGAACTGCTCAATGACAGGAGTCCTTTTGGATGGCCAGTGACTCACAAACAGGCTCCCTGAGCTGTCTAAGTCAGGCCAAAGGGACAGAGTTCCCCCGGGTTTCAGGTCTGCGGGTCTGCAAAGTCTGTACAAGACCAGAATTACCTGAATTTGAACATTTTACTTCTACTAATCATCTCAAGAATAGTCTTTCCTTTCCACCTGCAGTTTTTAGATCCCAGCATCTGCTACTCTTAGGAATAAACAACTCCAGGAACTTAGAATCATGGAATGGTTGGAAGGACCTTAAAGATCATTTATTCCAATGGGTTATCACTGGTAATGCCCAATCACTAATTTTGGAAAAGGCAATTGATCCTGATGATTTGTCTCTGAAGCAGAGTCTTGTTATGCCCTCTCTTCTCTCTATTTGTATATTAGCCCTTCCTTGGAAGTGGAAGTAACTTTTTATGTTTATATTAATATATTAGTATTTACTATTATATTTTATAGGCATGTTAATACTCTATATTAATTTTATATTAATCACATTAATTTTATTTCATACCATTTATATTACATTAAATATTATTTATTTTATACTATATTATTTGTATAATATTTTTATATTATATTTTTATATAATAAAATATTTTCAGAAACCCATCTGGTGTTAAAAAAAATGCATCAGATATGAACATAACACTCAACAGAATGACATGAATTATTTGAGTCCAGTCTTCTGCTTTGGGAAACAACATATCGTAAGACTTTTCCACAGTGATTTTCCATTAAAATTTATAATATTTGCAATAATTTTATTTTATAATGCAGAAACAGTGTATACATGAGCAGCTGCCAATTACAGAAAAAATTAGGAAAGTGCTCACTGTACAGGTTTATTGTACAGGGGAAAGGCTCTAGTACTCAAAAACCACTCAGAAATCCAGACTTTGTGGGAAGAAATTGGATGAACATAAGCTACTTAAACTCACAAGGTATGGAAGAGAATTACTAGGAAACACTTAATCACCCCCAATATTCATATTTAACCCAGGGACGGCTGTTTCTTTTGGAGACTCATTTTGCTTCTGGTGAATCCTCACTGGGAAGCAGAAATGAGCAGCAGGAATTGCAATGTGGACTATCTGCTTTCACCACACTGTGATATCCCACGTCTCCCACATCAAATCAAGGGAGGTTTTGCCAACAACATCCATGAAACAGAGACAGGTTCTGTCACAAGATGAAAGCCTACTTTGGCACTAAGTTTAAGTACTCCTTGTATTCTACTCTCAATAAAGAAATCCTGACTTGGAAGAGTGTCATGTCATTATGTGGGCACTGTGAAACCCAGGGGAATAACAGTGTGTGTGTCCTTGGACGATTTGTACACGGCTTAAAGGAGATGTGAAGATCTGAGGGGCTGTAAGACACATGCTGTGAATCCCACAGAGGAGTTGTCTGCTGTACAGTGGGTGGATTTTCTAGTGTGTTCCCATCCATTCATACCCAAATACTTCCTTCCCATCCCTCAAGGACACTGTGGAAGAAGTTGTAGTTCCAAACTCCTCTCCTGCATCATCTCTATGATGCTGCATTGCTCTCACAGCTGCATTTAGGATTGATACTGTCACCATGCTCCAGCTGATACCCTGCTGGTGGGTGGGTTTTGGGAGAAATGTCAGTCTTATGAGACATTTCATTTTTCAAGAAGGATTCCTCTCCCTATTTTCAAAATAAAAATAATTTTTTACTGAAAGAAGTTTTCCTAATTACCTTCCATGACCTTTCAATAAATAAATTAATCAATAGAAAAATCAATAAATTAATCTTCTCTCACTGTTCCAAATACTTCCATGAAAAATAATGGAGCAAAAGGTTTGTCACTCTAAATGAGACAGGCAGTATCCCAGATTCAAAGGACAATTTAGACATTATCTAGACCACTGAGACTGAGGCATGTCCAGATCCAAACCATCCTTAGGATCAAGAAAAATCCTCTGTAAGACCTGAGACCTTGATCTGGTGTTTCTTGAATTGCTGTTTCTGTCTTCCCTGGTGGGGTTCTTGGGAGCCCCAGGGACTCCTTCTGAAAGCAAACCTTTCCTAAGACTCTGACAACACCTTTTCTCTTTCAGAGAAATCAACTCTGAAATCAGGTAGAAATCAGTTGAACTCCTGGTCTAGTGAAGGTGTCCCTGCCCAAGGCAGAAGGTTGAAACAAGATGATCTTTAAGGTCCCTTTCAACCCAAACTATCCGATGACTCTGATTCTATGGAATTGATCCATTTACAAAAAACTTTGCTTGGTTTAGTTGGATATGACTTTTCAGAGGTAAAACCCACTAATTTTTTCTATTTATATGGAACTATTCATGGAAAAACTCAAGCATGTGGGAAGACAGACCTTGATTCTCTCTAAAATGTACAAAAGGTCACACAAACACACAAACACACACACCCCTGTGTTCAACACTAAAATATGAGTTTAAGGTTCTATTTATTCTCAGCTTTGGTTCCGCCTCTGATTCATTTTGGAAAGAAATTCTGCTCTCTTTGCCCTGATTCCATCTTTTCTTGGGAAGGGGATAATCATCCAGGTGAGCTTGTTCTTTCAGGAGTGCATTTTGGTTCACATTCGGGCTATTTACTGCAGAAGCTCCAGGGTTTTTTGAATTGTCAAGGAGTAATTGACTGGGAAGAGATACTGGAGCATGTTGTCACTCCTACCAATAAAATCCAGAAGTTGTGGTATTAATTTTGTCTTCTGAAGCTTGAGGGGATGGGAAGGTTTTCATTAAGAGGAGAAGGGATGAGGTGAGGCAGTTGTGTGCCCCCATTTGAAAGGTAAATAATCCTGTATGTAACATTGACAAGTACACAAATGAGAATAATGAATCCTAAATGGACAGAGGCAAGGCTGGTTTGATAGCTTGATGCACACAGTTTTCCTGAAGAAATTTATTTGATCCTTTCCTTATTATATACATCTTGTGGTTCTTGGCATTATGCTGATCAGGCTGGAGCTGGCAGGGAAAACAGGGATGCAGAGCTCAGTTCAGTTGCCTAACTGGATGCATCCAGTGTGATTTGAGACACCCCAAGGCACTTGAAACATCCACATGGGTTTGGCAGATATGACAAAGGTCCTACAGGATGTGCACATATGGAACTGGAAGCCACTACCCCAGAGTACTTCAGATTTCTCAAGCTACCCGTGATAGGAAATAATATGAAACAATATATTAGAATTGATTATTATTTTTTAATAATACTGTTCAAAATTAATTAAGAAACTAAATTTAACATAAAATTAGGTTATTGTTATAAAATAAGTTTTACTATGTTTTAGCATATTTTTGCTATGTTCTAGTTTAAGAGAAAAGGAGGCTCAGGGGAGAACTTATCCCTCTCTACAACTACCTGAAAGGATGTTATATCAAGATGGACATCAGGATGAATTTCTTCACTGAGGGGTTGATTAAGCATTGGAATGGGCAGCCCAGGGAATTGGTGGAGTCACTATTCCTGGAAATGTTCAAGAAATGACTGGACATGGCATTTGGTGCTGTTTTTGTTGACAAGGTGATGTTCCAAAGGTTGGGCTCAATTATCTTGGAGGTCTTTTACAACCTTTGTTATTCTATGTTCAAATAGGTTTGGTCACAATTACCCCAGAAACCACTGACAGAACCAAGAACAATGCCCAGATCCCTCTGAGTGCAGAGTGGAATATATTCCATTTCCACTTCATCCTGTTCTGATCCACAGGTGTCCAGGGCCAGGGAACTCCAGTGTAAAGTGATGCTGCCTCTGTTCCAAACAAAGTCAAGCAGAGGTGGCTACTGAATTCCCTGTGATATTTCTGAGTGTTACCATGGAAATTTCTAGGGAATTTGTTATCAAACATGTGCAGGGGGACTAAGCCTGGGAGCTGCTGGGTAAGGAATATAAAATATGTAATTCCTCAGTGAACTCTGTATGGCCAAAGTGACAGTGGATGGCTCCTCCGCTCTCCTGCTATGTCAGTCCTGAGTGTGACAGGATTCCAGCTCTGTGTTCCCAAACAGCTCCATCCAGGCTCAGGTCTGAACAAAAGCTAATTGTTGGTTTGAGCAGCGAAAGGGCTTAGAGTAACTTCCACTTAAAACTCCTGAGTAAAGCTTGGAGGTGAGAAGGAGGGATGTGAAGGGAAGCACAAACTGATGCCACATGTGTGCAGGGGAAAGGATGGAGAGGAATCCAGGGGTAGAATTGCAGAGCTGTGTCCTCTAAGTAAAACTGTGTATCCAGCAGTCACCTTTCCCAGATGGAAAATCCTGGAGGTGAATTCGCAGTTCTCTAATTTTGGTCCCGCTTTCATTATGATAGTCTGAGTGGTGGAAAAAAAATAAATAAAAAATGAAACCTTCCCCATTTGCAATGATCTAATTTTAAGGCTCATTTGACATCGGTTGTTCAGCAGCAGAAGCACTTCAACAATTAAATACAGGAGTACTGCTGGCAGTGGGAATGACAGCAAGCTGAACACTTCCATTAAGCTGGAAATGCCATGGATTTATCTAAGCCTCAGTATTTATGTCCTTCTTGCACATAGTTGAACTAGCAGGTAGAAAAGTATTTTGGAAACTGTCAATGCATGTCTTGTCATTCAGTAATCAGAATATGCAGGTGGCTCTGGGGTGTCACATATCCCCTTTTTTTTTGGTAGAACGCAGAAAAAATTCTTTTCACAGTATTGGGTGAAGATTGATGCTTGCTTTTTTCAGCTGCAATAGCAATAGGACTTTTTGAACAGTGATATAATATGGAAGATAAAGCTTGTTCTTTCATACAACAGAATTGTATATTTATTTATTATTTGCAGTTCACAACAGACAGGCAACTCCATGAAAGACCTTAATCTCCTTTTTAGATATTGTGGAGCAGAATCACAAAAAATTCGGCTGTTCTGTGGAGGGAAAGAAGACAAACAGTGAGGAAATGAAGTTTCAGTGCTTTCATTTTAAGCTGCAGCAGTAAGATGTGGAGAGGACAGAGAGACTTGCCCGAGGCCCCATGAATTTTCTGTGGCAGGATCAGGAGCTGCAGCCACAGCTCAGAATCCCAAAGTGTTTTCACAGATAATTTCACATATTGGTTCAATACCTGTCTGTTGCCTTTCCTGTGCTCCTGCACACGTTGCAGGGACACCTTCCACTAGACCAGTTTACTCCAAACCCCTTCCAACCTGGCCTTGAACACTGCCAAAGGTGGGGCATCCACGGCTTCTCTGGGCAGCCTGATGAAAGAGAACCTGAAATACTGTCCAGGAAATAAAACTACTGTACATCTCCTCACTGCTGAGGATGAATTAATGACTGAGAGTGAGACAATCACTGTCAAAATATTAAGTATTTCATTGCCCAGTCAAGTGATTAAGGGAAGATCAAGAATGTCACACAATAAAGCAAGGCCCACCTCAGGTCAAGCTGCTTTCCACAACCTGATACTATCAACTGGGCAGTGGGGGTGGGACACAGTTTTTAATTCCAGATCTAGAGACTGGCTTTCAAAACTTTCTGAAATTCTGCTTTAATCCAAGTTTTGTATGTCTTGCCACTGGTTCAATATATTTGTGCAGCAAGATTTGTTCTAATTCTATCTTCCAGCATAAAAAGGTAGACAGCAAGAAATGTCAAGTTCATTTACTGCCCTAGTTTGGATGAACCAATACAGATATCTGGGGTCTTCCTCCCCCTGTTCAGACAGCAGCAGAGGAAGGGAATGTTTCTCTGCTGTCTCGTCCTGGCAAAGTAGAATTTATTTTGGATGACATTATACTCAGGTCTGTTCCAAGGAAATATTATTCATATGTACTCACCTTATTGGTCAGCAGAATGGGATGCATAGTGAAATATCACTGAAATTCTGTATAACCTATTTACTGAGTAAAGAATAGGCACAGATCTACTTTGCATAATCCTCTAGAAATCTTTGAACAAAAAAAATTTGAATATAAATTATTCTGAGGCCTGCCCAGTGCTATTGTTTAGAGCAGCACTCTCACCTTCTTGCAATGAGGAAGAGAATTAATACTCACAAATCCATGGCTGATAATTTTTCTCTGTCTTTTAAATATTCCATGTTCCCTTACAGGCATTTGTGTCACAGGAAGGCAGAATAATTATGCTGGTAGCTGCTTTTATTCTGCTATGAAAATGTCTTTTTTTTTTTTTAAACTTGGTTTATGTCATTTAGGAAAGAGGAGAAACGAAAACTAAAGAACAACACTGACTTCAGAATAAGAGTGTCCACACAATCTGGGGATTAGAATTACTGATTCTGTTGTTTTCATAATGCCTGTCTGGTTTTTATGTGCCCAATGTAGGTGTGTTGGACAGGACCCTCATGTCCCTAAATATTTAAGGGAGAAAGGTTAGTTCCTGATCTGCAAACTGTTTAATGTCATTGATCCTGGATTCCTATAGCACTGAATGAAATAGTAGGGAAGACTTTATCCAACACCTTCACTGGAACACAGCTTGTGAGATGTTCACACAAGTGTAGCAACTCAAGCTTTCTTGGTCTAATTAAATAAAAATATTGCCTTTTTTCTCAGTGTCATTAAAGGCCACCACACTCAGGACTAGTATGACTGTTCTTTGTGATGAGGATCTGTTTTAATATCCTTTCCAAGAGACCCAGTTTCATGAGAACTCGATAATCATGGTTTGTTTCTTCAGGGTTACGTGTTGGCGACAGAAAACACACATGAAACTTATCATATTCTGCTCCAAATAAAACATAATTCTGTTTATTCCATCCCTGTAACAAAGATCAGCACAAAGAAAATCTGTACCAAAGGAAAATATTCTCCTTTCACTCCTTGATGCTGCAGGGAGAGTTGCAGAGAAGATACAGACCATGAGCTATGATAACAATGTGACTTCATCCCCTCAGAAGAGAGGGACAGGTGTCAGAGTAGGGAAACTTCAGAGCTGTAACTGCAGAAGAACTGGATTAGATGAAATATTAATTCAACCCAGAGTTCCTGACACCAGCAGTGGTCCATAATGTATATTTATGGAAAAATGATACTGCTGAGATAATGCAAGCTGTGTGAACATGCACAAATTCATTCAATAATAAATACCAGTAAAAGAAAAAAAGATTGAACCTCATAGAACTGATAAGGTCTCAACTTAGGTGCTTGGACAACCATGGAAACTGGGATCCTGCTGGCAGTGACTTAAAGCAGGACAACAAAACTCTTTCTGGGTGCAGAGCAGCCACTGGATTCCCACACAGTCCTTCAGGAAGAAACTTTAAAATATCACAGAAATCATAATCTGGAGGATTTAGTCATTATATATTTTCATTATATATATATATATATATAAAGATTTGTAGATATGTACTTATTCTCTCTATATACAGATTTATATATATATATTATTCTATAACATATATGTAACATATATTATAATATATGTAAAAATAATATATAATAATATATATAAAAAATACTATATCATTATATATTATTCAGTCAGTGGAGAATGAGAATATGAGGTAGTTGTATTACAATTCCCAAGAGATCATGTATCCTTGTTTTAACACCAAGATGTTAAAACATCAGCCAAGGGATTTGTGTTCTGGGTCTGTGTAGCAGATCGGACCATTAATTCATTACTTTGCTTCTAATGTCAACGGGTAGTTGCTGCCACAGGGCTTGAAAAATGTTGTGTCATGCAAAGTATTTCAGTCTTGAACATGTTCAGGGTTCCTCAGGCCATGCGGAGTCTCAGAAGGATGGAATTCAGGAGCCCCTAAGTGAGTTCACTTGGTGGAAATGTGGGGTCCTATCTCCCAACATGTCCATCACTACACCTGGTGTGACCAGAAACCTGAAGGGAAAATGTCAGTTCATGGAAGTTGGATTATGGACAGTGTTTAAGAAGTCCCTTTGATCATCATCATCATCTTAAGGAGCACATGGCTTTATTCCAGACATGAGTATGAAGACACTTGTAGCCCAAGATCTCCCAAATAGCTCTTTCCCACAGCTATGCAGATATTTAGAAGTTTGAAACAGATTCTCCAGAAATAATTGTGTGTTTGATTACACATGGGGTGAGCCAGCCTGTTTGTTCAATAAAGGAAATGTTACCAAAGTCCTTCTGCCAGTGCATTAAATATTTAATGTCTTCTGCTTTGCTCCTCTGTATCAACAATTTAACCTCCCATTCTCCATTCATACAACAATTTAGCTGGATTAAGAGAACTTGACTGACGTCTAATGCAAACACAACTGTAGCAAATAGATTTCTTGGCCACTTAGACACGTGTACTCAAAAGCTTCAGGAATATAAAGTCCAAAAAATATTTGTAAGCAAATGTTTTTATCTATGGATGAAAAAAATGAGCATTAATATTTCACATTACAAGATGAATATAGCAAATATAGCATTTATTATTTAACCATTGCTTCTGAGTGGAGAGATTATGAAATGTTTATAAACTGCTCTTCGTAAAGGAAGTTTCAAGATATTTTACAAGCTATATTATACAAAATAACAACATGTCCTACTGCTGTTTGGTGTTCAACATGTATAAGTGCTGCCAGCCTTTAGCTGGGAAAATAAAGATGTTGTGCCGAATGGTATATTCAAGGTGCACCATTTTCTGGGGTCCAAATGTGTGGGACCTGATTAATACCACAGAATTTTATGGGAATTAGCATAATTTTGCCTTTTCGTTATTTTTTTTTCTTTAAAATGTAAAAAATTAAATTAAGCTTTATGGCATTTTCTTCTTATTTCTTTTCCTTTCTATTGCAGAGAAATCTCTTCCCTTTTTTAAGCATTTGCTGAATATGACTGAATATTACTGGCAAAGCAACAATGTTTGCATCCTACTTCCATTGTCTCTTTAGAAATGGTTCCTCTTTTCTTTATCCCCATGGCAAAACAGTAATTTAGATCTCTGAGGTCATAACAGTGATATTCTCTCCTTCCAAAATACTCCAGCTTAAAAATGCTTTCAGATAAGACTGAGGTCAAAGTGACAGTATTTGGTAGAATATTTTCATGCGAAAGTTTACATGGAGAATACACCACTGGTCTGCAAAGTGCTGCAGTGCAGATACTGCTTTGGAAGCACTTAAAGTGATCTCAGAAACCAGATTGTTTTATTTTTCGAGCTCAAATTTCATAACTAGCACCCTGTGTTACTTCCAAATTATCCACCTTTCTGGGAACATGGAGAGGCACCAGGTATGGCTGATGATTTGGAAGATATACCACTTTCTTCAGTGGTTCCAGTATCAGCACAACCTCGAAGTGCTGGTGAGAGATGCCCCAAATGTCACTTTGCAGGCTGACATATTGGGAAATCTTCCTTGTCCCAACTCAGGCCATTTAATTCTGATTCCCAGCTCACAGTTTTCCTCACAAATAAAGGCTGTTTCTACTTAAAGAAATTATTCAGAGCAGCAGCAGCAGTGGGTATTTTAAAGACCATGTATTTATACTATAGACAACTCAGGTTTTTTACTTAATACTGGATCTAACCCAGTGGTGTGCTCTGAATGCCCACTTACAGTTTGACTGGTATGGGTGAGCCCCAGGCTTCTAATCTGAATTATTGTGAGATCCTTCTCAAAACTTCTCCCCTGCTTCAAACTAAAACACTCATGTAGCAACACAGACTGCTGTGATGGCATCAAACCTCTCCTCTACTCTCTACACAAATATTTTGCTGAATACCAAACAGTGCAAGAGGTCTATAGGATTGTCTCCAAGATGCTTTATAGCCCAAATCCAAACTGTCTACGTATCTACAGGTGTCACCTGGAAGTTATGACAACATATGCAGGTCTGAAGAGGCAGCCATGGTTGTTATGTTCTAAATTTTGTTTATGAGCAGAGGGTAAGCACATCTTACATATGTATTAAGTAAACCCAAGAATTTATTATTAGTATAGTTTACATCTAAACAGTCTAACTCAAGCGTCATCATTAGTCTAGTCATAAAGAAGATAACAATGTGGGTAAAGTGTTTTTGTACAGAGAAGGTAACAATAATAAAATCATAGAATATCTCAAGTTGGAAGGGACCCACAAGGATCACTGAGTCCAACTTCCTGCACCTCACAGGATACCTAAAACTAAACCATAGGGTTGAGAGCATCATCCAAAAGCTCCTTAGTGCCATAACCACTTTCCTGAGGAGTTTGTTCCAGTGACTGACCCTCTTCCCCCTCTCAGTGAAGAACCTTTCCCTAGTGTCCAAATTGACCTCCCCCTGAAGTTGCTTCACAACATTTCCATGTGTCCTCTTGCTGGTCACCAGAGAGAGGAGATCAGCACCTTCCCCTCTGCTGCCGCACTCGAGGAAGATGTAGATTGTGATGAGGTCACAACTCAGCCTTCTCTTCTCCAAGTTGAACAAGTTAAACTATCAGCAATATAATTTAAATTGTTAATCCACACACTTATCAGTGTCTACCCCTTTTCCTGCCACTGTGTTAACCCTTCCATGGCTCCTCTGGAGCAACATCCATAACTCTTCAGGTGATAATTCTCAACCTGTAACAGCAGACATTCTATTGCAAGAATCTCAGAAGAGAATAGGCAACCATTGCTAGAGAAACTGGCAAGACAAAGTAATTAATTCCCAAGGAACTAAAGTCCATCCCAGTTCCTCTCCACACGCTCTGATGAGCTCGACAGCTTTACAAAAGCACAGTTGTGGTAGAAAAACGAGCTCAGTCACCTAACAGGTTGTGGGAAGTTTCACCTCCTGCAAGGTTTTTTGAAGCAAACTCAGAGTGATGCACACAGGTAAAGCAAAAATAAGATCATAATAAGGTGAAACACTGCAATGGCTGGTGGTTTTCTTGAGGAGACCTTCAGAAAGAGACCAACCATCACATGACAAATGTGAACAGTAGCCAGTAACGCATGGTTGGGTGACTAAATGTCTATTGGAGAGACAGATGAATTATTCAGAGACACGGGATTGTCTGGCTGTATGTTCGTGCATGAGAGAAGCATGATGAGCACTCATATTTCATGCTTAATAAAGTGTCTCACTATCACCTTAGAGTCAAAATATATTCACACTGCCAAGTATCCTGTGTGTCAGGTTATGAGGAGGCATTTATTGAATAATGCACAAATTTCTGTGATTTCTGTTTTATTTATTTCCTATTTCACTTTGTGAGGAAGAGAAAGAAGAGCAAACAGGATAATTGTGTTGATCAATGGATATACAGGAGGTGAACGCTCAGTTTTCAGCAGGACAGATGAACCATCCAAGGAATTCAGGAGGCTAAGAAGGGAAAGCAAAGAGCAGATGTGGGAGTTTATGGGCCCCCAGGGCAGCAACAAAAATAAGTCATGCAACAGTCAGATGGTGTTAGTGGATCTTACTTCCATCATTAGAATGAGCTCATGTGGTATTTTTCATTCTGTTTTTTTTAGATTCTAATTTTGATCTGACTCAGAAAAGACCATTTTATGAACTTTTGAACAGACTGTAAAAAAAGGAAAGAGTTTCTTGATTAAAGGCAGATACCTCTGCCTGCCAAAAAAAAGATAAAAGATCAAAAAAGGGACTTTAGAAAAAAATTTTAAAAAAAAGAAAATAATCAGAAAACAGCAGAGGTTGTCTTTTCAAGAAAAGAGTAAATTAATAGTTCCCATCTTGGACTATATATTTACAGAGGCTGGTAAGAAACTGTACCCACATTCCAAGATCTGGCAACTATTCTCATTCTCATACGTAAACAATAACTCAACTGTTTAACAAGATCACAACCTGAGTATGTGTAATGGATTAATCACTGAGAACAACTCAGATCAAAGGGCAATACACCAGAGACAGACACAAATTATTTTAGCTGTATTAAAATATAAAATAAAATTCGTGCATCAGAAAAAAGAATAGGAATAGAAATAGAAATAAAAATAGAAATGGGAGTAGAAATAGAATTAGAAATAGAAATCTAGAACAGAGAAAATATCACCTACATTTTGGGAATTGTTCCTGATGGGGATCTGAAGACCACGGAGTATCTTCACTGGAGTAGCAGTGGCAGTGTAACCACTTGGGAAAGTGAAACAGGAGAGGACCTGCTCTTGAGAGCAACAGGGAGGTGACAGGAAAGCACAGACTGACCTAAAGCGTCTTTTCTTCCCAGTGCAACCACGGCTCTGTGGAACAGACTTGCCAGTTGCTCAAAAGTAAAGCACGAGCTGAATCAATCTCAAAAAGTACCGACAACAGGGATAGCAAAACATCAAAGCCCCATTTCAAGGTGATATAAGCAGGAATGACAAAACAGGGTGAGTGCTGGCAGAGCTTCAGACCATAAAATGAGCGGTTGGCCTGTACAGCAGTGTCACAGCAGAGTCACAGCAGTGTCACAGCAGTGTCACAACCACCTTCTCCTGGGCTACTGGGTGTGCGGAGAGTCATACCAGCAACAGCAGCACGACAGGGTGCTTAGCTCAGTATACCTTCCTCCAGGATAGTAATAATAATAATAATAATAATAACAACAACAGCAATAATGACAGCTGTAAAGATTAACGGGTAGTTTCACCCAATTGTGCCACTGCCATTCCTCCAGGCAGCCTGATCTACCATCACCCTGCATGGTGTCAGTGGCACTGGGCAGGATGTAGTGGCAATGGTCTCTAATCTCTACTTGGACATAGAGAATAAACATATTTGATCATGTTCAGTCCAAAAGGAAATGTGTTGTTCAACATTCTCCAAACAATGCCATTTAAATTCATTCAGATATGGAGGTGACCTAAAGAAGAGGAAAAAAAAATAGCTGTATTTCAATTTCAGTCACAAAACTTCTGTTGCCTTTGCTGACAAAGAGGGAGAAATATGCCTTTGGTACATCCTGTAATTCCTTTCTTTATCTGAATAGAAACCAAAAACTAAGAGAACAATTCTGGCCCTGTAAAATGCCCCTGTCTTCACTAGCAATTGAACTTGTCTCTCTAAATATTTTACAAGACATAACTTTTTCCTTTAATTTCTCTTCATCTTTCAGTTTCCTTCATTATTTTTCTACTGGGAACAAATGCCAGATTTGTTAGAAGTTATTACTTTCCCTGTGGGTCACCTCTAAGCTTTTTTATTGTGTACTTTTTCCTTATTCTGACAGAATATGAGACATTATCAGATATGCCCTCTGCTTATTGAGTTCTGCCTGGGACTGTAATTGTGATATACATGAGCTGGTACTTCATGCTTACATTGTGCCTCACATTCAAAGATCTCATAGTAATTCAGAAAGAGGTATAAAGTATTAATGACCTGTATAAAAGAAGGGGAAATATAAAATGAAGAAAAGAGTGGAAAAGGAAGTAAATTTTCAACCATATTTTATTTTGGTTCTTCAGAAAGAATAGAGTATTTCAGTTCAGTGGAAAAGAAAATAAAAATATCATTTTGCTTTTGATAAAAAAAAAGCAATTTTAAACTTGAAGGACTTTTATGAAATTTTTAATTTTAAGGCACTACTTGTTGGAAAGTCTGCAACCATCTGTATTTACACATATCATCCAATTCATGCACAAAAGAACATTGTCAGACAGTGTTATTCCTCAGGTTGCACAGATTTTGAAGACTGAATATATCAGAGAATGCACTAAGTCACACATTAAATTTGAGGCAAAAGCTGAACAAAGAATGTAGGACTCCTGAATACAAAAATCAATCTTCTCTCCATGCTACATCCAAGCTGACACACACATTGTTTGCTGCAGCCCCAAGAGATAATTCCAGTTATAGAGTGAAACTCGGCAGCCAATTTTGGAATTTGCTACTTGCAGTCCGTTACCTGGTATCTCCTTGAAAAAAAAGCACTTAAATATTGACTTGAGATAAAAAATAAAGCAAACATTCTGACCTATTAATATCAATTTTTAAAATCTCTCTGGAAGTCTGTAAGAAAAAGGAATACTACATTTACAAAACTTTGTAATTGTTCCATTATCGACTATTTATAATATTCTGGAGGGCAAAAATGAATATCGATATCCATCAATGTGTTTGTCACCACGTGGGAGTTTCCCTTGATTTGGACTCTAAATAAAATGCCTGGTGGACAATGTAAGTGTTTTTCAATGCAAAATCATGTTGATTTCTAAAGCCATCAATTGATAAACTCTGGCTTTTTCTACAAACTCTTACCACGGGGATGAAAATGTTTAGTACCACACAGGTATTGTTGAAGTGATTTTGACAGCATTTCACACCTCATTTGCTGCCACAGTTATTAGATTTTAGTCAATGATCAAAGAGTAAATTGACTCTAAAGGGCTCCTTTAAAGCACTGAGGCATGAGATTAGAACAATTTAGAAATTATCTTGATCTTTACTTTATCTTGTGCTCAAAGTCGAGGTGCCCAACCCTTCTTCCTACCTTCCTACTCATTTAAAAGGAAACACTTAAGGTTAATATAAGCCTTGAAATGATTACATTTGTGTGTGACTTCTGGCAGTTGGATTATTTGGAGGGGGCACTTTGACAAAGCAACTGTTTGAATGTAGATTGTCTGTCATTACTTCCAATGACAGAAACCTTGGCCAACCTGGAATGAAGGTTGATAAGCAAAAAGTACCTTTCCCAAGGATGAAGTCATCAACATTCATACAACTTATAATAACAGTGAAAACAGAGTTCAGGGAGACACATCCTGAAGACCATCCTGTTATCACCATGATCTGATGTACAAGGACATGCCCTCTCACCTTTTTACACCTGTGTAAAAGTCCTATTGAGTTCTCATAGCTCATGTCAACTAATGCTACAAGTATATAAAATTGCTGCTTCGAAGCCCAAAGTACTTTCAGGATATTCACATCGGCTCCTGCCAGGTTTAGGGTTAAAAACAAAATATACTTCAACAGATTGCTGAGTGTTCTGAACTTTGAATGCATCCATTTAAAGGATGTCCCTCAGCACCACATCTGCATTCATTTGAACGCTTCCAGGGATGGTGATTCCACCACTTCCCTGGGAAGCCAGTTCCAACACTCAATCACCATTTCAATGAAAAAATTTTTATGATATCTGATCCAAACCTCTCCCTGTGCAACTTGAGGTTATTTCCTCTTATCCTGTCATTTGTTACCCGTGAGAAGAGAATGACACACACCTTGTTACACCCTCCTTTCAGGTTGTTGTAGAGAGCAATAAGGTCCTCCCTGAAGCCTCCTTTTCTCCAGGCTGAGCCCCCCCAACTCCCTCAGCTGCTCCTCATCAGACTTGTGCTCCAGACCCTTCCCCAGCTCTGTTCCCTTCTCTGGACACACTCCAGCCTCTCAATTTCTTTCTTATCGTGAGAGGCCCTCAACTGAACCCAGAACCTGGTGTGTGGCCTCACCAGTGCTGACAGGGGGACAATCCCTGCCCTGGTCCTGCTGGTCACTCTGTGTCTGATTCAGGATGGAGGTGAAAGTGTCACATGTCTGCTACTTGATTCTTTTCTGGAAGACTCACTCCTTCACAGTGAGGACAGGCAGCAGCATCAGCCTGGCTCCCATAAATTGAGGGAGACATGTTTGTTTAAACTATCTACACAGGGGGACAATTAGGCCTCCAGTTTTCTTGCCTGTCTCCCTGTAGATATTTTATATTTCCTGGAGGAATTCCTGCAACTCAGGGCACTTCGTGTCAGCAATGACAAAATCCAGGCTCAAGTCACTGAGCCTCAGGGAAGTTGTCTCAACACCTAACCTGGTTTCATGAATTTGTGTTACCTGAAAATAAAGAACTCCAAAGTAGCTAAAAACGGTCTGGGAACTCCATTTATCTTCTTTGTAGCACTGATTTGGTATTTGAGGACACATTTGTTCACATACAATCCCAAACCACTTTCTAGGAAAAGTATTTCCATTCCTGATGGTTTGCTGATGGTAAAATATCTTTGATTTATTCTGTAAAAACTTCCCAGTCGAACTATTAGTTCTTTTCCGTGGAAAATAGAAACCATTGGAAAAGCATGGTTTTCATTGTAAAAGCAAAAAAAATCAAATAAATCCCTTTTTTCACTCTTACAGATTTGCAGGAAACTCTTTAGTTAAATCAATTGCCGGTAATTAGAAGACTACTAACTGTGCCTAAATCAGATTTGATTGGGGCTACTGTGTTAGCTCTTGCCATGAACTGTATTTCATTGCATCTGAATTATTCTGAGTGATCCTCTAATCCCCTCACTTTTCTTCAATTCAGAGATGAAACTTTGCTTTCCACTACTGTATTATCAAAACCTCCTTTCCAGACTAATGTGTTAGCAAGAGTCATTTTTCATTGAATGTTAGGTCTGACAAAGAATTATTATTCTAATGTGTTGGGGAGATTAGCTCATTTTCACTCTCCTTCTGCCTTCCCATTCATCACTCTCCTGCTATTGGGACTTCCAAAATGATTTATTCAGGCAGAAAACTTAAGTATTGTGGAGGAGAGCTGAAAATACACAAATGGCACAGGAAATGCCGTTTCTTTCCACCCCACTCCAATGAATGTGACTCATAAGTGTGTCTCTCTGAATTGCTATAAACTGAGACATTAGGGAGGTCTCTCTTCTTATTCCTTCTCATTTTAATACTAGCATTTCCATAATATATATAAAAGAGATCCTCTCTTCTCTGTCAGGTCAATCAAAACCATCTCTTTACTGTCATATGTTGTCAGCATCAGCCTAAATTGCTGATAACTCACTGTCCTCTAATTAGATTTCAGTTTCTTTAGAGCTGTAACAGAGCTTAAAATATGGCCCTGTTTATCCCACGAGTCATCTGGACAACAATGCTATGAAGACCTTAGAACTATGAATAAAACTGGTGTGCTTATGATGATTTGGAATGGCTAATGGAAATCCCTGGGTTGTATTTAGTTGCCCTGGTCAGTGGTGCTGTGGGACTCTTTGCTGACAAGGAGCTCAGGATTGGAAGCTCTGTCATGAAATCAAATGGAAAAGAAGTCATTCAGGATGATCCAGAGGGACTGGGATGCCATCCACAGGGACCTGGACAAGCTCAAGAAGTGGGCCATGGGGATCTCACGAGGTTTAACAAGATCAAGTGCAACTGGGGGCAACCCCCCATATCGATCCAGGCTGGGAATGAACAGAGGCAGAGAAGCCCTGAGGAGAAGGACCTGTGGTGCTGGTGGATGAGAAGGCTGGACATGAGGTGACAACTGTGCCCTCACAGCCCAGGAACCACCTGTGTCCTGGGCTGCATCCAAAGCTGTGTGGGCAGGAGAGAGAGAGGATTCTGGCCCCCTGCTCTTCCCTTGTGAGACCCCACCCAGAGCACTGCATTCAGCTCTGGGGTCCACAGCAAAGGAAGTACATGGAGCTCTTGGAGAAAGTCCAGAGGAGGCCACCAAGTTGATTAGAGGGATGGAGTAGCTCTGCTGTGAGGAAAGGCTGAGAGAATTGGGATTGTTCAGCCTGGAGAAGAGAAGGTTTAGGATTAATTTAATTGCAGCCTTCCAGTACATGAAGGGACCCTATGAGAAAGATGGAGAGAGACTATTTCCAAGGGCCTGGAGTGACAGGACAAGGTGAAATGGCTTCAAATTGACAGAGAACAGGTTTAGATTGGATATTAGGAAGAAATTATTTTCTGTGAGGGGGGTGAGGCCCTGGAACAGGTGTGGTTCTACAGAGAAGCTGTGGCTACCCCATCCCTGCAAGTGTTCAAGGCCAGGTTGGATGGGGCTCTGAACAACCTGGTCTAGTGGAAGGTTGGAATGAGATGTTCTTTAAGGTCCCTTGCAACCCAAACCATTCTGTGATTCTCTGATGGAGGAGTGTAAGATAAAAAGGCAAAAGGTTGACACAGCATGATCTGAACTCACAAGACAGAGGGCATGAGACAAAGTGAGAGCAGAATGAGCCAGGCTGAACTGCAAAGAGTTTCGGAGGTTACGATGAAAGTAGTGAAGGAGACCAAAAAAAATCTTCAGATTCAGTGAAATTTGATCAATGAACAAGAGGGAAGTCATCAGCAGTTGGTCAAAAAGGGCTTATTTAAGGAAAGAAGACTAGTAAAAACTAGCAAATATTCTGTAAAACGTGTGGATCTTAAAATTTTGTCAAGCACAGAAAGGAAGCACAGCTTATATACAGACCAAGATATTTCTTGATATTCTATCCAGGTACAGTCTAAGTTAAATATTATTATTATTTTATTAGTTCCCAATATAAGGATCTGTCTCTGCAGTGTCAAGTTGTCCAGTACTGTTCTTGGTGGCAGGATTTGTGTTACTTAGGCTTCAACTGACCAAGTCTAAATGTCCCTATGAGGTGACACAAATCATATAATAAATTCCATTTATTCTATTGATTGCACTCTTATTGACTATCAAGGGAGCCCAAGGTGAACTGTTCAAGTCTGTGCCATCAGTGCCTTCATTAAGGTGAATCTCAACCCTGAAGTAAGAGATGAACCCCATTCCTTGTACTAGGGTTCTTTCATCATCATCTTGAGAATTTCTGATGTTCTTCATCTCCCACAGTAGCTGAGCCACATTTTTATGCACAAACATTTTCACATCCTCATGTTTTGGGATAGGTTGTAAAGCTCAACTTTCTGCTACTCAGTTGCTTCCTATTTTCTTCCAAACAAGACACATGCCCTACCTCTTGCTCCAATGGTTTAAGTGCAATGTTGTGACCTTTCATTAAGGTGTTTGCGTAGGAGAGGACAAGGTATTCATAAATTAATTGTGAGGAAAAGGCTCCTTTAGAAAAACCCTCTATGGCTTTTTTTCAGCTTTGCTTTCCTGATTAACTCTGGTGACCTCCTTATCATAACCCACTGGCTTTTGTGACCTGGGCAGAAAGTCCTGCCACAAGAGTGCATTATTTAGATGGTAGGATCTGTATATTTTGGAAGAGGTTGTAAAGCTCAACCTTCTGATACTCTTCTTAAAGCACAGACTGGCTTGGAGGTATTTTTAAAAGATTGAAAAGGTAAATCCAGATCAGTGTAGTGTTGTAAATCCAAAGTTGCTCACATTTTGAGAAGACATTAGCCTAATTCACCTCCAGCCTAAATAGAATAAGGAATGAAGTTCTACATCTCCAAGTTAAGGGGGGAAAGAGGAGAAAACCCTGTGGATTAGCACTTTTCAGGAAATTACAGAATCTGATCATCTAAGAGTTACAGAGAAATTCTTCATGAGTACAAAGGTCTCTCTTCTCTCAGGGAACACTCTTTTGGCATTTGTACATTAGCTTCTGCATTCAGTATTAGAGTCCTACCAGTTTTCTTCCAGAGGCCTCTCTATTGCCACCAGCTGACATCAGAGTGTAGACAACCTTCTTAAATATTTTCTGTAGAGCAAGAAGAGAGGATTTCTTTAAGATATTCCAATATCCAGAAGAAAAAACCTGAGGACAATCTCTTCTTCTTGAATATTTACAACTTGCAAGAAGTTAGTGTAAGCATGGCAGTCAGCACAGAACATGAATATGCTGACCTTTCCCCACATACTTTTTTCTTCTGCTGAGTGATAGACCAACACAGAATAAAGGTGAGCTCCTGTGTTCACTACATGGTGCTCCAACATTCAGATCCAGGGTTTCTGGGTCTTCCTGGGACATTCAGCTCTCCTGTTCACAAGACTGTTTCTGTACCTGTCACTGTTTGTAATCACAAAGTTTCTGTGGGCTGGACATGTTCACTCTTTACTATAGCACAAGCAGAGCATGGCAGAGGAATCTTCTGCAGAGATGCTCTCCAACATCAGCATTAGTAATTTCTCTCAGTTTATCCTGTTCAGGTGAGTGTAGTAGTGGTAAAATGTGGCCTTTCAATGCAAGGTTTTGGGTTCTCTCCTAATAAAATAAGTCCTAGACATGCAGACAAGTGTCTCTTCTGAGCCTTGGGTAGTTACAGAACCTCTAGTGGTAATACAGAATGATAAAATTTTTATGTTTTCCCTGCTTGAAGTGCCTGAAACAGTGTAAAGGATGTCACAACCCACCAGAGAGACATTATTAAAGCATGACATAAAAAGTTCTAAGGTGTTGCCTTAGAGCAGGGCAGGAAGGCATCTGTTGGGTATTTGGGAGTCCAGCAGCTTGATGGATTGGTTTTGGAGGATTGTACAAGGTTCTGTGAGTTCCAGCTGGTGTAGCCTTTACCATAATGCCTATGGAGCTGCCTATTCCCACAATCAGTGGGAATTTTGGGGGAATTTCCCTCTCTTCTTTTGGGGGAAAATTATTTACTGGTGAGAATAATCCAAGAGTGAACTCACATACAGGATGTGTATCTGGTGAGGGGACCAAGACCTGAGTGGGGAAAAAATAGTGTGGAAGTATACTCAAACTTCTGCAGCATGTTGATCAAATATTTGGGAGGTGTGTCCCCTTCCATGCAAAAGATATGCTAATGGTATGGTGTTAATGATGAGGCCTATGAGGTTCATGCTGAGGTATTAAAGGATGTGAGTTGATGCAATCAGTGCTTACCTGAAGGAAGAGATACATGTCTGAGACTTCATCTCCTCTTTACTTATGGAACCTATACAAATAAATTACTGTTAAATGTTGTAAATGACATGTTCAACCCAGAATATCCTTATTTTGTTCCAGTTATGACTAATGTAAAATAGCAAATATCAGGCTGGGAGTTCATCATGGTCTTCTCAGGCAAAGACTGTGATCCCAGCTCTGCTGGATACAGGATCATAGAATTGTTTCAGTTGGAAAAGATCTCTGAGATCAGAAGTCCACCTGTAAACTCAGCACCACCATGTTCACCACTAAACCATGTCCCCAGGTGCCAGTCTACACATGTTTTGAACATTTCCAAGAATGGTGATTCCAACACTTCCCTGGGAAGCCTGTTCCAATGCCTGAACGCCCTCTCAGTAAATAAATTTTTCCTAATATCCAATCTAAAATTCACCTGGTGGGTAGGTTCCATATGGAATGGAAACCACATCAATTCCACCAGACATCATAGGGACCAAAATTCCCATGAACTGAGCTTTGAATCAGTATGAATCCGGGCTGCTTCTAATGGTTGGACATGAGATTCTCTGAGAACTCTGTTTTACAAAGGTGAAAATAGGAGCAAGATCTGTTTTACCATGACCTGAACAGACACTTCAATATCTTCTGACTTCTAGAAAATAAGATTGTAGTCAAGCACTGAGGGCTCTCAAAGGGTATTCCTTATCTGCCTCCTGTTTCCATTCATTCTGCCCCATTCCTCTCTTTCCCCCTCAAAATGGGGCCAAAGAAAACTAAAGTCTTGCAATGACAACATGAATCCTGGCATCTGGAAAAGTCCTGATCAGTTCAGAGAACATCCCTGCTGGCTGAGAGAAAGTGGAGAAGTTTACAAATTGAGTGTTTGTGGCAGGGATGTTTTCCTTCCCCTTGCCTGGATTTGGCTGATTAGATCAGAGCACAAACAGAAGAAAGGGAGCACATATAAACTGACCTTGTCATCCTAAGTGGTTGTGGCATTTCCAGGAATGCTCAGCCTGCTCCAGCTCTTTGTTTCAAGCTGCTTTCACTTCTTCTGTGGTAAAAGGTTTCTGCAACAGTAAACAAACAAAGAAACAAATAAATCCTATGGGAAAAGCTCCTTCAATTACCACACAGCTCCCCAACACCCCTGTTCTCGTACCTGCCTTGTTTTAACCAACAAATAAGTATTTCACTGCCTGGTAGAAATGTTTCTACTTGATGGAAAAAAAGACCACAATCATGTAGTGGTTACAGTTTGTGACCCTGAACCCAAACCCACAGCAAGTGAGGGAGCAGAGCTGAGGTCACAGGTCACACCAAGGTGACATGCCATACTCTGGAGGCAGTATCTGTGTCAAGATATCTTTAATGAACTCAAATATTGGATGTTTATTTGCACTGAGTTGGGATAACTTGATTATGTGTACAAAGAAAAACAGAGTAAGTAGTTCTGGTCACCCTTCTAGTTGTTACTTGGTTTTTAGGGAATGAAACCTTTCCCTTGTGTCTGCTTTAGCCACTTTTAAAATGAGCATCTTAAATAGCAAAGTTGTGGGATTCCTTAAATATATGTCCTCTGTGACTCCTACAAATCACACAGCCATAGGAATAATTCACCTGTTTTACTGGAAATACTAGTTTAATTTCTATTTTTCCTTAAGCAACTAGAAATTTATATTCTGTGTCTCCGTTCCTCCAAGAAATTAACTTGAGTGCCAAAACACTGTTTTTGGTGCCATTTGAAATGTCTCAGTGTGTCCTGCCTGACATCCACTTGCAAACTCAAACTCAAGGCAGCAGTGCAGCTTCCATACTCATGTCTACCAGCAGATACCAAGGGCTTTTAAATTGCCTCTAGACATTTCTGTGTAGGCATCTGAATTCCACCCCAGATATGGATGAAGTTTCTTGGAACTTTCAGGTAACTCCAAGACATTGTTTTCAGATTAAGGTAAAACAAAACCAAAACCAAAACTAAAAAGAAACAAACAAATAATCAAAACACCAAAACAAAGCAGTTAAATTTTCTGGGATATGAGAGCAAGACCTGGATAGACTGGAGAGAGACCATCTTTGCAGCCATTCAGAAAATGCAAGGTTTAGTTAAATTAGACTGTGAAATGTGTAAACAGTCAGCAAGTCACAATCCCATTCACAAATCTTGTTTACCCTCTGTGTCCTCATCTACACTCAAGAAGAAACAATGAGAAAGCTTGTTTCAAACTGCAGAGAGAAAGAGTGCAAATACCCTCCACACCTCAGTCCAGGGATAAATTCTGGTTCAAATAAATTTACTAGAAATGGAACAGAAGGATTACTCATGGAAAGGAAAGGGTCAGATCCCAAACAGGACTTGTGCACCCCAGAGTTCCTCAGAACACAGCCAAGACACAGTAAGGACCAGGTCCTCACCGAATTCAGTCATGAGCTCTTTTTAAAAACACATTCAAATGCAAAGTCCATGCTGCTACCGCTGCTCTGTGACAGAGCACTCCCCCAGGCTCCTGTCTGTATCCTCCTGTTAGTTCATGGGCTTAAAACTCATATCCCCCACTCCAGAAGGTCAGCTAACAGCCAAGGTGGGAAATGCTCTGTTTTCTATTTTCTTCCCTTTGAATCCCTGCCTCTTTGGAGGAGTTCTCAGAGTACTCAGCAGGTAGTGCTCTGGAGCCTCAGCGTTAAGACCACTCTGAAGGCTTTGGAAAGTCTCAACTCTCATATCATCTATTTGTTCTCTGAGGCCAGTCTTGATTGTTTAAATGCTCCCCCTCTGAGCAGACAATACATGAAGTCGAAATTCAGATCTTAATCAAGCTCAAGGACATCAACGGAAATAATTGGACTGACTTAAGTACCTGATTCCCGTGATTGATGTGCCCAGCAAAGGGCTGAGAGACCTGAGCTGCATGCTTGAAATTGCTTAGAGATTTAACTCCCGGCTCTCCACTGATGCTAAAAAGGGAAATTTTTATTTCTCGGGGAGCCCTCAGCTGATCTCCCTTCAGGGCTGTCACCTGAGCACAGCCCTGGAAGTGCTGCTCTCCTCTCTGATGTCCCTGAGCTCTCCCACCCATGCAACAAGTTGCCCACATGAAACAGATTGAGAAGTTCCAGTTCAAATGGTTTATTTGATCCTTAGATTTTTTTTTCTTTCTTTCTTTCTTCTCATCACAAATGGTGATTTAATTGTCTCTTAGGTATTCTACACTAGGAACAATGTTCTTTAGTAAGATTTGTAATATTGCACTTGGCTCACTGGGGAGTAATACTGCGAGGGCTTCATGTTCAACATTGTGATGTCTGAATTCCTGATGAGACGGGGTCACTCGTGGCATTTCTGTGCTCTAATTATGTGTGAGAATTGCAGATGCACACCCAAAGTAAAGCAAGTCCTGCTTAAAATTCCTTGTTCTTGTTTTCTTTTTTTACAAGTTAAGCTTTAATATGAGCTGAACGTGGCATCAGCTCATAGTGAACGGGTTCAATGCTTGGAGATAACACTTATACAGCATTTACCACGTTATTTTCCCTCAGGCACTCTCAAATGATCCATGACTTTATAATGTATGTAAAGTGGTTGGAACACATACACAGAGCAAACTATGATTGCTGCCTTGTTATTAAATTTGGGTTATTATTACCACAAGTGCCTGTATTAGTGTTATTAGTAGTAGATGATGGGGTTTATTATGAAAAATTGGTACAAGTTTTAGTAATTGTTAAAACTGCTCCCATAAGATGGTTTGTTCATCTGTCCATTCATCCCAGGTCACAGAATATTTTAAGTCATATTTCATGTATGGGCTTTGTTTTCTGCCAAGAAAAAAAAATAAGGAAGATAAAAAAGGAAGATATCACTTATTCACACTCTGAGGGATGATAAAGATGCTGAGGTGTTATAGAAGATTTTGACCAAACACAGATGTGAAATTTTCCCGTGAACACACCTACCTTTACATTTTTATGCTCCCATAGAGTTGGAAAACAGCACTCTCAAACATTTTCAGAGGGAGGAGGGTGTCAAATAAGATGAGAGAAGTGGTTTATGTCCAAACACCTCTCGCAGTGAATAAACCCGTATTTAAAATTTCATTTAAATTGTGTCAGTTCCCATTTCTCACTACCATTTAATTCCTAATGCTCTTCAATTTACCACCACTGTGCCCCCAATATTTATCATTTTTTTCATCACTGTGTTTTCATACCAAGCATGGAAATATAACTTTGGTTCAGAGATTGCTTGTCGCTTGTCTTACAGAGAACAATCTCTCCATTGCTGTGCTTGATTACTTCTGATGAGACTTGGGCTGGAGTGAAGCAACCTCACTAACATCCACTGCAGGATATTAGATTTACATTTGTCCAGGATTAAATTGAGTGATTTTTTTAACCAGTATCAAACTCCAGGAGACACTTGGCCCTGGCAAGAGTAGCCTTGGCCTTTCAAAGAAGTCAGGTGGGAGTTAGATCAATTAAAAGAAGTAGAGCCAAATCTATACCTTACTAAAGAGACTTACATTATTATATTAATTAATAACTCAATTATGAGGAAAAACCCCCAATATTTATCCTGTTATTTGTTATTACATTCATTCACTAAATTACCAATTAGGTATTTGCTTGATTCTGCTGGATTTCCAGAGTGAACTTAAACATGGACTGGAAGAGGAATTCTTTCCTGAATCAGTTTGTATCTCCACCTTTAAAAGAAATCAGAATTGGTTGTACCTCACTTCTCCAGGGCCAAGGATTCAAAGGACAGAAACATGTTCAGATCTGCACATTTCATGGAAGCTGTATTTCCCTTACTAAAACTTGTAGTCATAACATCTGGGAAAAGAGAAACTACCTTCTCCTATCTCTCTGCACATGTTACTTGAATTTTCAAATTCCTGCTATTTTTTAAACTCCTCCCAGGTAAGGTCTCTGTATAACACTGGCAGCCCGTGGCTTGGACAGGGGTACTCTCTGCTGGGTTAGGAACTGGCTGGAGGGACAGGCTCAGACAGTGGTGGGGTACGGTGCTGCACCCAGCTGGGATCCAGTCACTAGTGGTGTCCCCAAGGGATCAGTGTTGGTCTCAGTTCTATTTAATATCTTTATTGATGATCTGGATGAGGGGATTGAGTCCACCATCAGCAAATTTGCAGATGACACTAAGCTGGGGGGGAGTGTCGATCAGCTGGAAGGCAGGAGGGCTCTGCAGAGGCACCTGGACAGGCTGGATCCATGGGCTGATTCCAACGGGATGAGGTTCAACAAGGCCAAGTGCAGTGTCCTGCACTTTGGCCACAACAACCCCTGGCAGCTCCAGGCTGGGACAGAGTGGCTGAAGAGCAGCCAGGCAGGAAGGGACCTGGATGTTTGGATGGACAGGAAGCTGAACAGGAGCCAGAGTGTGCCCAGAAGGCCAATGGATTCTGGCCTGGATCAGGAACAGTGTGGCCAACAGGTCCAGGGAAGTGATTCTGCCCCTGTACCGAGCTCTGGTGAGGCCACGCCTCGAGTGCTGTGTCCAGCTCTGGGCCCTCAGCTCAGGAAGGACATGGAGGGGCTGGAGCAGGTGCAGAGAAGAGCAACAAGGCTGGGGAAGGGTCTGGAGTACAAGTGATGTGAGGCTGAGGGAGCTGGGGTTGTTCAGCCTGGAGAGGAGGCTCAAGGGAGACCTCCTTGCTCTCTGCAACTCCCTGAAAGGAGGGGGAAGCCAGGGAGGGTGTCGGTCTCTGCTCCCAGGAACCAGCAGTAGGACAAGAAGGCTTAGTCTTAAGCTGTGCCAGGGGAGGTTTAGGTTGGATATTAGGAAGAAATTTTTTACAGAAAGAGTGATCAGACATTGGAATGGGCTGCCCAGGGAAGTAGTGGATTATCTGTCCCTGGAGATTTTTAAGATGAGACTGGATATGGCATTAGTGCCATGGTCTGTGAACCATGGCAGTGTTGGATAAAGGGTTGGACTTTATGATCTCAGAGGTCTTTTCCAACCTGGTTGATTCTAGGATTCTAGGATTCTATAATTCTATGATCTACCAAACCACTCCAAGGGTTCCTATAGAAATTCCCTGACAGCCTTGTGGGCTACCACTGTGATTGATGACTTCTTAGGCACAAATGACTCCTAAAGAGTGTTCTAGTAAAGAATTACATAGAATCATAGATTCATAGACTCTTGAGTTAGAAGAGACCCACAAGGATCATCGAGTCCAACTCTTGGCCCTGCACAGGACCATCCCCAAAAGTCACACCGTGTGCCTGAGAGCCTTGTCCAAATGCTTCTTGAGCTCTGCCAGGCTTGGTGCTGTGACCACTTCCCTGGGGAGCCTGTTCCAGTGCCCAATCACTCTCTGGGTGAAGACCTTTTCCTTAATATCCAACCTAAACCTCTCTGACGCAGTTTCATGCCACTCCCTCAGGTTCTGTCACCAGAGAGAGCTCCTTGTATGGTTTCCCCTCTAGACCCTTCACCATCTTCATACAGAAGCACTTTCCATGTAGAAGTGTCTAACATCCATCTCTTCTGGTCTATTCATCTAAACTTTTAGGAAGTTTAGATGAATAGACAAGCAAAGACTGATTTCCAAAATTATGCCCCACTTCAGTGGTCTCTGTCCTTTATTGTGTTGTGTGGAAATGGCAAAAAGAGAAGCAGAAAAATACAAACCTGGGATTAGGAAGAACTGAGCCTCCCTGCTTTTTCCTGTGTGAATTTTACCAACTCATTTTTTGATTTTGCTCGTGAGTTTGTACATTTTCTTCCACAAGACGCTACAGAGCATTTTACTGTTGCGTATTAGTTGGTTGCAAAGTTTTGTGCTGATCATACAAGTTGGTAGTAATTAAGAGAAAGAGCAAAGGAAAAAGTGAAAGAGAAATTATGTGGAAGAAATAAAGGGAGAGGAGGAGAAGGAGGAGAAGGAAGAGGAGACAAGAAGGCAGGAAGGGAAGAACTTTCATAATGAAGTTCTTCAGTAATTTACTTCTGAAATGATTTTTCCTTCTGAAATTTACTTAAAGACTCACCAACTCTAAACCAACACTAAACCAGATGCTTCTATTGGAGTCAAATAAAAATGTTCTGTGAAACCAGGAAGCTCATTTTGTGAGACTATTTAACAGCAAAGCCTTTTCTTTTCATGAGTCTATTTCAATGTTTCCCCATTTTCCAATATTTTAATCTTGACTGGAGAATTAAGAACATTTGTTCTCACTGAACTCTATTAAATCTTTGAGGCACCCAGGCAGAAAAATAAAGCTCTATAAGTCAGCTTTTTCCTTATGTCTTACCTCTCAATACAGCCTGCACATTAAATTGTCAGAGGTCTCTGAAAATATTCCCAGCTAGAGTGTGGGAAAGTGTTTATTTTTATTCCAGGTGCAAGATGAGTCCCTTTTGCCTTAATTCAACTGGAGCCTGTATTACTGTCCAGGTGCCTCACTTTGTTTCAGCAAATCTCATCCACCCAGAAGAAACTTTTCATGGTGAAACACTACTTTTCATAGGATGAATCACTACCCGATAAACTGTAGGAAGACTTTAAGCTTCCACAGGATTATTTTTGCAGAGAGTAAATCAGTGTTTTCCAGCCTGTTTTAATTTCCCATCCCCAGCTGTATGTGTGACACATGCCCACCATGCCACTTCAGAAAGTGTTGTATTTTCTGCCCCAGTGCCTTTTTAACATTTTTCATCCCAGCAAAGTCAGTGACTGTCCAACAGATGCTGCATCAGGGAGAACTTGAAACCTCTATTTGTTTCTTATAAACCAATAGTCTGGAAATCACAGGAGTTCCAAATAAGGATTGATGTGCTGTGCAGGCTGGCACAGAAAGAAAAATGGCCTTGTATCAGGAACGGGAAAACATGGAATGAAGCAGAGCAGCAGAAGAGACACCTTTTAGAGAACTGGGACTGAAATACAATGTTATATCCCTCCCAAATTCTTGCATTGGCCTGGAGCTCTGACCACTCGAAATTTTGCCAATCAGATTTTACAAAGAAAAAGAAATATTTTTTTATAGTTATCAGCAAATATGAAGGAGACATGGGGGTGCAGGAGAAGTTTCTTTTTTAGTAAAATATGCTTACTTAAAAAAAAATAGTCCAATGTCTAGCTCTTGCTGGAACAGAGATGTTTAGCTGTTTCTCCTTTTCTATCTGGTTGATCATAGGAAAATAGGTTTTATTGTGAGAGATTTTATAGGATCATAGAATGCTTTGAGTTGGAAGGGATCTTATAGGTCATAAGGGGCTTGGAACCTTCCACTATCCCAGGTTGCTCAGAGCCCAAATTGGCCTCGGACAGTTTCAGGGATGGGGCATCTACAACTTCTCTGGGCAAGCTGGTTGAGTCTCTTCACTTGCAGAAAAGTGAAAATAATAGTAAGGATAATTAAAAAAATACTACCTGTTATCCTGATTCATTTGGAGATGGAGTTCTTAATATTGGAAAATCAGGAATTTATCCCAAGGATCCCTTTCGGATTGAATCATGGAATCATGCTATTGCTAAGGTTAGAAAAGACCTTTAAGTTCATCAAGTCCAACCATTAACCCTCACCCTCTTCCCTGCTAAGCCATGTCCACCACTAAGCCATCTCCTCAAATGTCATCTCCACACATTTTTTGAACACTCCCAGGGATGGTGACTCCACTCCTTCCATGTGCTGCCTTTTCCAATGCTTTCAATGTTTTCCATGAAAATGATCTTCCCTGGCACAAAATGAGGGATCAGGGTTCAGGAAGTGTTGTAACTCTCAAACCTGGAAGTGTGAACTACCCTGGTCCTGAGGACTCCAGGATGCTCAAACACTCAGCTGTGAAGGCTGCAGAAGTGAACAGAGGCAGAGCTGGTCATGGGGACCTCATTTCTGTGTTGGAGGAGAGGGGAAGGACATTTAATAATTAATGTTATAATATTAAGGGGAAGAACCCAGAAAGAGGTAAAGCGAAGACTGTGTAGGAGAAATTAAAGTCTCTCCATCTACCATGGCAGCTAAGACAAAAAAACCCCAAATCCAAATTACATGTATTACATAAAAATCTAACAGCAGAATCTAACAGCAGAATCTAACAGTTATCTTGTTTTCATGGATTTCTCCAGTAGAGCTTGGTATCTTCCAGATCTCATGTAGAATCAGAGAATCATTAAGGTTGATAAAGACTTCGAAGATCATCCAGCCCAACCATTAACCCAGCACTGCCAAGGCCACCGCTAAACCATGTCCTCAAGTGTCACACCCACACACCTTCTGAACACTTCCAGGAATAGTGGTTCCACTGCTTCCCTGGGCAGCCTATTCCAATGCTTGACCACGCTTTCAGCCAAGATATTTTTCCTAATATCCAATCTAAACCTCCACTGGTGCAACTCGAGGTTTTTCCTCTCATCCTGTCTCTTGTTACCTGAGAGAAGAGACCAACATTCCCCTCCCTACACCCTCCTCTCAGGTAGTTATAGAAAGTGAGAAGGTCTCCCCTGAGCCTCCTTTTCTCCAGGCTGAGCCACCCCAACTCCCTCAGACTTGTGCTCCAGACCCTTCCCCAGCTCCATTCCCCTTCTCTGAACACATTCCAGCCCCTCAATGTCTTTCTTGTAGTGAGGGCCCCAAAACTTAAATCAAGATTAGAGGTGTGGCCTCACCAGTGCCCAGCGCAGGGGGACAATCACTTCGTGCAGCAAACACAAAATACAGTGAGGTATTTCCAATCAACTTGAAAATGTCTTGTAAGGACAATGCTTACCCTCCACAGACTTGTTTGGTAGGATTCTAGCAAGCAACTGCAAATAAAGCCAGTTTTGACTTTTAAACACGTTCTTGTGTTTAAAACACAGACTCACACACACATACCATTGGGCAGGAGGCCATGAATCTTGTTTAGTGGGTGGTTATAGTTGTATGTAAAGAGTGGAGATTAAATTAAGCATTGGAGGAAGGTAGTGCATCTTTTCTGGGCAATTACACATACCTTGTATAATCTAATGAGCTGTTACTGGACCCTAATGGAACATTTAAAGAGAGTTATTGTATTTTTTTACAGTTTGCTGAATTGGAGAAGTTAATTGATTTACCAGGGAAAATGCCTCTCCCTTTCCCTGGACCCCACCTTCTTTTAAAACATACAAAAGTCGAAACACAGGAAGGAGAAAGATTAGAATGGGTAGTAATTGAATACAACATCATAAAAAAGGATCAGTTCCATGATATCTTCCCTGGTAGCAACCCACAGCAATACTCAGTTCTGCAGCAGCTCTGTAAATCCATAGATTCCAAAGTGCTTTGTAAGGAGGAAAATACAGAGCTTTGTCTTCTTTCAGCCTGTCATTAAAAATGTAAAAAAGGTCCCTGTAATATTCAAATACAATGATCCCAAAGGTTTTTCTTTTATTATTCCACTGCTACTGTAGGACTTATTAAACCCCAGAAAACTTTCAAGCAGTATTTAAACTAAGAAGTTTTGGAAGTACATTTTCCCAATAATTTTGTGCATCATATGTACAATATATGGAGTCCCAGAGTTCTTTTGGGACCAGGATTTGGGCTCAGATTAATAAAGATTGGTAACTCCTTGGACCACTTACTTTTATATAAATATAAGCAATAACTTCCCCTGAGTTTAGTGGAGAAAACTATAGCTGGACCCTCACGTGAAAGCGGAAAAAAGTCATTTCCCCAGATTGTACTCAATCTACTACAGTCAAAATTGCTGTTTCTAGGACAATTAATCAAATTGATAATTTCAATCAGATGTTTTGTGTGGTGGCTTCTGCATGTTATCCAGGTGGGATTCAGGTTCTCCCAGGGCTCCACTGAGCGTGAGGGCATTCTCTCTCAGTATAGACAGTGCAAACCTGTGTGGTGTCACTGGCTCAACTCCTGTTTTGTGGGCAAACAAAGGAGTTCACATTCAAAGTTACCAGTGAAGTGCTTTTATCTTGTCTTTTCTTTCTTTTGCTTGCTGTGATTTCATTAAATCAGTGGGACAGGGGCTGACAGCAGAGGTGTGACAGCTTTCAAGCACTGCTGCAAAGGGGATCTGTCAGCGGCTCCAAGGACAGTTGGGATCACTCCAGACCACTGTGAGTGGCTCTACAGAGAAACACCTCCCAGAGGGGCTGTCAGCACCTCAAAGTAAGTCTAGAAATCACAAAGTGGATGCCAAAGACAAATATGTTCTTTAGAAAAACTGTTGTCCCTGAGAAAACCCTGAATGTCAGTGTTGGAAACCAGCAGGTGAAGTGACTCATTTCTTTCCAGTTGCTTTTCACTGTGCAGGTTAAAGCAGGGAGGTATTTCCAGTGTGACACCTCAGAGGCTGAAATGTTGAGTTTGAAGTGATTTTGCTCCTTACAGGAGTCAGAATGACAACTGGTTTGGGGAAGGGCGGGAGAAAATCCTTCTATCTGTCCTTGTGTCATCCTTGGTTTTGCTTCTTCCCTTTCACCACAAATTGTTCTAAGAAATTATGAAGATTGTTAAGTTCAAGAAGTTACCGTTTCCCCTAGAAAATTATAATTCTACCTATAATAAGGCAGCTTGTCTTGCTCCATTTTAAGTTGCATTTTAGATTGTTGGTATTTTGTCTAAGTTTCTCACTTGGGAAACATTTTTCTTACAACTTATCTGCCTTTAATATTCCTAGAAAATTTGTAAATAACTGTCCATGTATTTCTGAGGCACTTGTTCAAGTCAGGAAAAGGGACGTTTCAGGGGACACCAATGACATGCTTCTCATATTTTCTTGATATTTGTCCTCTCACATTTCCATGAAATACAGGGAATAGACATAGAAAGGAGGAAACTTTGTTATATAGGAGTGGGGAAAACAAACAAACAAACAAACACACAAAACAAACAAGGATGAGAAAGACTGGGAAGAATTAAACTGAATACATCCAACAGTATGGTGATGAAGGGGATGGTGAGCTGGGTGGAGACATAAAGCTGGAACACACCGGAAGTGAACCCAGTTTTGGAAAGGATGAGTTGCAAATAAGAGGTCCAACAGAGGGTAATTATCAGGGTGAAATAACATCTGGTAGGACAGAGGGGACTAAGACAGGCAGATAACAGGATGAGGGATGCTGGGGAGGAAGGGGAATGAAAAACTGAGAAAATTCACTGGGAAGAGAAAAAACAGATTAAGCATTGATATGGAAATGGAGCATTGAATTTAGCAGGGGGATAGGAGAGAGACAAGGAACTGAGCCAGAAAGGAGAGATAAGGACTAATTAGGAAAAAAAAAGACAAAAATGACAAATAACAAATCTGACAAAAATAGGAGCATCACCAAGCCCCAAGATCAGTGACATGCAGGACAGATGTTCAGTATGTGTTTGCTCTGCAATTCTGTATTGCTTCAAAAACAAACCAGGGGCTCACATTCTAAAAAGACATGAAATTACTACAAATGAGGCACCCTAAAGCCATGCCACAGATACCTTAATGAGATAGATCTCATTTGTTGATGCTGTGAGGGATGTCCATGTGATCAAGACATGCTCCTCCAATATATCTTCACTTTTGGTCTGTGAGAAAGTTCTATCCTGCAGGCATTTTAGGAGTCTGGTTATTTGGGTATTTCCAGATATTCATCAGTGTGTCTGATAACCAGGGAACAATCCATCCAGCTCACTTTGAGTGCAGCAAGTTCGCTCTTATCACAGAAACATAGAGTAGTTTGGGTTGGGAGGGACCTTAAAGATCATCTGGTTCCAACCCCCTACCATGAGCAGGGACACCTTCCACTATATCAGGTTGCTCAAAGCCCCATCCAGCCTGGCCTTGAACACTTCCAGGGATGGGGCATCCACAATCTCTATGGGCAACCTGGGCGACTGCACTGACACCCCTATAGTAAATAATTGCTCTAATTTCTAATCTAAATCTACCCTCCTTCAGTTTAAAGCTACTCCCCCTTGTCCTATAACTACATGCCCTTGGGAAAAGTCTCTCTTCAACCCCCTTGTAAGTCCCCTGGAGGTGCTGGAAGGTGCTATATGGGTGTCTCTCTTCAGGTGTTACTCAGTGAACATCCACACGCACCCTTTCTCAGGCAGAAATGCAGTGCCTCCATCCATTCCTCGATACACAAAACCACTGAAGCCTGGAATTCCATAAAGGATATTCTTCTTTATCCTATACAGTTGTCTTATGCTCAAATCAACTCTATTCATTGTATTAACTAAGGCAGCAGTCTCCTGGAAATGGAAAACATGAGCATATGAGTGAAGACAGTATCACACTGAACACAGCCTGCAAGGGGAAGATAAAATATAATGAGCAACCTTAGATTAATTCAGGCATTTCCAAACTTCAGGGTACTAATTTTAAACTTTAAAAATGTTATTTTGTTATTGATTTTTTTTCTTTTTTCTTTTTTTGCTTGGGGGAGGGCGTGGTTTGTGTTTTCTTTTTGGTTGGTTTGTTTGGTTTGTTGTTTTTTTTTTCTCCCTGTGGAGAACACATGAAAAAGGACATGCAGTTGCATTTCTGGGGGTGTGTGTCAGTAGTTCATAGAAACAGTGCCATCTACTGACATCAGAACAGGTCACCTTCTCCTTCAGTTACTTAGGATCACTGCTGATGGATCCCTTGGAGGAATTTTTGACTATTCTGTTCTCAGGAACAGACTGTCTGCTTCAGAGAGTGGGAGACAGGATGACTATTCCACTTGAACCTTTTCATAGCTATGGAGATCCCTGACTCAGATTCCAAAATCTCTGTTCTGCTTCACAAGAAACTTTACTTCTCTCTCTTCTGGCTTTGTGTCCAAACTTTTGAGTTGTTTCAACATGCTCTGGAGACATAACTCAGCTTCCACTGGTTGGTGACTTCAAAAAAGGGGATTAGATGTGGCATTTTGTGATGATTTAGTGGACATGGAGATATTTGGTAGAAGATTGGACTTGTTGATCTTGTAGGTTTTTTCCATCCTCAATGATTTTATGGAACCTACTCTGCACAGTTGTTTGTTTGGGTTATGTCCTTTCCAGTGATATTCCTATTTCCAAGAAAGCAGGGAAAGAGGAGAGAGAAATAGGCCATAAAATAATGGTGCCAGACCCTTCAGCTCTGAGGACAGAGTATACAACCTCAATGGCAGTTTCTGCCTCTGCCTGGCCAGCATTTTTCATGGAAACATGGAACAGGTCAGAAGGGACCTGAAAGGTCATCCAGTTCCAACCCCCTGCACTAGGCAGGAACACCTTCCACTATTCCAGGTTGCTCCAAACCCTGTCCAATCTGACCTTGGACACTTCCAGGGATGGGGAATCCACATCTACCAGCAACAGTGAAGTCAGTCCATAAACACAAGCTGGTAGTTCCAGGGGATTCCAGCTTTGCTTTATGGCTGCTGCCTGCAAAAACAATTCTTAGAGTGACAATTCAATCCAAACTTGGATCACCACCCACCAGTGAGGATGTCTGCACTCCTGACATGAACTCTTCCACAAGGACTTGGATAAGGGGCCAGTTCTCCCACACTGAGGAAAATTGAACAGGAAGAAGTTCCAATGCTGTTGAGTGCAGGCACTGAGTAGAGAAACGTGCCCACACTGTCCTTGTTACTGACCCTCGTTTGCCATACAAATGAGCAGCATTTGCATAAGCAATAAAAATGTAATTAAAAGCCAGCAACATATTAAACTCACATCGAAATCCTCAGGAATGTTGCTGCCATTGGGCAAACGGGAAAATACTCTAACAAGATACCAGTAGTTAAAAGCCAATTAAGCATGCCTATTAGTTGTCCATTATAAGCACTGAGTTCTGTAAATAAAAAATATTAATTGCCACAGGTCATGTTGTTGACTGTCAAATAAATTCATAAATATTTTTTACAGCATTCAATGGTAGTTAAGCATGCAGTTCATGTATTTACTTTGTTAAAAATAAAAATTTAAAAAGAAGAAAGAGAAAAGAAGCTTCTGAATACCTTCAGTTTGAAATTATTATAGAAAACCAAATTCCATTGTGTTGTTATCATTAACTTTGGGTCTGATTTGAAATAATTATATTTCCTGGACCTGAACTAGTATCTGTGTATTGCTGAAATTTAGTTTAATTTCCTCCGTCACTCCCACCCTGCATCTATTTTTCCTTTTTTTTTAAACTCACCCTCTATGGAATAATTCATTTTCTATTAATTAAAAATGGAGAATTCTGAGGGTGATAATTACCAGTGGATATCTTTGGTGGGTTTTAAATGTGACCTTTCTTTTTGCATGTCTGACTTGGAACACCTTAAAAAGACCTGATTTTCTTAGGGCTACTGTGTGGTACCTTTCAGAATTCAAACTCCTTTGTCACATCTCTGTCTGAATACCCCACTTTACAATGGAGGGACACAAAAATCACCCATGGCTTCCAGAAATCCTGGTTTCATTGATCCTTCAAAACCAATGTAAATCCTGACAAACAAATGATCTCATTTCCCATGGCAGGGAGGATTCAGAAGTTCATTTAACCAGCAGTGGTGAAAGCTCAGTCCTTTCAAAACCAGGACACGTATTTTAGGTGACTGCATATAGATTTCAGAACTATTGAAGGAAATTTGGGCAAAATACCCTCCCCATTGACAAAACAGCCTTTAGGACTTGTAGTACAGTGCTATTGAACTAGATCTGGGAAAGCTCTAATTATCTCTACCGGAACTTAGGGCTTTAAAAACCCAAACCATTAAAAAAGCAGTGATCACAGACACACTAAAACCCCCTTTCACAACCCTTCTAACCCAGACATTTGCAAAGTCTGCCCGATATTATCCCTTCTCATTAACTGGGGAAAATGAACGACACAAAGTCTGAAGAATTTGTGCAAGATGACACAAGGAATCCTACAAGTGGCATTACTTCCCTTGTTATCCCTCAGCCTCCAAGACACCTGGTAGTCTGAGCAAACCACAGAGGATCCTGCCTCTGTCAGGTGACAGTGCCAAGCACTCCCCAAAGGAGGGAACTCCCAGCATCCCTAGAAGTGTCTAAGGCCAGGTTGGACAGGGCTTGGAGCAACCTGGGACAGTGGAAGGTGTCTCTGCCCATGGCAGGGATTTGGAACAAGGTGATCTTGAAGGCCCCTTCCAACCCAAACCATTCCATGATTCCATGATTAAAGGTGAGTGTCCAAGGTACATAGAATGAGATGTTTGTCCTCACCTTAGTTATACCTCAGCTAAGGACTTTCCAAGGCCTGGCCTCCAGCCCTGATATCCCCTCAAATAGTCTTGCCATGCACACATACTAAACTCTCCAAGCCTTCAATATGGTGCATACATCCAAGCTCCAAAATAGTCCCGGACTGGGCTGACTCTGGAGCTCTGCCTTGCTCTTATTTAGAACACCGTGAAGTAGATGAGACCCAAAGGTTGCCAAGGACTTTTGAGATCAAGTGTCAATGATATATTTCACCTGCTTGGGTCAGTGCCCAAACACTGTTAAATTTCCACAGCCTTTGTGTCCTGACCGGTGTTATCCTTAAGACTTCATAAATCCTAAATCCTTTTAGGCTGCAGTGACAATAAAAACCTAATAAATGTGTTACTGGATATAAATTTCTATATCTTGATTGTTCCAAATATTAGAAGGGGTTTTAGCCTATATAATTTTGAAGCAGACCACCAGTTCATTGCTGCAATATGCTGAAATGACAGGGTGTATGATTTTCCTTTCCACTTGTGACTTTGCAAATCTAAAGCCAATGTGGATTTCATAGTCCCCAAAGATCTCTGGCCTAACAACAATAGAACAAATAGAGCAGTGTTGGTGATTTGAGATTGCTTCATTTTGGAGAGATGTCTCTATTAAAGTTGGTATTATTTTCTTTACATAATTTATGAGGAAGAAAATATATTTAATGTCCTGGGTACATCTGCAATTTCCTAAAACCAGGTGAAGTTAATCCATGGCATACACAAATAGTTTCCTTTATGCTGTAGTTTATTCATCTCTAAATGTTTCTGACAACTTTAGTTTCGACATCCACTTCCACGTTATTCTGAACAGAGAACAAACGACAGGCTTGAAAGGCTTTGTAGAGTACACAGAGTAAGAGGACAAGAAGACAAGGCAGAGGCATTGTCATTCCTGACAAATAATTCAGAGGAGCCACTGTGCAGTGACGTCTTGGTGATTTAAGAAGTTGTTCTTAACAAAGGTGTGGTAGATACCCACCCAAGGCATTCACTTCTTTAGTACTGGGTATGAGCAGTGAGTTATGGACTTTGCCCATGGTCTTTCCCAGTATATTTATTCTCTACTCATTGGCATTTATCATCTCATTGACTTTTCCTTCCCTTTAGAAAGATCTTTTATGAGCAATTCATATCCATTCATATACATATTTTGCTCATAAAATTAAGAAGGTGGACTACCAGTATATTTTAAGCCTGACTTTGAACTCCCTAAAATCCCTGTGTTCTTCACTGGAGGATATGTACACCAAATGCCATATTACAGCTCCAGTAACATCCACTAGTGAAATTAGACTGTGCCTAACTGGGAATGATCCTGCTAAAAGAAGCCAGAGGTGCTGCATTCACAGCTATGGTTGGAAATTTAAGCCTTCATTTCTTCCTCCTATAACTGAATTTCTTTCCATTTACTACATAGCCAAGAGATTCCCAAGAAGAGCAAACAGACCTGCTGATAGCATCTCATGATATGTGTGTTTTCTGTCAAGATAATAATAAAAAAAATTACTGTGTTAATTTCTCTTCAAACATCCTATCTCACCTCTAATTGAAAATGAAGATGTGTTCGCACATATCTGGAGTAATTAAAACCCTTTGGCTTTTCCTTATCTAATTAATGAAGAAAGGGGAAATCAGAAATTGCAAATTGGGCATGAAAACAAACAAAATTTAATTAGGGTTTTGCGTGTGTGTGTGTTTGTGAAGATCATATAAGAGAATATGGTTAAAGGGAAATTCTAGTAACTGCTTGCAGGTGCTTGAACTATAATTAAATTTGTGAATTAAAATGTTGCAAAGAAATTTTTAACAGTTGTGTTGCAAAAAGGAAAGTCAATTGAAGAAACAACAACAGAAAATAAACCAAATGTCAATGTTTGGCAGTATTTGACCTTTGAGAGGAGTCCAATCAATTGCAGCCATCGTTTCACATTTCCCAATTTAGAGAGATGCATTATTTTACCATGATGACATTTATTTAATTGCAGAATGTTTCTCAGCCCTCCTGAAGGCAGCAAAACTCAAATATATGCAAAAACTAATCCCCCTATTCAATAGTTTCCTGAACAAGGATTTAAGCTTTTATTGAAGAGTTTTTCCCTCATTTTATAAAACATTTCCCAGGTAAGCAGCTGCAACAGGCACATATTTATGTATTAAGGAATTCAGACACTCTTTTGTTTCTGCTGCTTAAGATGCGCAAGTTTTGTTGTGCTCCCTTCAGCACTGCAGTGCCAGACTGGTGTGTGTTCTGTACTATCATCTTTTTCTTACAATTAGTGACTAAAACATATATGTGTAAATATTTATATATAAAGAAATATACAAAATAAAATTGTGCCTTCAGGCCACGTGGAATTTTTACGGTTTTGAGACTTTACGTGCAGTGCTGAAGGGAAAATCCAAAATGCAGTCCAACTCCAGAAAGGTACTTAAGTTGTTCTGTTCATTCAGAAACCAGTCTGAACTGGTTATTCAGGTTATTTAGGCACATGATGGGATTCTTGAGGTTGTCCTGTGCCGGGCAAGGAGCTGGACTTGGATGATCCTTGTGGGTCCCTTCCAACTCAGGATATTCTACATCTCTATGACTGTATGGTTCCATTGATTGTTAAGGAATTGTAATAAGGTGCAAGGAGCCAATCGATTGCTCAAGTGTAAACACTGTGTTCCTCATTTAAAGTCTAATAATTTCCCCAATCAAAAAGCTCTCCTGTCTATAAATTATCCCACCATCTCTCACTGAAGAAAACAGATCCTTTCAAAAGTAAGTAAAAGAGTATTCATTATGAATAGTCTGTATGTGTGAAATATTGCAGCAGAGGTATAATTACACTGCCTTTTTTAGACCTATTACATTGTTATATCATCCCAGAGGTGTTCATATACTGTAGTGATGAGTGTGGGACTATTTCGGTGTATTTTGAGATAGGTAATAATTTATTTGTATTGAAATTTTCATACTGAAGGAGTCCCATGAGCTTCATGTAATAATATATCCCAGCTCCTGCCTGGAGATGGGAGAGTGGAAATGAATCAATCCATTATCACTGCTGGATTTTGTCAAGTAAACCAGTCTGACATTGTCAAACAACCACTCATCAAAATAAGGGTTCCTTTCTTTTGGACATCTTGGGAAGGCAGAGTGTTCAAGAACCTTCATACTCCTAAAGACATGGAACAGATTGGAAAGTGAGACTCTAATAATCAAAAATGATCCCAGATATTACATGACACTATCCTCAGGATCATGGAACAGAAGAAGGGCAGAGTCTGTCTGTAAGAGGTGCACAGGGAAGCAAATCTCATGTTCAGTGCATGAAACTTGATGAGCTTGGAAAAGAAAAGGATTCAGGGAGAGAAACAAATCCAGGCATCATTCTTGACACTGCCTGGAGAAACAGTATGGAGAAAAGATGTTACTTCTCCAAGCAAGTGGGAGTAGTAACAGTAGGAACAAAAAAAAATTGCAGGACTTGTGGATCAAGGAAATAATAAAAGTGTGAAGATCTTCAGTGCATCATATCGTAACACTCATAAGAAATAAAATTCAATTTTCTCAGATAAAATCATCAGCAATGGAACTTGATCATTCTGGACTGATCTAAGCTGTTCCCAGTTTGCAGATTGAATACACATATTTTATTTTAAAGCAAAAGGCTCAGGGTACTTAGTGCCAGTGGATTGCAGTGAATGAAATTGTCCCATAGGATCGCAGAACTTATCCTGAAAGGGACAGGAATGCAATGAATGAGAGAGAGATAGGAAGAGAGGGAGCTGTTGGGGAGCTTTGCAGAGGAGGTGACAGCTGATCAGACTTAGACTGTCCACACACTTTTGACCAGAAGAATTTGGACAGGATTTAATTGTAAAGTCATCATGGGTATAGAAAAGAAGAACGGTGGAATCCACTCTTCAGCTTTTGAGCATGAAGTGCTGGGGTTTTAATTGTGGATTCAAAATCAGGACAATTTTTAAGGAAAGAGGAATTGTATAAGCCTCTTCTGGAAGTGGAGAGAAGGGCTGGATTCAAACCTAATAGGGCAATGTCTGGTTCATATTAGGAGGGATTAGAGCAGAACCTGGCAAAATACAGGCAATTCAACAATTCTATCCCATTTGTGCAGCAAGGGACTTTAAGTGCTGCACCATCATGTACCATTAATACCAACCTCTTTGGCTGTTGATGTTTTAAACAGTCCAGAATTATTTCATGTGATTTAAACAAAATTGCAACAAAGGTCAAATCCATCAGGGAAGAAATTTCCAAAATAGGTGTAGCCACTTCTTAATTGCAGCTTTAGCTGATGTCAATATTTGACTGAATAAATGTTTTGTGCATTATAATTCTCTTCTCAAGAAAGAGAATTAAAACTTGCTATTTTTTATTCATTCTTCTAAATTAAATAAATTAAAAATAGAGAAGAAAGACAGTAACTTCAAATATCAATAGGCTTTTCAAAGACTGGTATTGAGAGAAGTGGAATATTGCATTTTAATGAAAACACATTAAGCCAATTTTGTTTTCAAAAAAAGAAAGGATGAAAAATATAGCAACACAATATACATACACAAAACTTCATAATTGCATATGAAAATTAAATTAAGGGGCAAGACTTTCAATTCATGCAAGTTGATTTATCTCTACTGACTTTAGTTAACTTTGCAGGTTCATACCATTTCTATTAGCACCTTTCTCAGAACATCACTGACATTAAACCCAACAACAATAAGAACTAAAACTCTCTGTAAGCAAACAGGTCCTGCTCAAACCACATCAGTGATGAGATCTGAACTGGCTTCTCAGGGTTTTGAGCAGTGAAAATCTTCAATGGAGACTGCAAAACCTCTTTGAGCAACTTGTTCCTCTGCTTGATGGTCTTCATTGTGGAAAAAAAAAGATTTTTCTCATATCCACACCACTTTTCCTTTTAACACTGGAGCACTCGGATTTGAATTATAATAAAGTTTCAAACAAGCAACCACAGCTCAACAAGTTTCTGAGTGTCAGTTGAGCCTGGATAGCTGATAAATCACACTCCTTGCTCCTTGTAAAGAGTGTCATGACTCACTATGTTTGATTCTCTCTCACTGAGGTTCAAACCAAGGTGCTTTATTTCAGATTTCCTGGGTGCTGAGAACGTGCACGTGGTCAGTGCCTGCACTGAGCTGACAGCTGCTGACTGTTTAAACCCTCAGAACTGGGCTGTGCCTGGGTCAAACAAAATTATACGTGAATGACTTGTACATCGAGGGGTTGTGGAGACAAGAAAGTTTCCTGGATCATATTTGCAAAAGAACATCCACCTAGTTCCGGCTGTCTCCTCACAGTACTTGCTCTCCTTGGGAATATTTATCACAGGAAAAGGAGTACAGTTTTTTCTTGATTTGTTGATAAAAATTTTTGAAAGAAAGAGAAGGATTATGACAAACACTAGAGTGTCTTAATCTCTTATAAGTTCATTGATTTTTTTGTTAAGCCTGCTTACATTGGAGACATCAAATCAGTATCTCAACTTCTAACAGAGTACTTATGTGTCCTCTTGCATTTTTGTTCAAGCCCCACAGCTGGTAAAAGCAAATGCTTAAATCCCTCAAAAACCATGACTGGAAGAGTAAAGCCTCTGTGTTATTTCTTTGCAAAGAGATATATTTTATCTGGGATACTCCATACCGGCTTTAAAACTGGGAAACATAACATGAGTTTTTGTGGTAAGAACATACATACGTACACACACTATATATTATTATTTATTTATGGCAATTTAAAAACTTTAGAGCTCAGGAGCTCTAAATTCAACACAATTCTAATTTCAACACAGAAATTACTCAAAGAAATAGGAGGTTACTGAAACATCAATATGAGAGTTATAGATAGATAGATAGATAGATAGATAGATATAAAATTCAGTATAAGCTTTTAATTTTACACTCTGAAGTGTAAATTTTTTACTCAAAAAGATTTGTAATAACAAAAATTCAAAAGCAGTGCCAAGAAAATATCATTTGATATTTTGGATATTTTCCACTTTCAGAGCCCCGAGGCAAGTCCATGCTATTTTCAGGCAAGAAGAAAATTCAGCATTTAGACTGTTTGCCTGGTTACTGCCTGCTCTGCACTGAGATAATGGTCACGCCATCAGGCAGGCTGGGGACTAGTGTAACTTCATGGCCTGATCCAGTATGGAAAATCCCATGTTCCAGACATTTGAACATTACATTTGATGCTACAATACCTATTCCTTGAAGCTCAGGAATTAGGAAGCGCATCAGAAGCTGCAAGATATTAAAAGAAAGTTAAGCCAGGGGAAAATTTAAATGATTTAATCAATACCTTTAAGAGTGAAATGTTGTCAGCACAATTCTGATAGGGAGGAAGAGCTGACAGAGGCCCTGCATCCTCTGTGTTCAGATCTACAGAAAATTTTTTTTACTGGAGGGGAAGAAAGCAGCACTTGCACCCTCCTCTTCTTCTCTAAAAGCCTGTTTGTAAGGCAGGGGCACAGATTTAGGATTAAGCTGACCTTTCCCTTTCTCTCATGCTCTGAAATTGCAACAAGTGGACCCCAAGATGCCTGTTAGACACAGAGTTCTGCCTCTGCTCCCCTACCTAATTCTGATTTCTCTGCTCCTGCAGGATGTGCTGTCTTTGAAAAATAAAGCAGGTCCAGAGGGTGTTTAAACATAGGGTGATACATCAAACACTTGCAGTTTTTGCAGGAACCCAGAGAAGCTTATTTCAGCTTTGCAGTGTTGGGTTAACGGTTGGACTTGATGATCTTAGAGGTCTTCTCCAACCTTAATGATTCTGTTTTTTCCTTAGAGAAGGTTAAGGCTGTGCTCTCACTCCTCAGTCTCTCACTGTCTTGATTTCACTGGAATTATGCAGATTTCAATCAGCTAAAAAACTGCTCCCTTGGAAACAGCTTTTCCATATATACTCTGGTGTGGGTCCTGCTACTGGTAACTTGCTCTTGGAGCTTTGCATTCATTGAAATATAGTCCTTGGGGATCAGTAAATATTATTATCCTCTGTCCAGACTTCTGTCTCACAACACCATCACCAAAGACTTTTCTGCTTAATTTTTAATTTTTCCTGTGTCCCTATTTTGTGTATTTTGTGTATGTTTGGGACTTCTGGGAATGCTAAGTAATAGTCCCCATTGGTTATTTCCACATAGAAAAAATCCCTGCTATTTCCTTGCCAGGAACCAAAAAAACTTTGAAAGAGGCAGGACATGGTCACAGCAATAGTCTTCCACATGTTCGTGGCCACTCCCATGTCCCCCAAATCCTCTTTCATTGCTGCAACAATTCAGGAAATGCTCTGTGAGGTGGTAAGTTCTGAGGGTTAAAAAGAGAGAAAGGACTGAAATGACAGAAGCAGAAATCCTGCCTCAATGTCAGCCTGAGATTTAGGCCAGCAAGCAAAGTAGAACAGATTTTGTTCTAATTTTCTAGAAAACAAACAAGAAGAAATCATAGAATTGTAGAATCATAGAATGGTTTAGGTTAGAAGAGACCATTAAAGATGGAATCATAGAATTACAGAATAATTTAGGCTGGACAAGACCCTTAAGATCATTGTGTCCAACCATAAATCCAGCACTGTACGGTGCACTATTGAACCACGTTCCTGTGTGCCACATATACACATACTGATCCACCACTGCACTGGGCAGGCTGTCCTAGTGCTTAATTAAAATTATTAAAGTGCCTTTCAGTGAAGAAAACTTTCCTAATATGCAGTCTAAACCTCCCCTGGCACAGCTTAAATCCATCTCCTTTTGTCCCACTACTTGTTACCTGGGAGAAGAGACCAATCCCCACCTGGCTACACCCTCCTTTCAGGCAGCTGTGGAGGTCAATAAGGTCTCCCCTGAGCCTCCTTTTCTCCGGACTGAGCCCCCCCAGCTCCCTCAGCTGCTCCTTGTAATACTGTTTCTCTAAAGCCTTTACCAGACTCAAAGCTCTTTTTTGGACATGAAGACCATCTAGTCCAACCCCCCTGCCACGGGTAGGGACATCTTTTACTAGACCAGGTTGCTCCAAGCCCTGCCCAACCTGGCCTTGAACACTTCCAGGGATGGGGCTTCCACAAAATCTCTGGGCAATCTGTTCCAGTGTCTTACCAACCCTCATCAAATATAAATTTCTTTCTTGTGTCCAATCTAAACTTGCCTTCTTTCAGCTGAAAACCGTTTCCTCTTGTCTTGTCACTTCAGAATTTGGCAAAAAGTCCTCCAAGCAGAGATCAAGTTTATTGTGTCTTTAACTCAACTAAAATTACTCATTATTACCAACTCTGAACACAGAAGAATCTCCCTGCTCCTTCCCAGAGAAGCTGCAGTCCGGTGGCACTGCATGTTATTGAATGTGTTGTAATTAAAGACACTCGAACAAACATGACCAGGAGAAACAAGAAATATTGCTGTTATTATGTCAGCTTCACATTCAGGAAATTAAGCCCCACCACAGAGAAGGACATTTCTCTGAAGTCATGCACAAATTCCTTGAATGGGCCAGAGACAATCCGTCCCTTGAGGAGAGGTGTGATGTCTTCACAGCCAGGCTCAATTTCCCATCCACTGAGAGCTCCATGTTGAACATTTCCTACTTTTCTGATTTTCATAATATTCTCATTTTCCCTGACTACCAGATCTGCACTGATCTGTCTGACACTCCTGTCTTTTGTTAAGCTTGTCTTTCCCTTACTCTGATTCAGCTCTGGATTTGAATCACTTATTAACTGTGAATACCTTTAAGGAAGAGGTATCTGGGGTTTTTGTGTTCCTGCCAAGAACCAGCTTGGGGGTTTGGACAGTGAGAGAAAACAGCCAAGGAAAATACCCAAAAGTAGCCACCACATGCAGGAAAAAAGCCACTGCTTAAATCAGAACTTTAGACTGGGAGATGTAATCTATTTAAACCCTGACTTTCTGGTGGATAAAAGAATGGAAAAGAAAGCACTTTCATCAAAGTTTTGTGTCCTTGTCATTTTCAATCAAACACCACATTGCTTTTTAAAGGGATCATAAATGACAAAAAGGTTTGAATTAGGCCTTGGATTCAAAATTGCCTGTAATGTTATGTGTATAAAGTATGTAATGAAATTCTGTGCACACCAAGAGTGTACAGAAATGTCACCATATTCCACAAAACAATTTTGGGACAAATAATCTAAATTGGCTTATAAGGCCAATTAATGTAATCTGAGAGTTAAAAAAAAAAAATAAAAGGAAGAATGAGATTGAAAAGGAAAGAAAGAAACAAGTCAAGTCCAAAAGAAAAGAATTTGAAAGGAAGTACAGAAAACCAGATCCAGCACCCCTATTTCTGTAACTACACAGTCTGTTTAGAGATGCAGAGAGAGGAATGAGGCCTCATCCATTTTTTAGTGTTTTCTAAAAGTTATGGATTAATATTTTTCTTTCCTGGAACTGTGTGCAGTTTTCAAGGCTGTAAGAGGAGCTGGTATTACAGGCAGAGATAAGGAAAATATTAGTAATAACACTCCATAAACTCTCTGTAAATGTTTCAAAAAGCAAGGCAGGTATCTAAAGAGCAAATATAGACAGAAACTTAGGGATGTGACTTTATAGCACCTCTCCATCCTCCACAGAGAAGTGAGGAGCCTGTTCACCCCAAGGGTGGATGGTAAAATCCAGGGAGGTTTTCAGTTCCCCCCCTCCCACACGCCATATTCTTAGTAACCCATGAGAAGAAAAATCAAGAGTGCAGGTTAAAATGGAGCTGCTGCAGTGACATACAAGGCCCCCCAGTCTTAAATTAATAGGGAACTATCTCTAAATGTTGTCTCGGACTTTGTCTGGGACTCAACAGTTCTGAGCACTTTTCGTACTCACACCTGAGTCAAGATTGAGGAGCAATTCCATTCCCACATGGGTGTGACAGTCTGGAAAGTCTGTTCTTCTCTGCTCGAGCTTCCATCCCTGACATGGTCCTGGGGTAGTCAAGGGACAGAAAGTGTCCCAGTGTTGGAGTAATACCAGGAATTCTGAGGAAGACTGAGGATGTACCCAATCTAATCTCCAGGCAGACTTAGCTGCTGACTTTTAGAAAGCGAGTATAAGCAGAGGGCACACGTGGAGAGATCCTTCCTTAGCAAAATTTCCCAGTCCTTTGCAATAGTTTCAACAAATTTCAGAGTCTACGTTTTAATCCAAGCAGTTGTCTTAGTAAATAATTATTTATTGTGGTGCCTTTTTCCTTCATACACAACTGTAGCTCAAACTGAGAGGCCAGATAATCTGTGCTTTACTTGGATTCATGGAAATTTTCACAGGAAAGGAGAAGTTTGATGTGTGGCATCTGGTCCGGCGCAGAGTGGTCATTCTTTCACTTGCCATCACAAACAGCTATTAAGTATTTCCTTGTTCCTAAGAAATTCAGAGATCACTTAGGGGCACCACAATCTGGACATTTTCTCGGTGTACTAGAGAAGGTTAAATATCTCCTTTTCATTTTTTTTAAACATTATTCCACAGAGATTTATCCATGCATTTATATTTCAATTAATTATCTTAACACAGTCAAAGGTTAATGCTAATAAAAGCTAACAGGTTTTATTTAAATTAAGCTGAATTAAGCTTGTATCAAGGGCTACCAGCTTAGTCTCTCTTCAACATCAAAATTTAAGATAGAACAATCCTCAGGTGTTAAGTACTTTGGAATAAGAGGCAAATTACCTGTTTTTTGCAAGGTGGGTGGGTGTTAGAATTTGTATCTTCATTTATGTCTCTGACCTTTTTAACAATTCAAGTTGTAATAAAATACATTTCTGTCCTACAATAAAAAATGGAGTAAGAGATGGTGGTAAGCCTTGGAAGAAAGAAGGGCGTGCAATGGATAGATGATGGAAAGAAAGAAATAGGAGAAAAATGGAAGACAAAAGATGGGTTTTGCCTTGTTTTTGCACAATGTGATCTTTCTCCCTATCCTGGTTGATCATGGCTAGTTCCTCTCTCAATTCACATGGTGTACATATTCCATTACCCACTGCTTGGCTGCATTAAAGTCTGATTTTCCCTCAGTATTTTCATTAAATCATTAATCATCAGCTCCTTCAAGTGCTCAGGACATAGAATCCTGTGTTGGTTTGGCACTGGAATTAAAGAAATGGATGAAAATTCAAATAATCTTGATTTCCAAAACATTTTGATCTGCTCTGGGAGCACCTTCAAGATTAGACACACCTAAGGAAAGGCTGATTTCTGTGGATAAGACTGTTCATGAATTTGGAGTGTTAACCTTATCTGGCTGCCAAGTATCCAGCAAGTTTCTCTCTCATTTGAGCTCCTCAACAGGACAGAGGGAGGAAATAAATGAAGAAACTTGTTAGTCGAGATAACAAGAGGGAGATCCCTCACCAGCTATTGTCATGAGCAAAACACCCTCACCAGTTACTGTCATGGGCAAAGCAGTCTGAGCTTGGGAAAGACTCATTTATTGCCAATTAAAAGTAGAATAGAGAAAAACTAAAACCACCTTCATCTCATTTCCACTTGCTTCCCAGGGTCAATTTGACTCCTTCATTCCAGATTCTTCGTTTCCTGATTCATGGTGACTCGGGGGATGTGGTCAGTTCATGTCTGCTGTTCTTTCCTCTTCATGCTCTTCCCCGGCTCCTGTGTGGGGTCCCTCCCATGAGATATAGGCCTTCATGAACTTCTTCAACTCTGGTCCTTCCCACAAACTACAGTTCCTCAAGAACTATCCCAGTGTGGGAAATCTCCATAGGGTACAGTCCTTCTGGAACAAACTGCCCACAGGGTCACAGGTGCTGCCATAAATCCTGCTTCTACACGGGCTCCTCTCCACGAGATGCTGACAGGAACCTGTTCCTTTGTGTGCTCTCCATGGACTGCAGCTTCCACCAGGGCACATCCACCTCCATGGGGTGCCCAAGGATTGCAAATCAGATATTTCCTCCACCATGGTTCTCTGTGGGCTGCAGGGAGACAATCTGCATCGGGATGATCTTCAGTATTGGGGAATCTCCCATGTGGTCCCTGGAGCACTCCCTCCCTCTCTTTCTTCTGTCAATCTCTGATTCTTATCTGAGCATCTCAGTGAAGCTGAGGCAAGCACAGAGAATGGTAGATGAAATGATAAAAGGAATGAAGCCTTACAGAGACAGATGCCTTAAAAAGAGAAACTATAAGGCCTGGAATCCTTCACTTTATAAAGAACAAGGCAGATAATGGAAATGATTCAACATTACAACCCCGTGAAGATGGTGGATAAGCTGAATGTAACAAATCCCACAACGTTAGAGCTGGGGACACTCAATAAAAAAAGGTAAACTAGGTAAAACAAAGTACTTTTTTATACGATGGATAGTGAAATTCTGCAGTTCGTTGCCACAGAATAGAGGCAGACAGGATTAGAAGTTCAAACTGAAATTAAATAAATTGATGGACAGCAGCTCCATAAATAGATACTAAAAAGATTAGGCAGACCCTCCAGCATCCTTAATACATCATGTTCAGAGAATTCAAGGGGAATGAATGACAAAAAGTAGCCAGACATGTTTGCTTTTCCTAAATATCATTTTCTATTGCCCCTGTCACAGAGAATATAGGATTAGACAGAATATTGATATGAGCCACAAGATGCTCTTGGGTGCATCTGCATTGGCACTGCATCACTCAAGCACCTGGCACTGTACCTCTCAGTCAAAAAATATGGGTTGAAGTTTACCCTTTTAAGCAACCTCTGAGTGCTAAAAGGTCAGAAAGTTTAAAAAAAAAATTGGGAATGTAGCTTGAGGCAGGAAGGTATAATTACAGGAGGAGACCAGAAATATTTTAAGTTGTGATAGGAAAATGGAAAGAATCACTGCCTGATGTTCATCTCTTTGAGCCTAGAAGAAAAAATTTGGCCAGAAAAACAGGAAAAGGGAAACTGATGTAGGCAGAAAAACAAGGGGTTTTTTCTAGATGAGGAAACAATGGTTTGTCAGCACTAGACAGAGGAGGACAGCATTGCTCCCCAAGCCAGTTCCAGTCTAGAGTGTCCATGCAGAGCAGGGAAGTCTGGACAGACACCCATATGGCTATTAAATTTCTGCTATTAAGTTGTTTCTCTCTAGCAGACTAATTAGTGCTTTAATTAAAGCCAGTTCAAAGAGACCCTGACAATGTTAGGGCTTCTAAACTGCAGTTTTTCAACCAGTGAAGAGATAGTCTTAAAAATGTAGGGAAAACCAAAAAGAAATTCAAGGCAATGTAGAGCAGAGTTGTGAAGGGAAGTCACATCTCTGACACAACTCCACTGCTAGAAACACTTGCCCATGTCCACTTTCTCTGTAGTTACCCTGTTTTTTCCGGATCTGGGAACAGTAAGAGTATGGGAATCATTTTTTTTTTCTTTTTTTTTTTGGGCAATCCCAAGCTTTTCTTTCCTCACTTTCACCTAAGCTTTTTAAATGTAAAATAAAATAAAATAAAAAACCACAAACAAACAAACGCCCCCCCCAAAAAAAAAAAAAAAAAACAAAAACAAAACAAAAAACCCAACAAACAAAAAGTTTCTGGCAGAAGTAATATCTCATTTTCACATGGACTATGTATTTCAGCATTATAAGCAAACACATACAGTTTTGGTAACTGTATCCAAAAGTTTGGATATTATGACAACTACTCACCTTTATAACTTTGTGTGTAAAGCCCCAAATATCTCTTCTTTTCTCTAAATTAGGCAATATGTGCCTGTCAGAACTCTTTATATCATGGGCTATGAAGGTCTAATTCCAGAATGAGTTCTTAGTAAAATTTCTTTGAACAGTGTTTTAGACTGATCAAGAAGTCCACTTTGCCCAACAGACAGTGTTTTTAAGCAAAAGTATAAATTAATAATATACAGAATTCTAAAATAATTCTAGTTTTACTGACTTCTGGACATGACTGAACCAACCCTCTACCAAAAGCCTGGTTAAGTTCATACATCAGATCACTCAGGGCCTCATGAGCTCGGTTTTGAAAATCTCCAAGGAAAATGGCATCCCAGCCTTCTGGGCCCCTGTTCCAACACCTGACTATGTATTTTGTGCAGAATTTTTCCTTTATATCAAGCAGAAATTTCTCCTGTGACCACTTGTGTTCATTATCTCCAGTTCTTTCTCAGTACAGGCCTGAGAAGTCTGGGTCCATCCTCTCTGTCTTAGAATCACAGAATGGTTTGGGTTGGAGGAGACCTTTAAGTTCATCTGGTTCCGACCCCCTGCCATGGGCAGGGACACCTTCAACTAGACCAGATTGCTCCAGCCTGGCCTTGAACACTTCCAGGGATGGTGCAGCCACAGCTTCTATGGGCAACCTGTTCCTTAATACTTCCTATTATTATATTATTAATTCCTAATTTCCTAATGTTATATTACAAATATGTCCAAGGGGGTGGCTACACATAAAGCTGAAACCCTGGAGGCCTTACTTTCAGTCCGGTGTTGTAACTGCGCAGTCCAGTGCCCTTTCATTTACCAGTTCAACTAAATAAATTCACTTAGGAGCAAAACCATCCCTGTTCTCCTCCAAGCACAGCTCAGTTCATCCTTTGAGTCAAAGCAGAACAGATGTTTCCAAGCGTGAATGAACAGAAACCATTGCATGTCAGGAGCATGAATTCCCTGAACTTCAGCCTCAAACAGAGGTGAGGAAAATGTGTGTCAAAGTGAGAATGAGCCTGGACATACACTGCATACTCCAGCACCTTTTTTCCCCCCATTTTTCTTGGTTTTTGTTTGGTTGTTTTTTTTTATTTCTTATCAGTTGCAGGAACATGAAAGTGAATTGCTGTGTTTGTTCAAATGGCACGGAATCTAAAAGCAATTTGTGGTGACAAGGTCACAAGGGGCAAGCGGAGGCCTTTTATAACTACAGAGAGCTGGGGAGTATATCTATATTGTATATACACAGAGAGAAATACAAAATATTTTACTGTTAATGCTACAACCACAGAAAAAGAAATGGATTCAGCTCTACAGAGGGTAGTGTGTGAAATAATACTGAATTTTCTTGGCAACTTAACTATTTCCAGACTTTTTAAATGGGGGCAAAAGCAGAAGAGGAAGAACATGGATTCCTCCCTTCCAAGGGGGGTCTAGACTGGATATTAGGAAAAATTTCTCCACCACCAAAAGTGTGGTCAGGTATTGGAAGAGGCTGCCCAGGGAAGTGGTGGAGTCATCATCCCTGGAGGGATTTAAAAGGCATGTAAATGTGGCACTTTGGGACATGGTTTAGTGGTGGACCTGGTCATGGTTGGTCTCATGATCTCAGAGGTGTTTTCCAACACTGATGATTCCAGGGTTCTGTAAGAGCAGAACAAGAACAAGACGCATGAGTAGGGTTTTATGCCTGATTGAATCATAAATTCTAAATCAAAGAGAAGAAATACAGAAGGATTAGCCACAAACATTTTTAGGTTTTTTAATACTTAATTAAAAGATGCCAGATTTGAGTTTGGATGTTAATAATAACAATTTGCATACACATTTATTCACTGCTAAAAAAAAGTGGCCCAAAGTCTATTAAGATCTACAGGGTGGTTCATAATTATTTTTTAGGGATTTTTTTGGTCAGACACCCGTTTAGTTAAAAATATATTGCACAAGCAGGATAAACTGCTGGAGTTGAACTGGGCCAGAGAGGAAACCTGGAGGAATGACACTAAGATGGTGTCTTAACTCTGAAATGTCCCCCTCACACAGCAGAAACCAGACTCCAATGAATGTTTTCTTTAGCAAAGCACTCCACAGATTCCAGACCAAAAATTATTTTACTTCAGGAAGATGAAACTCTCAGTAAATGAAACAGCTTTTGAACACGTCATTCCAATACATACAGGTATCATGAGCCTGAATTTTCCAGTATTCCCCTTTCCTCAGGAGAACTGCTCCCCATGTAGTGACCATTAGCCCAGTTATGGTTAACAGTCAACAATTAAAATTCTAATCTTCCCAAGGGATGCTCACTAGTAGTTGCAGTTTGTCTCTGAGTTATTTATAAAGGCGATTCTAGACATAAATCAGACTCTTTGGAACCATGTTGATTGTGTTGTTAATTTGTCCTTCATATGTAAATTGTATGGAAGATTGGGCTATATCTGAGGTTTTATTTTAAACCTACACCCTGTGAGTACAGTTGTGTCCTGGGCTGGGTCTAATTCTTCGGGCTTGTAGCAACATATGGTCTTAAACTATTCTTATCACCTTCTTCTAGAAGTCTCTCCAGACTCCAAAACCAGCTGAAAATTTATGCTGAAATCCAACACAATCTGGATCACATCTTGTGATGAGAGATTAAATTCCTTTCTCTGGATGGGAAAACTCCCCACATCGAAGGAAGGTGGCACAGGGGAAAGAAAACTAAAGAGACAAGTAAAAAATAGAATAGAAAAAAACCAAATCCCCAATTCTGTGATTGTGATATGCTGAGAATGAATATCCCAAAACACCAGAGATGCTGGTTTTTATATATTCTCTGGAGACTGTCAGGAGCAAATACCATAGTCACCTACTTCCATCTATTAGGGGTAATAAAGCACAGAGATCCACTTTGGGGTTCAGACACCCACTCTGGAGTGTGGGAAGGTGTTAATAGTAATGCAGAGAGACCAGACATGTTCAGAAAAGTTTGGACTCCATCTGTGGTACAGAGAAGAGAACTTCAGTAGGTGTAAATCAGCAGAGCACGACTGAAACCTCCACCAGCTCCAAGTCTGCCCCAGTGGTTCCATTTGTCATCCATTAACACAAATTGGCAGGTTTGAAGGCTTTGTTTTGAAGCTGTGTCATAAAGAGCAGGTAGTGATTTTATGTGACGCTTTGCAATTATTGACTAATTTGAGGTGCGAAAAGGCTTTTAGAGCAGATATGAGCGCCACTATTTCGCACACAGTTTTCCTAATTTCAAAGTTTGGAAAGGCACTAAGGCTTCAGCATATTGGAAGTTTATTTTTAAAAGTGTCTCAGAGTATATGATTCCTCCTCCTCAGAACAGGATGAATTAAATGAAGAACCTGCTGGGGATCCATCATTAGAATGTCTTACAGGGAACAGTCAGTGCAGGACGTCATTGATCCCTAATGCTGCAATATTTGCATTCGCAAAATGTTCCAGCACAGGGTGGGAGAGCTTTCAGATATTGAGGAACTTGAGTACTTGGTTCACTGAAAGGAACATATAATGTTGTCTATTAAATGAATTAAAATTTAGAAATTTATCATCTATTGTTCTTCACCAGTCATAGACTAACAGATAAGAACAGTGGTTTTAAGATTAAGGAGGACAGGTTTAGATGAGATACTAGGAAGAAATTCTTTGCTGTGAAGGTGGTGGAGCACTGGAACAGGTTGCCCAGAGAAGTTATGGCTGCCCCATCCCTGGAAGTGTCCAAGGCCAGGTTGAATGGGGCTCTGAGCAACCTGGGATAGTGGAAGGTGTCCCTGTCCATGGTAGGAGGGTAGAACTGGATGGTCTTTAATGTCCGTTCCAACCCAAACCATTCTGTGAGTCTATGAAACGATAAGAAATTATTAACAGGTACGTTCACTAAAAATAGAGCATCCCTTCTCTGGAACAGAAAGGTTGGGATTTTATTAGTTCCTATTTGTTAAGGTCCTGGCCTGTTCAGGAACTGAATCAACTCAATCCTATTTGAAAAGCCCTAAAATAAAACAGAAATCATTTCTCAGAAGTGGGTCCTGCTGTAAAGCTCAACTGTCCTGATACCAGACACAGGAACCCTACTGACATTTCACAGTTACTATTCAGTATCTTACATACCCTCTCTTTAGCAAATTTGTTGTCTTTTTGGGAGAATCCCAGCATCACAGACTTTGCCAATGCCAAGGTATTTAAGGGTAGAGTTATGGGATGACAGAATGGTTTGGTTGGAACAGACCTTACAGATCATCTCATTCCACCCCCTGCCATGGGCAGGGACACCTTCCACTAGACCAGGTTGCTCAGAGCCCCATCCAACCTGGCCTTCAACACTTGCAGGGATGTGGTGGCCACAACTTCTCTGGGCAACGTGTTCTAGGACCTTATCACTCTCAACCTAAAAAATTCTTCTTCATCAATTTAATTCTATCCTCTTTCAGTTTAAAACTATTGTCCCCTGCTCTGCTGCCTAAGGCCTGGTAAAAAATCTCAGTCTTTCTCACAAGCCCTCACAATACAACTTTTCACAATACATTTCTTACCTACCAGGATTATGTACTCAAGAACATTTGGTTTTTGTGGTTTTCAGGTTGTCCAGCACACGTATGAAGAAGGAAAAGTAGTTTCTATAATCTTTTTCAAGACAGATTTCTCTCTCAAGACAGCAGATGGTCACTTCCCTCTGGTGCTGATACTGCTTTTAACTAATTTTTTTCAGCTGTGCTCACACATACATTAAAAAGACACAAAATAAAGACAAGTTGCTCGAAGATCAGAGATGCTACCATGCTGCATCTGAACCTGGATAAGTGGTTATCAGCTTCACTCCAGCCAGTTGAGCCTCAATAAACAGTTAGACTGGATATTAGGAAAAATTTTGTTCTTGAAAGGGTGGCCAAGAATTGGAACAGGTTACCCAGGGAAGTGATGAAATCGCCGTCCCTGGAAGTGTTCAAAAAATATATGGGTGTGGTGCTTAGGGACACAGGTTAGTGATGGACCTGGCAGTGCTGGGTTAATGTTTGGACTCAATGATCTTAAAGATCTTTTCCAATGTAAATTATTCTCTGATTCAATAATTTTAATTACTGGGGTTTCTGAGTTGGGCCTTTTTGACAGAACTGGTCAGAGAGTCACTCCACGGGAAGTTACACAGGAAGGGCTGAAGGTGCAATAAATCCTTGCAGAGAAGGATATTAAGAAGGATGGTGTTAAGAAAGTGGTATAGAAGGAGGGATACAACCTTTTACCCAGGCTCAGCCAGGACAGTATCAGTCCTGGATCAGTCCATCATAGTCTACACTCCATTTTTGGTGCAGCAGCCATGTAGCAACACTCACTGTCCACCATCTCCCCATTGAACTGGACATCTCAGAGTGAAGGGAACATCTCAGCTTTTGGTGTCTCCACAACTCCTCTTCTATTCTAGGACAGCTGAAGTCCAGCAGCCCATGAAAGCCACAGAAATCAACACCCAGAGCTGTCAGATATGATGGAATCACTGCTCTTAATAGCTGTGCAAATTTCTGCACCTGAATCTTAGTCTCTTTTCTATGGCCCATGGAACAAAACAGGCCTGTTGAGAGTTCTAATCTGATCTATTTCACATATCTATTTTAAGATGAGATGAAACATGTCTTAGACTTCACTTGGTTGACTCACTCTCCATTAACTTTTAAGAAATCTTTGGAAGGACATAGTTCAGATATAACCACCTACACTGGAAATATCTACATTTCAGTAAATGTCTCCTCCATCTGGTTATGAAATCAATAAGAACTAATCACTATATAATGAAACCTCTTTCACAGGTATTATGACTTGTTTTCAGTTCTGCCTGTATCACAGACCTGGATAAGGCAAACTAAGGGTATTCTTTCACAGGACTCACTTTCTCCCTGGTCTGAAGAAACAGAGCAATCTTTGGTCTGCACCCTCATCCTTCACACAACCTTTGTGTGCCATTCATATGTCTGCAGTCTTATACCACCTTTCCTTTCAGTCACTTATTTTCCAGGTTAAAGATGCCTAATCTTCTCGATTATTCCTCAGATCCAAATTGCTTCTGAGGTTTTATCATCTTGTTACTCTACTCTGGACCTTTCCTTACACACAATTCTTTCTAAAATCATTAGTCTGCTCCCTTTATTCTGGTTTTTGGAGACTCTTTTGAAGCATCTACTTGCCCACAGCCCATGAGGTAATTTTACAGGGAGTAGAAAGTGGCAAAAAGCCGATCTACATCATGGATTTTGTCACACAAACAGAAATGTGGTTGGAGACCATAATATGTGGATGCATGTATCTGTACTTGCATTATTTCAGTAGCTTTGTTTCCTCGTGAGATTATACGCAGTCAATACAGGTTCCCAGTCAGAGACAGGGATGATAAATATGAGAGCCATTTCAGGAACAGCTTGTTTGTGAGAGTTTGTCCCTGAATATTCCCTTCCTGATGATCAGGTTAATGGCTTTGGAATGGAGGTTTTTGCTACAATAACAGGAGAATTTAGAGGAGGTATTTAATAAAAATAGATCCATGGCATCAAGCTTTCGTCACTGATTCTTCACTAGGCACAGATTCTGGGATAACAGGCTCCAAAGATGTTGAACTTCTTGCATGAGAAAAGCAAAAGAGCAGATTAAGGGAAAAATATCAGAGTATGAGATCATTTGCACATCCCTGATGTTTGTATGTGAAGAACCAGTGAAACTGGGGAGGACTTGTTGTGATTGAAAAAAGGATCAGCACATGCCCAGGAGGAGATCTTCATGGGAAATGACAAAAAGGGTGCAGAGGGAGGCAGGCTATCCAATGGCATCTTTGGATCCAGGGATCAATGGGAGTCAGAGCAGGTTCCCGCTGACAGCTGAAATTACAAGTTCAGTTCATTACTCAGTGTAAGACCAGAGCTCTCAAACCAGCCTTCTCCCCACAGGCATCATGAAATGAGAAAGGCAAGAAGCTGCAGCTTCTCTGAAATTAGTAAGTTACATTTTAAAAGTTTTCCTGCTTTGCTGCAAACTTTGTGAACACAAACATTGGTGAGGAAAAAAAACAAATAAGAGAAACAAAAAAAAGAAGTAGTGGGTGGTGTTTAATATGAAAACAAAGGGATGTGGCTTCCCACTGCATCCTCTCTTCCCTTTCAACCTTGTGCTCACCATTCCATCTCAGCACCAAACCTGTCCCACACACCCTGCTAGAAGACAGAAAGCCACTCTGAGAGGCAGTTGACTCTGTTGGAAGATCTACAGACTCCCAGGAAACATAGTTCATTCTGCTGGAAGACAGATAACACTCCAGAGGAGGTAGTTACTGAGAAAAGATTGCACCACACATGAATCTGTGGCCTAAGGGTGTTTCCTGGCAGACTGAAGTGGGGAGAAGCTTTATCCTGAGCCAGAATTGATGACGTGGACATTGTTCCCAGGTCAAAAAAAGCAGATCAATGAACAGTGCAGAGCCAAAGAAAGAGGAAGACAGTGTGGGATATAGGATGTGGATTAGGGAGATATTTGGGATTTTTTTATATCTTCTTGTGTGCTGGCAGACCCAAGTGTTTCTGTAACTAAAGGCGTGAGCAGTCACACACTGTGAAGGGTTGCTCTGGCAAGCAAGGAGGAGGCAAAGACTCACCTACCTGGTTCCTCCTCACTGAACAGACCTTGTGGAGATTCCTACTCCATTCATTTCCACTCAGCAGCTTCCCAGAGCTATTCCTGACTTAACCTTCCCAGATTACTTGTGGGCATGGAGGAGGAGAGCAGTGATCACTTTTCTAGTTCCTTCCTGGTTACAAGTTGGTCTCCAGGAAGGCCTAGAGTGAAACCACCACAAAAGGGCACCTCAGACCTCATTGATTCCTGAGGGGATTGCAGGGACTTACTGACTCAGTGGAAATGGAGCACCTGGCAGATTCCTTCTGCTCATGGGGAGCTAAGAAATTGTCTGAACATAATTAATTTTCAGTGGAATTTCAGGTAAAAGTTACATATCTGAAACCAGCAAGATTCCTGCCAAATTCCACACCCCTACAGAGACTGCAAGAACCTGTCAGTGGTGAAACAAAGCTTTATTTTTCTTTTAATGTTGAAAAAATAATGCATTTTCCTGTTATCATTTTCAGAGGTGAAAATCTGAAAAGGCAATCAAATAAGATGAAACTTTTCATCTTGAGGCAGAGACCTGGAGAAGAAAAACAGCAACCAAACAAAAACAAACCAACAAACCCCAAACAAAGCAAAACAAAATCCCAAAATATTCACACTAAGCATAGAAAGCTTAAAAAGACTCTAAGAATCTCAAATGCAGTACATGTTGTAAAGTATTTAATTACCTTAATCATGTTTCCTATAAATTGATCCATTAGACTTCTCTCAAATGTCTGCAGCATACACTGTTTTCTCTAATTACCCTTCCCAATAAGTACTTAAAATATATGAAATTTTCAGTTACCCAAATATTTAAAGCAAAAATACAGTCCTTGTTTCTCAAAACTTAGGAAAAAAACACGCCAGTGGAATATATATGAGTTCTGACTGAATTATGGAGTAACCTGGAACCAAGCACAGAGCTCTTTGAAGCAATCTGACACTTTGTTCAGGATGTCTGTCAAATTCCTGGAGGAAAATATATTTATGGGAAAGGAAATCAAAAAACTTCCTTTAGGAATTAAGACTCTGGAATTAATAGCACAGATCAGTAATGTATCTTTAGTTTCATTTACTTAGCAAGGAGTAACAGCTTCTATTTCATTCCAACACAGCAGGGTCATTAATAGCATCTTTTTAACTCTACTTAGATTCCCTTTTGTTTGTTGTGGCACCCCAGGGATTCCTGGTTACTTTCAAAATGATTTTGACTAATTGCATTAGGCCCCATGTTGGAATCTTAAATATACTGTAAATAGCTGGAGTTTTCCTGCCAGGGTGTAACACACCACGGCTTTCAGACCTTATCTGACGACACCTGGTTGTTGATGTTTCATTAATAACAGCAACTGCAACAGTAATTCGCTGGTTCATCAGGATTTCAAGGGAGATGCCTGGTGTCTGAGAGCTCTGCCCTCATCACTGGGCTGATGCCAACACTGTCAGTGAACATATTCCCACCCTCAAACCTCGATCCACACCCTTGCTGGTGCTGCCAGTGCCCAGGCACAGAGGACAGGTGTGTGTAAAGAGCTTCCAACCCTCCTCACAACCCTGTTCAGTCTCTCACTGATGCACTCCAGATGGGTCATCACAAGGCGGTTTTGCCATCCACCTCTCCCAGAAGAAAGTGTATCCATTTTATCCCAGAGTGAATCACCAAATCATTAAGGTTGGAAAAGACCTTTGAGATCATCAACCAGCACCATGTTCACCATTAAACCATGTCCTCAAGTGCCATATATGTACATTCTTTGAACACTTCCAGGGATGGTGACTCCAGCACTTTCCTGGACAGCTTGTTCCAATGCCTGATCACCCTTTCAATGATAAAATTTTCCCTAATATCTAATCTAAACCTCCCCTGGTGCAACTTGAGGCCATTTCCTCTCATCCTGTCACCTGTTACCCAGGAGAAGATCCCGACCCCTAACTGGCCCCAACTTTCTTTCAGGGAGTTGTAGAGAGCAATAAGGTCTGCCCTGAGCCTCTTTTTCTCCAGGCTGAGCCCCCCCAGCTCCCTCAGCTGCTCCTCATCAGACTTGTACTCCAGCCCTTCCAATCCATTGGACTGGAGTTCCGGCAAGGCAATGAGATGAGCGTGATCATCATGAGCTCAGGATGCCCAAATCTACACTGATAGTTACTCTCCTTTCAGATGGAAAAGGTTTTCTCAATTCTTTGGAACAGGCTCCCCAGGGAAGTGGTCACAGCATCAATCCTGCCAGAGGTCAAGAAGCATCTGGGCAATGCTTTCGGGCCCGTGGTGTGATTCTTGGGGCTGTCCTGTCCAGGGCCAGGAGCTGGACTTTGATGGTCCTTGTGGGTCAATTCCAGCTCAGGGTATTCTGATTCTACAATTCTGTGAACCACTTTCTTTCTCCTTCTGTCCCACATTTATTTTGGAGTAGGTGCCCTAACAGCCACAACATCCTGAAATGGGGAATTGTTCCACAGCACAGTGTGTGAGTTGGGTTAACAGCCACAACATCCTGAAATGGGGAATTGTTCCACAGCACAGTGTGTGAGTTGGGTTTTCATCACAGCTATGTCACCCATGTTCTTCTGAAATGTATTGAAGAACAGTGCTGGTCACCTTTGTGAGCTGTGTGTTGGAAGAGAAGTGATTAGCCCATGACTGGATCACTGGGGTGCTTTCTCTGTTAGTACAAATGCACACACCCCAAAAATAAAGTGCATTGCAATAGTTAAACCCCAGAGCACACACCAGTTCTGCACATGCACAACACACCTGCATAGGACTCTGTCCTGAATCTTTCTTCTGAAACTCTATGAATGGGGAAAACTGCCAATACAATTAAAACTTTGGCTCCTGTGTCCCTCTTGCTCCTTTTCCAAGGGGCAAACCACTACCCTAATCAGAATTCTACCTGCTCCTGCTATTGAAAACATAATTTCATAAACAAGTCTCCTTCCCAGGAGAAAGGAGAAAAGGCTGATGGGTTGCAGATATGTAAGGTCATCTCAATCAGCATTCCAGTGCATATGGGAAGCAGGGAGTTTTCAATAAGTCAAGGACTTTGAAAACTGCTTTGCCATGCACAGGGAAGGGAGTAAGTGTTTGAAGCACAGATGCCTTGGCTATTCAGAACAAAATGAAAATCTTTCTGTGAAAGCATTCCAGCTAAGCTTAAAAGCCCATTTCAGAAAGTCCTGCTGGTTAAACAAAAGTGGAAATTCCTGACTTTCTGATCCCCTGACTTGGTGCCATTTAAAGCAATTGGAGAATATGGCTTTTATTTCAGAGAGTGATCAGCCTCAGTGGTGCTTAAGTTGGGACAAGGCCTCATATTCATGATGGAAGGCTTTTTGTGTAGCTGCAAATCCTCCTTACTCATCATGCATGGTGTTATAAATTTCTTCTGAGTGGTTCTTTCATCACTCACAGGTTCCAATTCTGTCTAAGGATATTCTGTATGTTCTATATATATATATATACATATACCTGTCACTCAGAGTTCAAGACCTGAGGCAGAGTTGTAATGCTTTAAGAGGCACAGGAATGCCTAATCCTGCAAAAACTGGGTGATATACCTTGGGATTTCAGTGTGTCCTGCACTTCCTTCTGATGCTGTGCCCATGAAACGTGGAGTTTCTCAGTTCAAGACTTCTTTCACTACAATGATATTTAGATCTTTATGCTAGTGCCAAATAGCCAGAGTTTCATTGCATTTAGAGGAAGATCCAACTTTATAAAATAATACTTTTTTTTCTCATTAAGGACTTGAATTTCATCTTGTTGCCACTGCCACAGACAATCCAGTGGTCAGACTTTGTGCTGAGAGGCACAAAAGGGCCTGAAGTGATTGCAGACATCACCCAGAACTTAGAGGGGAAGGCTGTCATCCCACTGCCTCAATTGGTTTTGGATGAAATTCCCCTTCACAAACTCACATCTCTGCAGAGATGCTCTTGTCTTCTCAGGATATGTGCTATATGTAGGAAAATGTGGTATTGCTTGAGGCCTCGCGACATAAGTAATGTTAGTAACTCCATGGAGCCTCAGGGAAGTGAAGGATTATACCAAAATACATCAAGGTTTGTAGGGAAAATAAGACTCAATTTTCATATCATTGAAAACCATCATCTTAAATTTATGTTTAATCGTGTTAAAAAATGTATTTCATTGCATAATTAATGCGGGCCTGGAGCAAGAAAGTTTGGGCAAATTCTGGTTTTTTCCTGAGGCATAAAAGGCACTGAAATTCTGGCTGGTAGAGCTTTTCCACTCCTACTTTCCAAGGCTTGAGAAGGACTCTCACTTGTGAACCTGTTGACATGTTTCTAGCAATGTGAGTGATTGTGGCTTCCTCTTCTACTGCTCCTTCAAAACAACCTGCTGGAATTCACATGCTGCTGGAAGCACAGACCTCTGGTGATGAATCACCTGCTAAAGGTTGTCACGAGGGGGCACTCAAAAAAATAAATACTTTGGTAGTTCTCTAAAATAGCCATTTTCAGTTTGGGTTCAGAAAGTCATTTCATAGAGTTCCTGGTCTTTATATATATTTTTTGTTTAAAAGAGACAGCATCAGCAGCTGCCCTTTTGTAAAAAGAGGAAAAACCACAAAACTTTCCTAATTTATTACATATTTTACCATTTAATTGTATGCTCAATGTGCTGGTTTTGCCTCTTTCCAGAACTTGGAGACTACACAGTAACATTTGAGTCCCAATGAGTGGGCTACTTTAAATGTTAGGAGAGAGGTTTTTGCTAATAGACTTCAAATCCCCAAATTTGTCAAAGCAGTTCCTGGTTACATATCATCATGAAAATATAAAAATAAGAAATAAATTTTAAAAAAAGCCACAAAAATCCACCAAAAAAAAATAAAAAAAAAAAAAAAAAGAAAACCCCACAGAGACAGCAAATACCACCTCTCTGTGAAATGCAGATTTATAGATGTAAGAGTTCAGATATGCGTGTCAACATTCCTTTTCAGCATTTTAGGACTTTACAGTGACAAGAGATGGAAAATACTCTTTTTAAGACTATCTTTTTTCTTTCTCTCCCACACTGCAGATCTATATCCAGCAATCACTTCAACCCAGCTTCCAGAACTGGTTGTAGGAGGTGAGCCTGATCTTTTAACTCAGGTCCAGCTTCCATGCAGGGGGTGAAGAAAAGCAGTGTGAGGGTTCAGCATCACTACAAAGCTACACCGTGGGACAAGTAGTTTTATTCCAGGTTCATCTCTTCCCAAACACAGCATGGATGCTTTTATGCCAAGGAACAGGCAGTCTGAGGAACAGCAGTAGGAACAGCATGGAGAGAGTAGAGGGGAACACAGAAATGCTGTCAGAGCTCTGCTCACCCCATGGACCTGCTCTCAGAGTGGTTTGGTGTTTGAAGGCAAAGCTTATATTTGATAATGATGTGGCCACCTGTGTGTGTCCCCTGACTTCCCTCCTCCTGTAAAGCCCCACTGTGGCACTGCAGCTGTTTTAACACAGCACACTGAGGTCACCCAGACGTGTTCCTTCCTCTGCCACTCGAGGAAATATTCTTGTACAGAGCAAAGCTTCACTCCTCTCATACAGAAAGGTGGTGATTTTGGCTTCTGGAAGTACAGCAATAGAGAGGTATCAACTCCTGCAGGCAACAAGGCAAAGGAAGTGGTAATTGTCCATATGTAAACCAGAACATCAGGTACAACACTGTACCTTCCATCCCACCTGAAGACCACTTTTCTCAAAGTCGTTTGTGATGATGGGCAGCAGGTCCCAGATTTTATCACCTGAATAGCAGCTTTCTTGGAAAACTGGTCCATCTCCTCAGGAAACTGCCATGAAGGTGTGCACCTCCTCTGTTTTGTGAAGAGCAGCTCTCACTGATTTCGTCAGCTACTGAGCTACCACAGTAATGAGTAGACAGAGATGACATTCTCCACTACTGAAGCAGAGATGAATATTCCCAAAGGATTCCCAAGCAATATAGTCAGAAATGCTCTAAGTAATGGAAATCCCTTTGAATATAAAAGAATAATAGTCTAACAGTTTCCTCTTCTGAGAACTAACCTCCTATTCATCCCTCAGTAATTTGTTTTCTGGTGTCTTTCAATGTGAAATAAGGACTATACTCTTCAACAAATATTTAGATAAAGTTTCAAAACTATCATTATGGGATTTTTTGTTTTCTTTTTTTTAAATGCAAGTGAGAAATCACTAATAAGTTCATCTGTTTTTAGAATTTTGCCAGCCAGCCTGATTTTATTTTGGAAAATAATGTCATACCGGCTCCAGAACTTTAACAAATTAGTTCTTATAATTAGATTTCAAGATAATTGCTAGAGAAATAATTAAGAAGTTATTCTGGGACAACTGCTGGAAATCAATGAGGTATAGAGATATTGTTATACTTTCAATATATGTAGCTGGTTAACTCTTTGAAGGTAAAACTCTAATGTGCATAAAACCACTTTAGTCTAAACTGAGAAAAAAATACAAAAGACACAGGACACTGAGGATCAACACTGCATGAATTTAAAGCACTAATATTATTGCATTGTTGTAACAATCATTGGAATAAAATCTTCACTGAAATTTTAACTAAGTAGTCCTAAAGCAGTTCACATTGAAGAGAGGAAATACTGATTTTCTTGGACAGGTGAGGATGGGAAAAAAGGTATTTGGCTATGTAGATATTTAGGAAAATGTACAAAAAACCCCCTGTGTTTTATACCAGCATATGAGGTAAAAAAAAACCAAACAAACAGGATGCTCACAGTGTGTCAATTATTAAACTCAATTCCAGTATCCCTGAAGTGTGTTGATTCATGGACTCTGTACCCTATGGCACAGAAGAAACCTCTGGCTGTGATAAATTGAATCAAAAATGGAAAACCTTGTTAAATGAAGGATGTCAAGTGGTCACCACTGGAAAATATAGTCTGAAAACTGTGTTTAGAAGGACAATGATTTGGAAAAGTGAATGTGCTACACAGTCAAAGTAACCCTGCACATCACAGGCATTTGTGGAATAATTTCATGCTCTGCTGTTCTTCGACTTTATTTTTACCTCTGGACATTTTTGATCTAAATATTGGCTTGTGGAGTTCAAGAATCACAGAAGAAATCACAGAATGGCCTGGGGTGGAAGGGAGAATATCTCGTTCCAACACCCTGCCATGGACAGGGCCTCCTTCCACTAGACCAGGTAGTTCAGTGCTCCATCCAAGCTGGTCTTAAAGGCAACCTGGGTTTGAAAACCTGACCTTGAAAACATGGCCTGCTACAATGGAGAACATCAATCACAGTCACTTCAAAAGCATTGAAGAATTTTTTGCTATGCAGTTGTGGAAGGCACCCAAATATGAATTATTTCCCACCTCCTTGAAGTGTGGCTGTGTCCTGTATATGCCTTGGCTGTACCTCAAATAATTTGCTTAAGATGAGAGTGAAATAGTGAAGCTGCAGACAAGAACTGGTGCAATGCATGGGGACATATGGTTTTCCTGAGAATATGTTGTGGAACAAGATGCAAATGTGTTCCATACCTCTTACAGACTTGTTCTTTATCAGACACATTGAGCCCGTTTTTTTCCTGTGCCATGGGAACAGCACAGACATAAAAGGAGCAAATTAATACATATAAATCTTCTATTTATTGATGAGGAAATTAAGAAGCTATAAGCTAATGTTTGTTCTGTGTGCCTGATGAGCTGAGAATACTGTTTCCCAGCCAAAGATTGAGCTCTGCTGGTTAAAGGAAAAACAGAAACTTCACAATTTTTCACAACCCCTTAATTGACAAACATCTGTGACCACAAATCAAGCAGTAGCTCTCAACAGCGATAAGAGCTCCTCCCTTTTGATTTCAGAAGCTATAAAATATGAAGGTTGCAAGAAATTAGATAATTTATCCCCCTTTGTTTGTTTAGATTGGAGATAATTCAAGGCCCTTCATCTTGAGAAAGCTCAGTTGGACAAGACTTTTTTCTTTTTTCTTCTTTCTTCTACCAAGCCAAAACTAGAAAAGAGTAGAAGTTGGTGTGTTATAGGAGTCATCCAGTGCCTGCAAAGAAGGTTGCAGAAAATAGAAATTGTGGATTTAATCCACCTGTTGCTGAAAGGATGTGTGCTCAGATCCCTGTGAAATTGCAAGGAAATTCATGGTCTCTATCACGTTCTCCACAGAAAAATGTTTCCCAAGTTTAAATTTGACAAATAATTCATCCCTTCCTTCCTGTGAATTCATAGTAAATGGCAATGCCCTACCACATCTGGTGGTACAATATCACATCTCCTGCTTTCAGATCACAAGTTTAACTGCTCTGAATCGTGTTGACCAAGACGGATTGTGATCCTGCCTTCTTTTTGCCCCTTGTCTGTTGACATCACTGTTCTTTAACTGGATTAATGCAATTCCCTATAACCCCCCCCAAAAAATCCCTCTTTAACTAATAACACACAGCCTAAGTCTCTTGTATCAGTGCCAAATGTTGGGAAAACAAGTAAATGTATTTCAGAAAGAGAGGAGGGTGTTTGGATAAGGAAGTGATGCAAAGAGATTTTGATACAGTGACCACCAAGAAGGAGATGGGACTTCCCTTTATATGTCTCTCCTTACCATTTGAGTGAGGGGAATAAACCTAATGCCCATTCCAGTACAAGAGAGCAGTGCAGTCAGCAGCTCCACTCTGGAACAGGCCTAGTTATGATACAGAAATCACTGGACAGAGAAAGGCAAGAACAGGTCTGAGTTCAGGTGAGAGAAGACTGAAAAACATTTTATACCTGATTTTACTCTAAAAGATAACAAAGAGGGGGGCAATGATGGAATACACTTGTGAATACTACACAGAAGGCAGCCAATGGAAGTTTAGTGTACCTACTTCAACATATGGAACAAGAAATCCTCCAGGAGGCTGAAAGCTATAAAATTTAGAACTGATCAAATACAGTTGTTATTCAATGCACAGCTGAACTGTGAATTTTGTTGTATGAGATACTGTCAGGGTAATCTGCTTATTAAGACTCAAAAAGAATCTGGGATACTCTTATCACACATACATATATATATAAATTATTTTATAACATTGCTTGTGAAGAGAGAACAAACAGTTTTGCTATCAAAGTTATAAAGAATGAAGTTGAATTCACACGATAACCATGGAATCACAGAATGGTTTGGGTTGGAAAGGACTTTCAAAGGTTATCCAGTCCCAACTTCCCTGCCATGGGCAGGGACATCTTCTACTATAACAGGTTTTTCCAAGCCCCATCCAACCTGGCCCTGAACACTTCCAGGGATGGAGCAGCCACAGCTTCTCTGGACAACCTATTCCAGTGTTTCACCACTTCACAGTAAGGAATTTCTTCCTAGTAAGGAATCTAAACCTACCCTCTTTCAGTTTGAAGCCATTCCCCCTTGATGTCTCACTCCAAACCTTTGTTGAAAGTCCCTCTCCGGCCCTCTTGGAGCCCCTTTAGGTGCTGGAAGGTGCTCTAAGCTCTCCCTGGAGCCTTCTCCTCTCCGAGCTGAAAAAACCCAACTCTCTCAGCCTGTCTCCAGAGCAAAGGTGCTCCAGCCCTCTGGTCATCTTTATGGCCTCCTCTGGACTCATTCCAACAGACCCATATCCTTCTTATGCTGGGGAACCCAGAGCTGGATGCAGCACTCCAAGTGGGGTTTCAAGAGAACAGCATAGAGGGGGAGAACCACCTCCTCTGACCTGCTGCCCACATTGCTTTGGATGCAGCCCAGGACATGTTTAGCTTTCTGTGCTGTCAGGTCAACATGTCTGGGTCATGTTGAGCTTCTCATAAACAAACACCCCCAAGTCCTTCTCCTCAGGGCTGCTCTTCCTCCATTCTTTGTCCAGCCTGTGTCTGTGCTTGAGATTGCCCTGATTTAGGTGCAGGACCTTGCACTTGGCCTTGTTGAACTTCCTGAGGTTTTCACAGTCCCACCTCTCAGGCCTATCAAGGTCCCTCTGGATACCATCCCTTCCCTCCAGTGTGTTGGCTGCACCACACAGCTTGGTGACATCAATGTCACTGTCCATGTCCCTGACAAAGATGTTAAGCAGTGCCAGTCCCAGCCCTGACCCCTGAGGACACCACTTGTCCCTGTTCTCCAACCGGACACTGAGCCATTGACCACAACTCTCTGAGTGCAACCACCCAGCCAATTCCTTATCCACTGGGTGATCCATCCATCAAATCTCTGTCTCTCCAGACAAGGATGTTGTGCAGGACAGTGTCAAAACTTTGCACAAGTCCAGGCGGATTTGTAGCTCATGTGTTGAACACAAAAACATGCAGGAAAAGTTTCTATCATTCCCTTGGTTTGGACCAAAATTTGAGGCAAGATATTTGAACAGATGAACTGATCTAATCCTAATCAACGATTCCTGGTTTTCACATAGCTCTGTATATAAGTAAATATTTCAAGGTATTGATCTCCTGCTTTGCATAAGAGGATAATGATTCTGAAACTCCCAGAGACAAATCTATATTCAAAGTTTTAGAAGAATAGAGCCTGGCTGAAAACATCACAGTTTTGGGGAATACTACAACAAAATTAAATATAGATTGGATAAATATAGATTGGATAAATATAGATTGGACAACACCATTAACCCAATGATAATAATATAACTTTTTCTTTACGGGGATGATGTAGGCATCATGACGAAGGCAAAATGAAATAGAAGAAAAGACAGGCGGAAGTTTCCTCCAAGACAGGTGCTGTCATTTTGTTTTGCTTAGTTTTTCATTACTGTTTCACTGTGCTTAAGGATAAATATTTGTCAGACACATCAGCACAACAGATAAAAAGTGTCCAGTTTAAAGTATTCTTAAATTAATACTATCACTTTTCTATAGATTTTCCGGCTCTTTGGACAAGATAGTTCAGCTGCATGCACAGACCTCTAAAATAACCTCATGACCTAACAGTTGTTAAACACCTTTCATAATTTGCCACAAACTTTTCAGGATTTTTTAAATATTTCAGAAAATCACTCCATCTGAAATTATATATCCCTTTGTTCATAACTCACTTTTAACACTTCTAATATACATCATCTCTGGATGTTTAACAATGTTCTCAATCTAAATGATGCAGGGAAATACAATTAAGTTTTAAGAACATTTATTTAGGGAAGAAAAAGATTCAATATGTTCTTAAATTACATGTACATTTAGGATGTTAAAATTCACCAGGCTGATAAATTGCATTGCTATTGTTACTGTGATTTGATCTACACTAAGGACAGGGATCCTTCTAATAGATTAGGAAAGGAAGAGCTGATACTAAAATAAGTGTATTTTTGCCGATGAAGTCTAAGTTGTATCAATTTAGAGTGTGGTTTCTAGGCTCTAGCTCTATCTGCAGATAAAGATGAATACTTCCAGATGGCAGCTTGTTCCAGTCCCAGACAAGGTGTCTGTCTCTCCTCACTGACTGCAAAGAGAGTTTGAAGGTAGGGTTAGTGTGGGTGTTCTCCCTATGGGCATCACCTTTGAAACAAGTTCCCTTTTATAGTTGAGGAGAGATAATCATAAAGTCATTAGTGTAGATGCAGTTCATCTTTTCTCACAGGGGATGCCCACATTTGGTCAGAGGAACCACAGTCTCAGCTTTTAAATCACACTGATGTCCTGGGCCACCTTGTAAAGATTCCCATCTTCTCCACAAGGATGTGGGTTCCCAAAGATCCTGGTCACATCTACTTGCTCTGAGAAGATGCCCTGGATACAGTAGAGCATTTCCAGTGGCACTGGGTATCCGGTGGAGCTGATCTCTTCTAGGAGGATTCAAGTGAAGATTAAGGGACCTAAATTTAATACTCTACTTTTGTACTATGTGTTTAAGGTAATAGAATTATAGAATGGTTTGGGTTGGAAGGGAGCCTCAAAGCTCATCTTGTTCCAACCCCCCTGCCACGGGCAGGGATACCTTCTACTAGATCAGGTTTCTGAAAGCCCCATCCCACCTGGTTTTGAACACTTCTCTTCTCTGAGCCTCACAATCTCAGTTCTCTCAGCCTTTCCTCGTATGAAGGGTGTTCCATCCCTCTAATCTCCTTCATAGACCTTTTGTAACAAGTGGTGATACAGCAAAAAGAGTCCAGGGGCCACTTCAGCTCTGCTCAGAGCAGACAGTCACACCCTGGTCACCTGCACTGTTTTCTGAGCTTGCTTGATGCACTGACAGAGCTTCTGAGGGGAGGGAACAGAGCTCTAACCTGTATTTGTATTTCCCTCCTATCACTGAGACAGGCTCACCCTGAATTAAGAGCACTCCTTAAATTATCCAAGACATGCCAGCCTTTGTGAACCCATTTCTACCAAGGGGTCCTGGGGAAAACCATTTGCAATATTTGTCAGCAAATAGAAGGTTGAAAGCAGCATCAGAGTCCTGGTTGATTTTGACTGCAGGGGTTGCATGAGAATTTATATAAATAGGCAACAGACCTGATAGTTCGAGGATGGCACTTAGGATAAAAGTCATAATTCTTCCTAAGTGTGGGCACAATCTGTGCAGGGCACACAGAAACTACAAGTATCGGATGAGCACAAAGAATTACGAGTTTTATACAAGTTCAACTCTCTGCTTCAGCCCAAACCTCAGGTACCAAGAGGACAAGCTGCCATTCAGGTTAGCCCAAAGGCCACCAAGGAGCATCCTGAGATCAATTGGAACATCTTTTAATGCTCACTGGAGGGGAAGGGAGTCAGTAAATTGTGGATTCCTGTGCTGCCTGGGACATCACACATTGCTGCCAATAAACATGTTGTGGTGTGAAATACGGTGCAGCATGAGAATAATAATAACTTGGAGCAGAAGAAAGGCTATAAAAAGAGGGAGGTTGCTGTTGGAGAAATGGTTCAAAAAACTAAGTTTTCTGCTTTTGGCATAAACTTTTTTTCAGGTGGATAAATGGATGCCATGTGTTTGAGCAAGTGAGAATTTGTGTCTCAAAGAGAGGTCATTTTGTTGAGGGCAACAGTGACCATTATCATAAATGGCCACACTCTGGTATATCATCCAGCAAAAAAATGCTACACATTAAAAAAATAAAATGCTATAGTTCTTGACTATAACTCACCAATATGGGTTTAAGGTGGAAGACATATTTTTAAACAGAAAGACATACAATCTGTGTTTAAGGGCATAGAATGATACTGAAACCCACAGACTTTGGAAATTATACTTACCAATGCTACTGAAAACCAGCAACATGCATTTGACTTTCATTTGCCTTGTACTGCTTCAATTTTCTTGTTGTTGATGTCCATTCAGTGCACTGGTTTTAATGCATTCTGTTAGGTTAAAGTGTGCTCTGACATTATGGATTTCCTCCTTGTGAATGTGCTCAAAGATCATGATAAGCCATGTCCTAAATCCTTTAAAGCTAAATGACATCTGTCTATTTATGCCAGGAATAATACCCAGAGAGAATAAAAGAGCACCAGGTTTGTTTATTAAACCTATTCAATATGGATTTTGACTACCACAAGGATTAGGGCATTTTCAAATTTAGTTCCATGCAAGTAATCTGTTGAAAAATCAAAATCTTATGACTCCAAAGAAAACTATTTCAATATTTTAACTGCTTTATTGTTGTGGTAGGATAGAACTTGGGTATATGTATTAACTCAGGTTACACAAGAGCTCATGAGGTCACCTGTTCCAATCCACAAGGAAAAGCAGGGTTAACCAATATTAGGTTGGGATCCTTGACACCTCTATTATAGTAAAAGCAACAATCCTGTTACAAAGTGTGTAAGTAATAACCTCTAAAAAATAGCTATAATGGTTACAGTTCCCTATATGTTTTGTTGCACTGGCATTTTCAAAAAAATTGTTCTGTCAGGAAATTGCAAACCCTTTTTATTTGCTTTCTGTCTTTTAACTGAATAAATTCTGAAAGAAAAAATAGAAGATAGAAAATAAAAAAAAATTGGGGAAAAAGGAGAAAAGGAATGATTTAAATGCCTGAAATTTTGGGGGAGTCAATGAAAATATCTATGCTGAAAAATTGTCTCTTCTGGGACAGTTATCTTATTATAAACATGTAGTTTAGGTGTTCAAAGAAGGCAACCAAGTAGACTCCTGATTCTGCAGCTTAAACTTAATGTGTACTATGGATATGAAATTAGGAAGAACAAATGCCAATCTTTTCTCACAGCAGCATCCTGCTGTGCTATTAGTAGGTGTAGATTAGTGATTTTATTTCCTATCTGTAATTTTAGGAATGCTGCAATCCTACTGAATGATACTCAGTTGCAACAGGAACACAATTCATAGTTGTTGCCTGAATGAGGCACAGAAAAGACTTAAAAAAATTGGGACTTTCAATTCTGTGCCCAAGAGAACACGCAAAATGACACAAAGAGTCATATGGAAAAGTCAATTATAAGAATGATGATTTTTTTCTGTAAGTATCACATGTTCCCAGCACTCAATTAAGCCATTAGCTGGGAAATGGGGAACAACTGACTATAATTATCCTGCTAAAGGCTTCAAATCTGTTTACAGGATTCGATGCCATGGGCTTCACTGCACTGATGGTTGTATTTAGCTTATTTAGAGGAAAAATATGTGCTGGAATTTAAGGTCAGTGTTAATAATATTTATTTTTATATACGCCTAAATAAACAACATTATAAAATTCCACAAGGGAAATTGTTCAGAATCTAATAGGCAATAAACTAATAAAAATATACCATGATTCTTTAAAACTAAATATATAATATTTAAACAACACTTACTTAAAATATTTGTATATTGTAATACATGATATATATCATCACATTTATATTTAGAATATAAAATATTATCTAATGTGTATGTGTGCTTATATATAATGCATATACTTTCATATATGATTATATATGTAATATATAAAATTATATAGCATTTAAAATATAGACACATATATGTAACTCAAAAAATTAATCCTACATTTTTTAACCCCCTGTTATATTTCAGGAAGTGTGTGAGGACGTGTCGTCTGGGACAGACACTGGATCTAGTTCTGATTAATTGTGGCAAAGTTTCTGAATAAACTCCTTTATGAACTTGAAGCAGGAATGTCTTATCCAGCTTAGACAGTGAAGTGACTGTAATGCTTTGGAAATCACAGTGGATTTTTCCAGAGCTTGTCTAGGCATTGAGAGTTACAAAGAAGATCCATGCAGCAGGATGTACTTGAATCCATTCTTTCTCCATTTGGGTTCTCTTCCACTTTTCCAGCATCATGGAGGGACCATAAAAACACTAAATTAAGGTGATCTTGTTTTTACACAGGGAAATTTTTAATTCAAGAAATTCTCTATTCTGATTTATGAATCACGGTGGAGGAAGAACAAAAGGAAGAGAAAGGAATCACTGACTGACTGTAATTATTGCATTTTCAGTCAGCGCACAAGCCTTAATCCTGATAGCACTCCCCCTCAGATGTATTCACTAAATGAAAAAGTAAATGTGATAGCTTTGAAAAGTGTCTTTAAAGCAATATTTCCTGCAGATAAAAATCTGTGCATATCTGAGCATTGAGGACATTTTGAGGTCAACTGGGAAGTGAGCGAAAAAATGTTTAATTCAGTGGTCAAATGGGTAACTGAACATAAAATACATCCAAGCAAAAATTTCTGAACATTTACAGACAAAGGACCAGTTTGCTAAAATTCATCTTAAATCTGCAAGTTTCAAGCAGTAAATTAAGGGTTGTTTTTCCATCATCCAGGTATTGCTGTCATCTGGAGAAAGATTGATTGATCAAGATATTATCACTGTGAATGTATGTGGACTTTGGGGTAAATTTTGTGTTTCTCTCCCCACTTGAAAGCTCTACTAGAAGAGAATAGCTGGAATTATGCCACTTGAAAACATATTTGAAGAAGTCTGAGGAAAACAAGCTGACCTTTTATGTGCCACTGAAAGCAACAGGATGAGTTTCCCCTTCAGAGCAGAAACAGCTTGCAGCAAAGTCAAATTAAATTAAGTCCTTAAGCTACAAGTCCCAGAAGGTGCCTGACCACTCTCTCCATGAGAATTCCCATCTCTTTCAGGGCTGTTGGATCAAGTACCCTTAGAGGAAGAAACATGGAAGGAAACTTGGATATTTAAGATTGTTCTACTACCTTAGAAAGAAGGAATGGGGATGGATATTTCTCCTACATCAACTTTCCTTACTCAGACAGACCCTTGCTAATTTGCTGTGGCACAATGGAGAGGTTCTGAAGTGGGTTGCATTAATCACAGTTTTTTAAATTATTTGGCAATACCCATAAAATATAAATAATAGCTGAACAACTGGGCCTTGATTTAATGCCTGAAATCCAGATCCACAAAGTGACTTGTTCTCTGCTAAAATCCAGGCTGTTATTGCCTCATAAAATGGGACATCTATCTCCTCTCTGTAATTTACTGACTACCTAACAATGAATAATAGAACAACACCGACCTGTGACTGCTGCCTGTGGGCCCAGCTCTGCAGCCCTTCCCATGGCAGAGCTGCCATGGGAGCCAGGATTAAGTATTCCAGGAGAAGACTTCGGTAGTGCTAAAATGAGATTTATTTTCATATGACTGGTTTAAAATATATACGTTTGACAGCACTGAGGACATTATTTTCCCCATTAAAAGAATATCATTGTTTATGGAGTGCTTAAATCCATGTTTATGATATTCACCCTCCCCTGTGCCACAAGAGTCAACTGCAAGGAGACAGAGAGAGGGGAGAGCAAAGGCATTTCTAGGGTATATCCTGGGCAGTCACCCTTTATTTCTTGAGTGATCAGCTCAGAGAAATGTTCCCCTCCCTTCAGAACCCTTTATGAAGCTGCTGCCGAGTGAAAAAAGGGAGCAGTGACTCTTTATCCAAATGAAAGGATGGATGTTGTAGTCATTTTCTGGGTCTGTCAGTTAACATTGTGCATTTCTTGTGTTGGCTGCTTAAAAATGGAGTTTGTTTCCTAAGCTCAGGGACAATGCCAGGCTAGAAATACTTCAGATACCAAGATTAGAATTCAAAATCACCTTGATGAACTAGTACAAGAAAGAAAGAAAGAAAGAAAGAAAAAAGAAAGTGATTCAGTGAGACAAGAACAAAACTATACAGTTGAGTTTGGACTTACTCTGACCTTGTGTGAATCACCAAAGCATGAAGTCTCAGGTCTGATTTGGTCATCTGGATCCCTCACAGTTAATGAATACTGACTCCTCAAGGAAGAAACAACCTTCCCATGTAAGATACCTGTCAGAGGAAGGAGTAGTATTGACCTTCAAAATAGATAAGTCTTTCCAGGATGACCACTGAGACCAACAAGCTTATTATGCCACGTGCTGGATTCCAGCTACTCTACAGCTGATGACAACAGAGTGAATCATACCCATCGTTTTGTAACTTGGGGGATACAAGTAAAGAAGTGACACCCTGGGCAGCAGTTTGTCAGTAAAGGATTGGGGGGATTAGAGTGGATCAAGAGCTTAACAGGAGTCAGAGTGTCACGCTGTCACAAGGAAGGGAGGACATCAGAGCTACTCCTTCCATTCCGCTTGGCCCTGGAAAGCTGTCAGGTGAACATCTGCATTCATTTCTGGGCATGGAATTTCAATAAAAATGTAAATCAACTGGAGAGGGGCCAGAAGGCAGCGCTGGGGGTGATCAGAGGTCTACAGCACACGGCCTTCAAGGGAACATTGACAGAGATGGAATCGGTTTTGCTAAAAATGGTGAAAATCAAGAGAAAAGATGTGATAGCAAAAGTTTAGTTGGACCTAAATAAAATCTTTCAGTTAGTGAGGATGGTTAAGTAGCAGGCAATGCTGCAGCTGGTTTAATCTTGACCCCTGGTGAATTTGATAAACATAATGTTTAGTTATAGATGAGATCATTACAGGAAGGGAAACAGTTCAGTGATACCATTGGAGGATTATATTTTCTAGGGAGTGAAAAAGAGTTTATTTTATGCTGTGTTGCCAAATGGGTTTATTCATCCACCTAATAAGGCTGTGTTTATTACTGAAAGTTCATTCATTACTTTTAAGCCCTTTCCCTTCGATCTGCTTCCTTGTACACAGAAGTGTCTGCACTGGTGTTTAAACTACTTTGTGCTTGTTTTTCGGATCACCTTCCAATTAACAAAATTCTCTGAAACCACAGTTCACAGGCTGAACAACATGGCTGGACTGCATGACCTCTTGAACCACCTTTTAGACCTGTCTTACTGCAAGGTCGGATTCAGAAAAACACTCAAGAGCCTCTTTCTACCAGTGGCATCACATAACTTCTTAACTTCAGCACATGCTAAAGAGTTTCACTCAATAGGAGACTAAACCCACAGTAATTGGGTGGTGAATCAGCCTGCACATTTGATCTGTGTATGTAAAAAAGGTGAATGCAAAATTCCCTGCTTATGTCCAAAAAATGGCTATTTCTGGACTTTTATTGCATTTTTAATCCCTCTAAATGTTTCATCTTTATAGATTGCATTATTTATATATTATGATCCTTGTCATCCCCTCAAGCTGTGTCAGGACACTGCTTCTCCCTGTACAAAATAAATTGCTTATAAAATTTTCCTTCAGGGGAGCTCAGACACAAATAGTAATGTGCACTCCTTCCAAGTCACAGATAACAGGCTGATAAATTGTTGTTCTTAGCACCTGTATTGAATTTCTTGCCCTGAAGGATATGCATTCCTGTGCATAATAAAGTGGCTTGTTATAAAACAGAGACTGCTTGAGGAGAGAGTTATCTCACCTAACTTTGGACAACTAATTTTGACGTGCCTAGCCTAAATTAGTTACCAGGTTTCCCAAATACTCAGAGGAGAAAGAGAAGCACTTCCAGCAGGTGTTTTAGCACAGCTAAATTATCTTCTGGAGATGCCTGACAGAGATCACAACTAACTTAGACATCTTACTTTATTTCTTAGAGTGTGCTGGGAATACACCCAAATCTTAAAGAAAGATTGTTCCTTAGCTTTGTCAGATGGTTTGGCATGTGGGAGTTAGTAGTTATATTAAGGTTTCACAGCTAGCAGCTCCCAGACCATTGATTTTAATGGAACCATGTGAATCTATAACCTAAGGAATCCAGCTCTATTAGCTTTCTTCTTCCATGTCTGATTCCAGCTGGATCTCATGCACCAGCTCATGTATCTGCTCCATGAAGAAACATTTTTTTCAAAGATAGATCTCAACAGATCAGGAAATTCCAACAGTAAAGCTAGAAAAATACCCTTAATTCTTATCTTTCAGTCTTCTTGACCAATTTACTTTCACAATCATCAGCTTTAGCCAGACATATTTCACAGAGCGGCCAAAATCATAAAAATCATGAGAAGAGGTGACAAGAGAGAACAGAGATAACATCAATGACCCTGTCCAGAGAAAGATGCAATATCTGTTCATCCCTAATTAGAGAATCCATATAGGGAAGGGGCTTTATAAAAATCCCAAACACTGGAAAAAGTCTTAATAAAGCCTTATGCTTTATTAGGTAACCAAGAATTTAGGACCCTAGTGAAGTAGAAAATAAGCTTCAACAGCTCCACTGCCCCAGGCATAGCCTGTTTGTGCATGTTTTCCATGTTTGTCTATGTATATAAATAACCTTAATTCGTCTTGGAGGGAACCTGCACAGAGGCACAGATTCAGGTTTCTGCATGCTTTGAGATGGGAAAACTGCTTTTCTTTGAAAAATATTTTTCAGGAATTGGGATGCTGAGACAAGTTAAAGCATGGGCAGATTGAAGTTGAATAAGAGTAGAAAGAGTGAGGACCAGACAGAAAGACCATACAGTAAGAGAATAAAAAAATACTTTCTGCTGTTTTCATTGCAGCATTATCTTGATCATGAGGGTGTAAAACACGCAAAAATTTAGGATGCTGGTTACCAATCTGGGTGGTTGGATACTCCTACCTGGTATGGCCTCTGAGCCCTCACAGTTCTGCTGCTTCATCAAGACATTTTAGCTCTGAATCCCCTTTGCCACTCAACACTATTAATTTTACCCCTCTGGTGTTCACTGTAAAACTCTATCTCAGCAGGAGTTCAGCACCTCTTGTACTTCTTTGCTCATCCAGCATTAAGTAAAAAGTCCTGAACAAGTTCCTAAACCCTGAGATTCACTAAGAATTGCAATGGATGCCTTTGGCATTTCAGTGTGAATGACTGCTGGGATGGCTTCTTTGGACTGCTGAATTTTGAAAAGTTTTAAAGAGTTTAGAAACTGTTAAAAATTTTTTCTCTCTTACCAACTGCTTTTTTCCAGTCACCTAGAAAATAAAAATCTTACCGACTTTCTATTAAGGTTACTGCTGTTTGTGATTAAAACATCTACTCCCTTGCCTGCAACTCTAACAGCAATTTCTTTTTACTGGAGAAACTCTATAGTACCACTTATATAAGGGAAAAAAGGTAGCTGAGGGGATCAGTGGCTCTTTTGCAGAGTCAGTAGAATAAAATGTTTGGTCTGAACCTCTTTCATTTATTTAATTCTATTTGGGAGACAAATGAGAGCCCTGAGATATCCCAAAGGTCACTGAAAATAAAGACTTGCCAGAAAAAAAATTTATAGCATAATGAGGGTCACTTACTGGAGTTCTCTGGAGAAGTCAACTGTTCCAAAACCCATCTGTAAAGAAAATGTGGGTTAACACACCAGTGTCCTTCGGGAGCAGGGTTATGTTGGAAGGGAATTATGCAATACTCATTTCCCATGTCAATTGTCATAATGAGGTTTCGCTACCTTATTATTTAAAAGGGATTTTTCCCAAGCAGAGCCAATGACCATCATTGCTCTCTCTCTCTCTCCTCTGGCTGCCCAAAGTGGAAATTTGTTTAATCATTGAAATTACATACATATCTTTGTGCAAGACAGTAGATTTTTATAATATTATTTGAATACATTATTTATTAACTTTCATAATCACTACAGCTTTTCTTATTACTACTTCTTTCACTTCTTCACTGATTTTTAAAATGAAAGGGTCAAGCATGTCCTGAAGGCCAGGTTTTTAATTACTTCTGAGTTATATAATATAGAAATATTAACTAGGAACTAGGAAATATAGAGGACCTAATTAAGTGTTTGAACAGTTTTTGCTTTAGGACATTTTAACTGCTGTCTCTGATTTCATCAACAATTATTGATGTATGGCTACAAACCAAAGCAGAGGAGCTCAATATTAATTTTTTCATGTCAATATTTGAATGAAGTAATAACAAATTTACACTTCATGCCTCTCTCTAAATTAATGTTAGGAAAATATGCACAAATTTTTGAGACAACGGGAAGGTGATCAGAGATAGCCAATCGTAGATATGACTCTAATTCAGCACATGAAGTCACCTCCCTTGCAAAAAAAACTCAACCTCCCACGTGTGTATTAGAATCATAGAACCAGAGAATGGTTGGGGTTGGAGGATCTTAAAGAAGATCTCATTCCAACCCCCTGCCATGGGCAGGGACACCTTCCACTACCCCAGGTTGCTCCAAACCCTGTTCAAACTGGCCTTGGACACTTCCAGGGATGGAGCAGCCACAGCTTCTCTGGACAACCTGTACCAATATCTCATCTCTCTCTTCATAAAAATATATTCCTTATACCTAATCTAAATCTCTTTTAGCTTAAAACTGTTGCCACTTTTCCAGTTTCTAGAGAATCTGGTAAAAGCCTCTGCCTTTCTTGTAACCCCCCTTTTATACTGATAGGCTGCAAATAAAAACTCCCTGGAGCCTTCTCTGGGCTACAAGACCAATTAATAGAATTACAGAATGACTTGGGTTGAAAGGGACCTTGACAAACATGGAGATCCAACTCCCCTGCCACAAGCAAGGACATCTTTCTCTCAACTTTTCTTCATAGGACACTTGTTCCAGCTGGATGCACCTATCCAGCCATTCCTTATCCAAAGAATAGTCCATCCACCAAACCCATATCTCTCCAGCTTAAAGACAAGGATGTTGTGTGGGACTGTGGCAAAGGCCTTACAGTAATCAAGCAGATTAAATCCGTTGCTCTTCCCTTGTCCCCCAGTTGCTCCATTAGAGAAGGAGATCAGATTAGTCAGACACGATTTGTCCTTTGTGAACCCATTCTGGCTGTCTCTGATCACCTCCCTGTTGTCTGGAAACAATGATTATGTAATTTTTGCATATTTCCTCAATATTCATTTAGAGAGAGATGTGAAGTGCAAATTTGTTATTATTTCATTGAGGTATTTACATGAAAAAAAATATGTATATGGTAGTTCTTTTGGTTTGGTTTGGGTTTTCCTATTTCATGCAAGAAAAAAACTCTTTATTTTGGGACAATGTGTGTTTTTTGGAGAGCAACTGTTTCACCAGCTCATTTGATTGATTTTTTTTTCCTTTTTAATTAGCTTCCTACTGAAATGTGAACATTTAGTTGCTAGAAAGCAAACAACAGAGCTCTTAATTTTCAGCTTTTTAGTGGAAAACATTTCACAATTGCTTGTAGTGCTGTCATACTGCCTCTGCTCATAAAATTGTTTCTTTCTCTTAATTCCAAGGATTGCATTTGCAAATAAAACTGTGTGAGAACTGCTCAACTGGATCAGTCAGCAGTCTCTCTTGCCCAATATTCAGGCTCTGAAAGAAGAATGTAATAGATGTTGATGGAAATAGTATCAGAAAGCAAGCAGGTATAGGTTAATATTACTCAAAGAAGAGATTTGGACCTGCTCAAGAAGCTGATTGAATGTGAATCATCAGACTTCACAACTGCTGATACACCTTTTCTCTGTGAATTTGTTCCTTTTTGAGTCTATGTATACATATGCCTTACATAACAGCCTCTGGCAATGAATTCTATGACTGAATCATGCATTTCGTGTAAAACTATGTAAATTATTCATTTTCTGTAAAACTGTGAAAATTCTTGAATTTATTTCAAGTCTGCTGCCTGATCACTTGGGAATTTATGCCAAAGTTAGGTACAAACTTGCACACAAAAGGAGAACTATGTCCAGCTGCATCCAGAAATGCCTGTTGATTTTTTGCCATTGTAAAATCTGCAATGGGATTTCCTATGAGTGCTTATACAGCTGCTGAGCACGAAATCTGTTTAAAATTAGGCCTTTATATTATCCTTTCTCACCACCTCTTGTGTCTTTGTGCCATTCCTCTTCATTCTCTGAATATTCCAGGAAAATCAGAGATGATCTGTTGAGCTCTATAACCTACCTTTTGGGAACAAATGCATTAGCTCCAATAGTCAGATATTTCTAACCTTTAGCAGTTCATTGACCACCAACCTTCATTTTCCTGTGGTTCATATGAAAACCATTTCCTGTGGTTCAATCAGAACCTTTTCCTATGGTTCAATCAGAACCATTTGGACAATGGTCTCAGGCACGTGGTGTGATTCTTGGGGCTGTTCTGCACAGGGCCAGGAATTTGACTTGATGATCATCATGGGTCCCTTCAAACTCAGGGATTACATCATATGATAATATTATTATGATTCTATGATCGTATATACGCCCATTGCATGGGGTTGGAGTAGAAAATCTTTAAAAGTCTCTTCCTACCCAAACCATTCTGCAAGTTCATGTTGTTCTTGCAATGTCATACTCTTATTCTGGCACATCAGGATGACTTTTAGCCAGCACAGTTCACCCTGTTTGCCTGGGCAGACAAATAATGATCTGCTTATGCACCTTTAACTCACCACAGTGAGGATACTTCGGGCTCAGCATGCACAGAGGGTGCTGCTCACGGCGAGATCTCATGACATGAACCGGCATCCTGGTGAGTCTGGAGGAGCTGTAAATATTGGAAAGGTCCTGGGGATTATTTGACAGCCCCAAGGCTTCCTTAGCTTTCCAACTTGTGAATGTTATTTGTAATACCAGGCAATTTTAGCCATACATTACTGTTTAACTTTATAGTTCAGTTTTAATTATACTCTTATGCAACTATGGAAATGCAAATATGACATTCCCGACTCTGAGGATTAACCAGCCTGTCTGCTGTACAAATAGAAGCAGCTGGGGAACTGTTTTGTCTTATGTGTTTTCGGTAAATGGTTCATAAAAAACCCAAAGTGCCAAAAGTTTCTTCTGGCCTTATGGATCCTGAAGGGATCCCTTGATGTCTGCAAAGCGTTCAGTTAATGGAGCAATTTCTCTCTGAGCAGGGACATTAACACTTCTCTCCCTTTCATTCAGTTATTTTCACAAAATGTTTAAGAATATAATGGTTTTGACTCCTGCTTCTCTGTAAATTTGTCTGAAATTGGCCCATATTCCAAATATGGCTGAAGTGGCTATAAACAACAATGTTATTTACAGATTATAATGGCCTTGAGCTAAAGGAGGACAGGTTTAGATGGGATATTAGGAAGAAATTCTTGACTGTGAGGGCAGTGAGGCACTGGAACAGGTTACTCAGAGAAACTGTGTCTGCCCCATCCCTGGAAGTGTCCAAGGCCAGGTTGGATGGGGCTCTGAGAAACCTGGGGTAGTGAAAGGTGTCTCTGCCCATGGCAGGGGGGTTGGGACTGGATGATCTTTAAGATCCTTTCCAACCCAAATTCTGTGTTTGTATGATTATTTTGAGACTGAGCTCCTGGTCCATGTCAAGACCCTATAAATTAGGGGCCTGGGTTGTTATATCTGTCCTGGGTTGGTTAAAATTTGATGAGTATGAGCACAGTACAAATCTGTACTCACATCATGTAATGTGCCACTATATGAGTAATGGCACTAAAAACTATTCCTCTTCCTCTCTGAAATGCATGTCCCAAAACTGGATAGTTTTACGTGGGAAGGATGGCTTGGCAACCTTACACACATAGAACAAAAAGAGGAAAAGGAGCAGGAAAAACAGCCACAAGTAAAATTGACAAGACAATTTTTCAGCAGAAAATGCAATTTAATCTAAACACTACAAAGAAATGTGCCCTATTTCTGTGGCATTTTTAACATGAAAATGATAAAATGAACCATCATCACTTCATCTTACAGTTCTGACAAAGTCAAAATGTTTTCTTTTCAATAAAGAAAACACTACTTTAAATTTCCCTTTAAATTAATATCTTAACATTACCATTGTATGGAGTCCTTTCTATCATGCAGAAAGTATTGAATAAAATATATTGTACATTAATGAAGTATAACTGATGATACTAGACAGCATTTTTAATCTCATGTGGAAAAACATACAGTTTTTTCATTTTCTAGAAATCAAACTTTCCGAGGTTGAAATTCTGAAGAAAAAGGTGTGGGTTTTGATCTGCTGGTGGTGCTGAACAGGTGTGAATGACCATTGCTGCTAGAGGATACCTCTTCTACCAGATGACAAATGACAGGGTGAGAGGAAATGTCCTCAGGTTGCACCAGGGGAGGTTTAGATTGGTGTAGCACTATACCTGATGAGAAACTTGTTTAAACATGTCTTAAAATGGCTCTTTGTGGTCCCTTTGCAAACACGTGTTTCTTCTTCCCAATACCCCCCACAGCAACTGTTATCTCCCATGCAGGAGTGTCCTGGGAAGATGTCCCGAGGTGTCCCATTGGTCCTTTGTTTAACCCCTTCCTATTGGCTGTTAACCCCTTACCTGATGGTTTCTTTTGTGTGACCCTGAACTCGTGATTGGTTCCCCTTTGACCCTCCTAAAAGCCTTATAAACCCCTTCCCAACAATAAACTCTCTCTTGCCTCCTCTCCACGCCGGTGTGCTGTCTCTGTGCCTGCCATGGAGCCACGTGGGTGGTGGGGGGAGGGGAGGGCACCTCTCCCCTCCAGACTCGGGGCCTGAAAAACCCTGTTTCTGGAGTTCCCCTTCCCCGTCCCACAAGACGTCGGAAATGGTTCTTCAGACGGAGAGGGAACTAGAGCTGGGATCCCCCACGTTGTGGATGAGGAAAGGGAAACCCATAGATTGGATTTCAGGGAAAAATTTCTTCATGGAAAGGATTGTCAGGAATTAGAACAGGCTGCCCAGAGAAGTGGTGGAGTCAGAATTTTTAAAAGTGTTCAAAAACCATATGGATATGACACTTGAGGACATGATTTAATGGTGAACGTGGTGATGGTGCTGATGGGCTTGATTTTATAGGTCTTTTCCAGCCTGAATGATTCCATGATTCTATGGCAAAGGTGTTTCTCCTTCCAGGGAAGGAGCAGGAAGCTCAATCATTAGCACTACAAGGTTAATGCAACGTGTGCTGGGCTCCTTTCCTTCTCTACAGAAAGTGAGAGAGCAAAGATATTTCACCTCAGTCTTTTTAACCTGTACCCAGACTACCCTCCAGCCTCTCCTTTCCTTCTGCTCCCGTTAATCCAGACTAATAGTCAATGTAATCAAAATATGACCTCTGCTAAAACACTCCCAGCAGTTTAAGGAGAAAAATTAAGCAGCAAGGACGTGTTTTGCTGGCTGTGTTTGAACAGCAAGCCATGTCTTTAAAAATAAAATAATACAGCCTCAGGCTGTTTGTCTGAGCATGATTGGAGCCAGGGGATTTATATGGATACCCACAGTTATAAATAAATGCACTGAGTCTTCAACACGTGCTAGATTTTGTAGTCATATAACTGATCCCAGAGCTCTTAGATAAGAGGGATGTTCTGCTAACCAGGGCTCTCGTTGTATTTTCAATTTCACCCTCATTATTTTTAGAGAAAATCCGGAGGAGACATTTGCAATAAATGTGATGAAAAGTCCATTGAGTTATAACAGCAAAACCAACCTCTGAGTAGGCTGGGCATTTAACTAATGCTGCAGGAGATAACGGCTGAGCGTCGGCTGGGTGAGAATTTGGGCAAAATTGCTGGGAATTATGAGGTTTTTAAGAGGATTGACAGTGCTGGCATGCACAGTTCTGCTTTCACAGTATTCAGACCTTGCCTTGCAGTCTCAGAGCTCCCTGGCCAGCTGCCAAAAATAAGTGCTATCATAGAAGATACTTTTTAACATCTTTTCACTTATGAAGGAGGAAAGCGAATAGTTGACTGCCATGGTTTAACCCCAGCCAGCAACTGAGCACCACAGAGGCACTCGCTCACTTCCTCTCCTGAAGTGGGATGGGGAGGGGAATGGGAGAAAGATAAAACCTTTGGGTTGAGACAAGGACAGTTTAATAACTGAAATAAAGTAATTAACAATAATTTTAATGAAAAGTGAGACAATTGGAACAAAAAGAGAGAAAAATAAAACTCTATAAAAAATAATCATCTCCAGCACTTTCTCATGTTTTGACTCTTCCAAAACCAACTCTGTGTTCCTGGCCATAGATGCAGCCATAGGAATGGACAGTGCATGGAAGTTCTGGAACTCTCATGTTTGCAACCCCTTCCAAACTTGCTCTTCAACACTATTTATTATGTTAGTTCTTGCTCTGGGGTTGTAAGTGCATGGGAATACCACAAAAAGTCTAGAAGAGAATTCATTCCAATGATGTAAGGGATTAGGGATGTTTTTTATGTGCTCTCAGGGGGATAGAAGAGGGACTCTGACACTCTCAATCATTTCTCTCTTCCACAAAATAATCAGAAGGCTTTTCCCTTTAGCATTACATTCATCTTATATTAGGCATCCATCTTTCAGTTCCTTGCTGAACTGTGTTATTATGTGGAGGAAAAAGGGCTTTTTTTATAATAATCAGGAGGAAGAAGGAAGACTCAAACACACAGAGACACAAACATGCAAAGCTTCCGGAGGGAGAATCAATTCACACTGAAGACCATTTGCTCATCCGTCTATGTTTGCAGGTAATTTAGGCCTGGGAAGCAGTACAGTAACACACTGAAACAGCATTACTTGCTACTGTTCAAGGTGAATAATGTGGCCTTCTAAGGCCAGGGTCATTATCTCCCTGAGCCTGCTTCTGGCAAGGTAGAGGGAAGAAATATAGTGTCTATCTAAGAAGACCAATATTTTCAATTCAGATGTGAATATGAAACAGAAGCTCAGTATTTTATGGGGTATGGTATCATTTCCAGCATGTCTTCTATAATATTTGCTTGGGGCTGGCAGAAAAACTGATATTGTTGAGCCAAACCCTAGAATTGGACAAGTTAATCACAGCAAGGGTTACACTTCTCCATATTAATCACAGGGTATCCGCCAAGGATAACAGGTAATAACAAAAACAAAGGGGTCCAATATAATCAAGTCAGAGCCAGGATGAGAGTGTTAGAGCTGAGTTCTCTTTGTGACCATTGCTCAGAAGGAGATATTCAAACTGCCTGAATTCAATCTTAGCGGGATTCATCCACACTAAATCCAGAAGCCTACAGTGTGAGTGTCTGTGCTAAACCAACTTATCTGAGATTCTGCTGTAGCTGGAGGACATTGAGTCAACAGAATGGCAGGAGTACAACTCCTCTGACTCAGTGTGTGGGGACCTACCTTAGGAAGACTTGAATTGCACACTAAAGTCTATCGGTTCTGCTGACTATAACCTCAATTAAAGTAGCTCAACAAAAGCATCATTGCTGTTGGAGACGCCCTGGAATATCAGTTTTGGAGTCCATTTAGTAGTCCAAAATGGTTTGGGTCTCCCAAACGTCTGGTGCTTTATCTGTCTGATGTCTCAGGAACCTTAAAGCATTATTACTAGATGCCACTGCTTACACAACTGATTTAAACTCCATCTCTTCAGTGGTCATAAATATAGCTTAGGGTTATTTGTTCATATGTAGACAAGTTTCAATAACTCCTCAAATGGGTTCCACCTTCTCCTTCATCAGAGATATTATCACATCTATTGTCAGAGAATGACTAAAATATTCATATCTCCCACATCTCACAGGGATACCATTTTCACTCCAAGCTATCAAAGAAGGAAAAACACTTGGAATATGTAGATTAAATGCGTCACCTAATAAGGATGACAGTTATTTTGCTATTATTTACTTTGGGGTGAAGTTGACAAAGTTAGTATTCTTCTGTAATTATTTCAATAAAATACCTACTATTCTCTCCCGTTCCCTGCCCTCTACAAGGAGCCAAAGCTTGGCTGCCTTAAGTATCAGCCTGATCTACTCATCACTTTCCTGTTATGTCACTGTTGTAACCCTCACTAAGTTGAATGATAATTCAACTGTGGCCCAAAATAATTCTGATCAATGAGATTTTGACTTTTTCTGTGGTGTATTATAAGGAAGGAACTGTTTCCCTCTTTGCTGGGCTGTAAAATAGTTGGGACCTCTGCAGGGGGAAAGATCCAAACAGCAGAATTATCATTCTGGATAAAAGGGTAGATCTGGAAACAGTCAGAGTTTGCTCTGTTTCTGACTTTCTTTATGTAGAAAACGCTGGACAGGCTGAACCAACATGGACCAAATCGATCTCCATAAACCCATCTTTTCCCTTCATCAGTCCTCTTCTGCCCTTAAGCCTGTCCCTGCCTCAAGGTTATCTCCTCATGTTTTGTCCTAAAATCAAAAGATTTATAATTTAATTCATCATCTGAGAAATACGGGTAAATCTCTGACAGAGGTTTGACCTGCTAGATTTCAAGTCCTCCCTCAAAACAGTGAAGGAACTAAACCATCTAAATCAAATCAGATCTATGCAAATTATATCATCTTGATATAATTTATTCCTTAACAGAGTTGCATTAGGAGTAGGATTCCATAATCTTGTTCTTAGGAAAAGATTATTTAATTGAGTATAGTAAAATTTCCATAGAAAGCTGAATAGAAGTTCCTAAATTGAGAAATCATAATTCTATGTGACATTACTTGTGCCCTGACTGAAATGAAATGTATTAGCACTTGAGCTGTTCAAGTTCAGCTCCCGAGGCTGTCTCATGTGCTGGAAAGGTGTTGATTGTTAATTCCAGTTCCCAGCTGTCAGGAAAACTAAGCCAACAAGGATCTGATACTGTGGGAATATTTTCTTTTTTCTTGAGATTTCGCCGCATGCTCAAATCTTGCATAATCCCACGGAGGACTGCGGGGTTTGTAGTAAATCACTATGAGAGTCCATTTTAAAAACATTCCTGTAGCTGTTTCAGCCCTGAATCCTCCTTCATATGTGATACCTGACATGTGGGTTTCATTTATATGATAATTTTGGTGTGTTTTTTGTAATGTCAGGAATATTAACTACTTCACCCCACAATTCTGTCTCCGTAGAAAAGTCCTTATTATTGAAGTAGAATTGGATTCAGCTTTAAAAATGGGTAATTTGGGATGTTGGGGTGAGCCAAAGTGTCTTCCCAGCTTCTCAACTGCCATTTCAATGCTCTATTGAGGTGGAAAAGGGCTGGAAAAAGCCTGTGTGATTTCACCCCTCTCCCTCCATGGAGCGTGTGCTGCATTCCAAAATTCACTTTGCATTCAGCTCCAACGTGTCACTCTGAAAGGACTGTGTCAGCAGCCTTAATTGCTTGGCTGGTGCCACAAGACTGATGGATTGTAGGCTCCTGCTTTTCTAGAGGAAGGACGAGAACAGATGGGATTTTGCTAATTTAAACTTCTGTACATGTTTAATGTCCTATTTATCTCTTCCAGTGAGCCTGAAATGGTAATAAATGAACTAGATTTTTACTGGAATTTGTTAATGTCATGAGAAGTGTTTGTGAAGAACAAAAAAGCTCTATTAGCCTACATTGACCTGCAAATAAACAACAGGCTGTGAGGAGTGGTTACCACTTTCTAATTTGCTTAATGGTCTTTTAATGAGTGGGCCTGTGACTGTATAGTAAATACACTGATGTAACACCCTGGGGGCCCCTATTCATGCCATTTCCTGAAAATCTGAGACACCTCCTATTATTTCTGTTCCTCTATTTTTCACTCAGATGAGCCTATAGCAATGTATCCAACCAATCCTTGAACTATTTTCAGGTCTGGAATACAAACAAGAGTACTAAGACATTCCTGTTACAAGTCTAAGAACCTCAGTGGCCCATTCAGTGCTACCAGGTCGATTTTCCCTATCTAAATCTTAAATTTAAATCTTATATCTAAATCTCTGTCTAATGAGTTTCTGTACCTAAAGCGTATTTCTGTCTTCATGTAGAAATGCAGACCATTTTTGCTGTGTAGAGATCATGATTTACTGGATGTCTTTGAGGGATTCAGAGCTGTAAAAACTGTAACATAATGGAATCACTGTTGTCTGGGAAAACAAGCAGAGGAGGCTCCACACACCAGGAAGACAAGGATGGGAACAGTCTAGATACATTTAAATTTGCCAGCTGAATCTCTGAAACAGTTTAATTTTAGCACAGATACCTTTTCATACCAAAATGTTTGTTTATTTAAGCTTAAATCCCTTGGATATGGAAATCACAACAGAGTTATAATTCTGGTACTACTGGGTAAGATATTCATGGGAAGCCACCTTCCTGTCTGGTCTATGAGAACATCTTCAGGAATCCTAAACTCAATTATATCTGACAAGGAAAAAAATAACAGGGGAAACAGCTTTATATCAGTTTTCAAAATGGAAAAAGTTTAGATGAATTCCAGATCCAAATTTAAGTGATAGAAATATTTTTAACATTGGACATGTTTAATGTCAAAGTGTTATCTTGTAGGTTTCAGAGTTTTAGGAAGGAATTACAGCTCATAGTGCACTGCCTTTATACACTAAAGGCACAACAGAGACACAAAAATTACACCATTGGTCCCTTCTTCTGCAAGTTACACATTTAATTCAGGATCAATTACTTTTTAACTGAAGTAAGAGCAGCAGCCTTCGAACCCCTGAGAAAACAAAGCCCTTTTTACATACTTTGATTTAGTCATGCAAATTAGAAAATGTTGGCTCAAATAATTTAACTGAGACCATACATTCAAACAGTGACACTTTCAGGAGTGGTTAAACCTCCTAAAACCCCCAGCTCAGTCTCTCCTCCTACACACAACTAAAAAGTATTATAAAATAGCATTAAAATTACCTCAACAGGTAATTTGTTCCTCCAGGCCTTACTGAGCACCTTTGCTAATGATTTAGTTCCAGAACACTAAACCAAAAACACTTAGCAAGAGCAAAAGTCTGCAAATAAATTAAAGAATAGCAAGTTCCTGTTAGTCTCCTAATAGAGTCAATGATTAAATGGTTCCTATTTAAGCAGCAACAATAGCAAACTCTTTTATGCAGAATTCTAAAGGCTGATGGATTCACCAGGCTTTAAACAAAAGGGAGAAAAGGAAGAAAGGAAGGATTTTCTCAGCTTAGATAAAATGACTTGCATTTCAAATGTCTGTGTACAAAATTCTTAACTTAGAGAGTGGTGAGGCACTGAAACAGGTTGCCCAGAGAAGTTGTGGATACCCCATTCCTGGAAGTGTTCAAGGCCAGGCTGGATGGGATCCTGAGCAACCTAATCTGGGGGGTACCATCCCTACCCATGAGGTGATCTTTAAGGGCCCTTCCAGCCCAAACCAGTCTGTGATGATTCTCTGTGATATCCTTTGCATTCAGAACAAGGTAAGTAGTAAAGTATTAACATTTACATGTAAATGGTGAGGACAAAAACATATAAAAAAGATCTAAAAGTATTACTAAGGGACAGACAGGTTGATCTAGAGGTCACTGATTTAACCTACCTGAATGATTTTTTATAAACAGAACAGCAGTTTGTAGGTAGGTACAATATTTCTGGGAGAGATGGGGCTGGAAGGAGAAGTAGAAGGATGAAAAGATATGACAGTGGTATTTAAAATATCACAAAGTGACCTCTTCACAATGGAGACTGTTAAATAAGAAGACTAGAAGGAGGAACACCAAAGAAAGATTTGAGCTTCTTTCTTTGAAGAGCTTGGAGAAAAGGGGACTGTGTTATGTCTACACCAACATTTGCAAGGTCCAGAACTGATGGTGGGGTTCCAAATAAATCTGAAGACAGTGGAATCTCAGTGGGTGCTGAGATTTTTTGTTTGGTTGCTGTTATTTTTATGAGTTCACAGGTAGGATAATTTAATGACTGCTAGACTCCAGCAGTAGACAAGGTGATGTGAAGTTAAAATTCCAGTCTGCAAATGCAGAATTTTGTAGGAATTGTTATTCTTAAATGTTAGACATAGGAAAATTTAGACAAGTACAAGTTTCTGTGTGAGTCTCTATACAAGAACCTGTTGGAAATCTCTCAGCACACAGAATAATATTCAGACATAGATAAATCCCATTTAACTTCCAATAGTTAACTAAATCACCTAGTGAGAGGGAGTAGTGATCTGTGCTCCATCTAAATTCAAGTGAGAAGAATCTACACTTCAGAATGATTCATACCTTGGATAGCTTTCAGTTGCCCATGAAAATTTTCCAAGTCTATCTCCACTGTCTGGAAAGGTAAACAAGAAGGAAAGAATCCTAAGGCTGGGCCAGAGAAACAATAGAGTTATGCAGAAATAAAGACTTCAGAGTTTTCTACGGTAGTTTGGTGTCTCATCTGAAGCTCATCATTCTTATCTGTTCCCTGTTTATCTTCAAATTACCAGTTTTGGACTTTGTGGGATTGAGCACAATGCCTTGAGAGTAAAGTGGGAGCTTGGAGTGTGCAAGAGGACTAACTCAGAGGTCACATTATCACCTTATGACCAGCAATATCTCAGTCAGAAAAGTGCCTAAGTTTCTAAGATGAAGCCATTCAGCAGCAAAAATGACCAGAGCCACAGCAGTGCAGAAAAGTCTCTTTATGCAGGTATAACTTCAGTGATTCTGAGTGCTAAAAGTGGAGAGACTTTAGAGATAAATCAGGTAATCCTGTCACCTAAGAAATGTCTTCACACTCACTGGAACAGGGTGTCTAATTTTAATATAACAAGAATTAAAATAGTTAAAAGTATATATAATATTGCCATTGACCAAAAATGTCCACCAAAATATATTTTACATCATCATGGCTAGGCTTCACGAACACATTTGCTACAGGTACGCTGGTGGCTTATGAGGCCAATACATGACAGACATATCCGATTACAAAAGGCACAGCAGAAAGACTCCTTAGATGGTGTATTCTGCAATATACGGTTCTTTCTGCGTTGCCTTTTCTCCTCGAGAGTGATCCTGCGAGTGTTCTCGAAGGAGACAGCTGCGTTATAGATGGTGTGTCTCCAGGCCTCCCGATTGGAGGCCAGAGTAGACCAGTTATGGTGATCAATATGGCCAAGGCTGAGATGTTGTTTCAGGGAGTCCTTGTATCTTTTCTTCGGGGCTCCTCTCTTGCAGCAGCCAGTGGTAAGTTCACCATAGAGCAGGATCTTAGGGAGGTGGTGGTCCTTCATCCTGGAGACGTGCCCTGCCCATCGCAGCTGCGTTCTATATTTTACATAGTGAAATGAAAATATATTGCTGCTAACTTTAAAAGAAAAGATAAAACCTGAAGTTGGAATTCACCCCATATAACTTTATTTGCACTGATTTTTTTTCACACTCAGAATACCTGAGGAGTTGCACCGTCATCTCATCTGCTTGGATGACTGACAGCCTGTGACTGAACACTCCTGTCAGGGAGTTGTAAAGAGTGATAAGGTCACCCCTGAGCCTTCTCTTCTCCAGGCTGAACACTCCCAGATCCCTCAGCTGCTCCTCACAGGACTTGTGCTCCAGAACCTTCCCCGGTTCCACTGCCCTTCTCAGGATGCACTCCAGCACTTCAATGTCATTCCTGAATTGAGAGGCCCAGAACTGGACAAAGCACCGGAGGTGTGGCCTCACCAGTGCCCAGCCCAGAGGGACAATCACTGCCCTGGTCCTGCTGCCACACTATTGCTGATACAGCCCAGGATGTCCTTGCCCTTCTTGCCCACTTGGGCACACACTGGCTCATGTTCAGCTGCTGCCAACCAGCACCCGCAGGTCCTTTCCTGCTGGGACTCTTTCCAGCTGTTCTGCCCCAAGCCTGGAGCTGCAGTGGGTTATTGTGGCCAAAGTGTAGGACCTAACACTTGGTCCTGTTGATCCTCATGCCCATGGTCTTGTCCCATCAATCCAGCTTGTCTGGGTCCCTCTACAGAGCCTTCATATCTCCAGCACATCGACAGTCCAACCCACCTTGCTGTCTTCCAACAATTTGCTCATGGTAGACTCAATCCCCTCATCCGTATCATCAGTAAAGATATTAAACAGGACTGGGCCCAGCTCTGATCCCTGTGGACACCACTCATGACCGGATACCTGGTGGATGCAGCACCGTTCCCCAGCACCCCCTGGGCTCGGCCATCAGCCGGTTCTTAACCCAGCCAAGCCTCCGTGTGAGCCGTGGGCTGGAACAGGGGCCTTGTCCCAAGGCCCTTGCCTGCATCCAGTGGGCTGGGAAGCCCAGGCAAGGCCAGAGGCTCCAAGCAGAGGGATATCTCAGTCCACTCTCTGGTTCCCACCAGGAACGGGCCTGAGCTGCAGGAGCTTTGGGCTCCCCAGGGCTGGACCAGGACGGGCTGGGCCAGGACAAGCTGTGCCACAGCAGGGACAATGTCCCCCGGCACCCTCCATACGCCTCCAGCCTGGGCCTTCGGCTCTTCTGCCATGGGCTGGAGGTCCTGTGTTGGGCCAGCATGGCCCCTGGCCCGGTCCATGGGCTGTGCTCCACTTTTGGGGTGGCCCAAGACTCCCTGGTGCCTTTCCACAGACCTGGGCAGCTCCAGGATACATTTGGGTGGGTGAATGCAGCCCTTTTCTGTGCCCCAGGAGACTCTCTGTGTGTGTCCTGGAGACCCCAGGGATGGTCCCGCCCTTTCCCTGGTGCGACAGGGTTCTGCAAGCACCTTCTGGGGTGACCCAGACCCTGTGCCTTTTGGTGTACCCTGGCACAAGGCAGACAGTAATATAATAAAAGGTTAATTAGAAGATGTAGCGATAGAATATTGACCATGACCTTGTTTCCAGTTGCCCTCAATACTCTTTAAAATACTACTGTTATACTCAAGGTTTAATTAGAAAAGAACACAAAGAAACATGTAAGTAACTGGAACTGACAGAAAAATAGATTACGTCTCAAGACCCAGGTTTCACAAATAATCCTTAGTTTTCCTGATGTCCAAACTTTTGAAGTCAGCGTGAATTATGAAATTCTTTGGGTTTTTTTGTGTACTCCACCAGTCTCTATGTAAATATATGGATACTTTTAGTTCTGTTCTTCAACTGGAGAATCCTATTTTCTGAAATTGCAAATGCTTGTGCAAGTTTTGCACACCCTTTTTTAGGTAATTGAGCATTGGCTGTTGAGTAATAGTGAGTTTAATGCATCAAGGTGCCTCTGCTCCCTGTTACTCCTGAGCTCCTAAATCCATGTGAAGATGCAGACTTTTCTTAAGTAACTTCAGCAGGCTGAGTTGTCTGTCTGAACTATCTGCTTATTTTTGTCCCTTTGTAGCTTTGGAGAGACATAATGGGTCTGCTGAGTAGTTCATCCCACTTATGTTGGACATCTATCCTAAACTGAGATGAATCACCCCCTGAAACCACCAATCCCTCCTGTGTGATCGCTGAGGAAGTTTAAATAACTTACTAAGAATTGTCGTCTACTTAAAGGGGAACTTTTAAGGACTGCAGCCATATATGTTTTATCCTACTATTTATTGCCTACAGTCCTTCCAGGCTGATAGGGATTGCAGCAACTGGAAAGATCTGTGTATTCCCCTACCCTCTCTCATCCTCTCCTTGGAAATAAACTGACTGGCCAGGTCTGATAGCACCTGACACCTCAAGAGAGAAGAAATCAGCAGATCCTGAGTGTTATCTCCAAGAAACTAGCAGATGCCTTCAGTAAATCAGGGCCTACCAGTCCTACAGCTGATCCCAAATAACTTTTCCCTTCTGTGTTCTTGGAAGAAAATTGGAAATCCTTGAGGGAAAAAAAAGAGCCTCACATTAATTCTTTTTGTGCAACAGTAATCAAACCTCCCGTTTGTGCCCCACCAAAGAGTCTGAGCCTGTTCTGGACAAAGCTGACAAAAATTCAATGCCATTTCTACAGCTGGAATTAGGATTTCACTTATTTTCTTACACTACCAACAAGAGGATAATTTGGTGCCGGTTACAGTCACAGCTTTAATGTCATGCATAGGTTTCTCCTTCAGGTTTCAGTTTTGTTTCAGTTAAAGATGTGCAATAAATATTCTGAGTCTGTACAGGTCTAGGCTGGGCTTGAATCAGGTGAGATTTCCTACCTCTCAACTAAAGTTCAGTAAATGTTGCCCCCAGCATCAATATGAGTATAATAAACAACTCAAGTAAGCGCCCTCAAGCACCACCAACAGAAAAAGCAGCTGTTCCTTAAAAAAAACCTAAAAATATTTCAGTTAATCTTAAAGACAAATTGGGTTTTAAAGGAACAGTATTTAGATACTTTATTTTAAATTATAACTCACTGTAGAAAATTAATAACTGGTTAACCTTCCCTCAGAATTAGAGGATACTCCACTTCCTGCTAAGTTTATTAGATTGTTTTCCACTTCCTCTGATTTTAGCTGTTTAAGCCTAAAAGCATTTCTCATGCTTCTGTTTAATCAAAGCAACTTTAGATAGTCCAAATAGTTTTATAGTCTGGCACCCTTTTGTCCTTTAGAGATAGCGACAATGACTCTCATCTCCATCCTTTAATATGCTTCTATTTCACTTTTAATATGAAGCTCAATCAAGAAATAACTATGACTAAAACAGGTATAATGAAATATTCCGAGCCTCCATCTATGCCCTGGATTTAAGTAGGAGAGAACACTAATTTAAGACTAGAAACTATTTATACATTTTACAGGGTCTCCTATTAATCAGCATCAGAAATAGAGCAAATTGCAAAATTCCTGTGGTATCTATTAAACATTTTCTTCTAAGTAAGTAAATTAAAGAGATTTATTAATTCCAATAGAAACTTTGTGGATTGGTATTGGGTGAGAGATACTAAACACAGAGGGACATATTAAATCTGTACAAAATGCAAAATACTCCTCAGATCTCTGCTCAATTAATTTAATCCCTTTTTGCACATTTTAAGGCCCATCAGATTTTACGACTATTGATATAGTGTAGTGAAAGGTGACTATTTACGAAGAAAGGACAAGAACAACAGAAAAATATTGTTTAGCATGACAACAGTGTTTGCACTGGACTCAGACTTTGGGATGATTTTGTTTTCGCTGTGCCCCTAAATCTGCCTCAAAAGGCCAGTTTCACTGAATACTTTCTTCTGGTGTGGGAGGGGATGCCTATTTTCAAAATACTTGGGATTTGAATAGCTTTTTTCTCTCTTTACAAGCTGTATGAGTTTATGGATATCCAGATGAAATCCATTCAGACAAGATTTAGCCAATGTTTCTGAGGTGAGCAGCAGCATTGAGCAATGGGCTAGAAGGTAGTTTTCTGGCTTTTTGGACCAGCAGCAGCAATGTTCAAATTTTCTTTTGAATCAATATGAATTTTTGACATAAAAGGTTCAGTTAATGAACATGCTAATATTTCTACTCTATCATATCAGAGAATTCTAGATTCACAGCATGGTTTGTGTTAGAAGGGACCTTCAAGATCATACACTTCCAACCTACCTGGCATGAGTAGGGACACCTACCACTAGACCAGGCTGCTCAAAGTCCTGTCTAACCTGGCCTTGAACACTTCCAAGGATGGGGCTTCTCTGGGCAACCTGTGCCGGTGCCTCATCACCATCACAGTAAAGATTTTCCTCCTAAAAATCAATAATTAATTAATATCCAGTGAAGCCTCTGCAGAACACACATCATGGCCTCAGTTACCATGAGTTGTGGGAAAGGGAACTTCTTCATTTTTAGAAATGCACCCTCAGTCGCTGGTCTTACTTTGCAGACCTCTGTCTGCTCTTTCCTTGAGTTCTCATTTTGCCCAGAAGAAAAGCTCATCCACTCTTGTTATGTTACCATTTGTATCGTTGAGGCTTCCAAAAGAGCAGTCAGAGGCAGAAATATGAGAAATCTGGTCATGGGAAGGTCAATGGCACTGACTCCGAGCAGGTCTGTGGCTGCCACAGATGACAAACAAGGTGTGCTTTAACTGCAAAGCCCCGATGGCAGCGAGGAGAAAAGGAACCTGCAGGAGGGTTTATGATTGAAGAAAGGTCTGTGCCCTGCACAAAAGCAATCCTGGCACTATGATGGGACAGAGGTATTCACAACACGTTCTTCAGAGAGAGAGATGAAATCTTCTTGATGAAACCCAAATACTGGGACATGCTCACTTCAGCAACTTTGCAGAACAGCCTTCAAAGGCATCAAATCAGCTAAATCTGGGTTCTACTCAACATTGTAACACAATTGCCACAGATTTTGGTTCAGTTTCAAAATCTTCAGAAAACATGGTGGCTTTAAGTTCTCCCAGCTACAAAAACTGCTTCAAAATTAAACTCTATGTCCATTTGGGCCAGCTGGGGACTTCAACACAGATCACAGGAATACAGAACTGTTAGGGTTGGAAGGGACCTCTGGAGATATCTAGTTCAGCCCCCCTGCCACGGCAGGAGAAGGAGATGAAAATTTAATTCTTGCAAAGATAACTAATTTATTCCTGCATAAAACAAATATAATAAAAGAAACATTGACTTACATCTTCACTAGAGGAAGGTAGGGATGTTGTTGCTTCCAACTGTCTCCCCCCGTTTTCCTCAAACCACAAGCTATAGCACAGAATTTCTGTATAATTCAAAGTCAGAGGAGGTTTTCCTGGAATTCTTGCTGGCATCTGAAGTCACTTAGAAATGACTGAGTTGCATTGCAGAAAGGGAGGGAAGGATGGTTGACCTGAGGGTTGTTTTCCGTTAGTCGTGCCATGGTCTGATTCCCTCCTCCCAGACAGAACAGGACCCTCACATTGCTTTGTGGGAATGACCATGCACTGATTTAGGGAAATGCTATCCTTGGAGAAACTAGAAAACAAACAAAAAAATCCAAACAAAAATCTGTTTCCTCTTCGCTTACAGTCTCCCAAACTTATTTAGTTTTATCTGGGAAGAAATGGACCAGATGTAAAATCCTGTATTACTTATTTGTTTCATTCAGCTACACAGCTCTGTGGTGCCAAAACATCATCCCAACTTATGCATTATTTACTAGTTAATATCTCCAAACAGATGATTCCAAATAGAATAATTTTCTTACTCTTGCTTGTCTGCCTGAGGGCCAGATCTGAGGAACAGAACATCTCCCTGGTAATGTGCAGTAGACTCAAATCATGACATCAGGGTCACCAAACCTCTGTCAGAGTAGGACTCTGGGACACTGAAAAATTTGTAGCAACGTGTCTGTCTAAATCGAGGTCAGTGTTTCTCTGTTCAGGACTCTCTTATATCCCTGCCTTTCAAACAGCCATTTTAGCCCTGCACACATACTGATTTCAGGGATTATATATTTCTTACATATCCATGTGGTAGAAAGTCAGTGTATCAAGGGATGGTCTGACTGGGTCAGAAGAACACTATTCCCTGGAAGCCGGCAGGAACCCATAAGAGCAGACACAGCTTTGCAATCAGCCAAGTGGAATATGCATTTAACCCATGCATTTAACCATGTATTTGACACATATTGCCTTTCCTCTGTGTTTTTCAAGCTGCTGCTTAAGAGTTAATAAAATATTAGGCTGAGGTATTTATTTTATTTTGGGGGTTTTTTTTGCTCCATGGTGTCGTGGTTTAACCTCAGACCATAACTAAGCAACAGGTGGCTGCTCATTCCCTCCTTCCACCCTGTTCTAGTGGGATGGGGAGGGAAAATGGGAGATTGAGGCTTGATTGGGCTGAGATCAGAACGGTTTGATAATTGAAGTAAAATAATAATAACAACAACAACAATAATAATAGATATTAAAAAGAGAGAAAAACACAAATCAATAAAAAATAACCAAGTGATGCACAATACAATTGCTCAGCACTCACTGACAGATGCCCAGACCACCCCCAAGCAGTGGTGGAAACCTTTAGGTCAACCTCCCACACTTAATACACTGGAAATTGTGTCTCTAAGACTTTGTAAAACATATGGGCTGCAGGGAAACAGGTCCTTAGCTCTGGACGACTTTGGTGTTCAGGATCAAAGTCGTGAATGGGGTTGGAAAATGCCAAACCACACGTAAGCAGAGCCTTCACTTTGTTGACCAAGGGATAAAGGACAAGAATAAGAAATTCTGGTAATCAGAGTTTGCCCACAGGTGAAGGCTTTACCCTCAGCTTTAATGAACTTTAAGAAGCACATCTGTAAGTCAAGACTCTCTAGTTGCCTATGACATCTGGACGTTTTGTCCAGAAATGTATTAAAATGGTCACTTTTAGTGATTCTCTAAAGAGTGCCAAGAGAATCTAAGGTTGGTCATTGGTAACTTGATTGTAGGTATTGATTTTTCACAGATTTATTCAAATCTGAAAGTCAATCTGGAGGACAAGAAACCCAGAAGCCTTGTTTTTCATATTTTTTCTCCATTTATCTAATTTTTTGGCATCACTTCCACTTTCTCTGTGAAGGCTCTAATTTTATCTAAATGAAGTATGAGATATTTTATAAGATGTTTTCACTCACATAAAATAAATTAATATATGCAAGGCTTGGTCACTATACACAGTAAAGAGGCCTCCCAACCTGAAAAGGTTGAAATTTATGGAAAAGAAGGTCATGAGTGGGAAAAAACTGTTAGTCCTGTCCCTATTCTATAGAGTGAGACCCAAGAGCAACGAGAAGGCCATGGCCACTTGTGTGGCCTCCACAAAGTTCATGCTGTTCTGAGAAAGAGGATGAATTGAGTCATAGGATCATAGAAAGGTTTGGGTTGGAAAGGACCTTAAAGATCATCTCGGGCCTGTAGGGAGTGTACAAACAACTACACTGTGATTTGGGTGATAGTAGGAGGGCAAGGCTTATATTCTGGGTGCTAGAAAGGCGAAAAGAAAACCATCTACTGAATAAAAGAAGAGGATGAAAATAAGATGAAGGCGGTGAAGATAGCTTGGAAAAATATGTACTTTACAATCTACTGCTTTGAGTACAGAGGAAAGCCTGAGGTGATTAATCCATGCGCCAATAATCACAAAGCAGACAGGGAGCAAGGTTAGGAGTAACACCCTGCTGATTGCAAGGCCAGAGCTGTACCCACAGAGCCATTCTGCCACAGCAGAGCTCTGCATCCCACAATTTGCATCCCTTCCCTGTAGGTTCACTTGCCTCTGCAACACTTGGCAAAGCACACCCTCTGAATTTCAGGGAAATTTGCAGAAGAAGTAAAACATGGCCATTTCAGGATTTAATAGTTTGCTGGAAAGGGTGGGGAAAAGAAAAAAACAACAGTCAGGGAACCTGATCACTAATAGCAAATTATCTGATTATAAAGGACACAGGACCAAAGTTAACTAATTTTTCACAAATTTCTCATTCTTACCCGTGTCAACCTCTAATATATGTGCACCTCTAGCAATTACCTGGCAGTTATCCACAGCAGTCACGAAATTATGCAAATTACAAACGGGCCCAGTGTGGGCAGCAATGCCCATGTTGGCTCTCCAGTGAACCACATAATGCTCTGCAGCATTTGGCTGCTCTCAGCAGGTCCATTAGTCAGGGTGTGTGAACCTCATCAGCTGGAGTGGATGCACACCAGGAAACGTGCTTGGAAGAGTGGACATATTTGACTTTCATGAGGGATGAGGAGAAAGAGAACTCTGGCTGTTCTGCTTTGGCTTCTCTCCCCTCCAGTGGCATCTATGTAAATATAAGCTCATCTTCAGTCTCATCCAGAGTGATGTTGTCTCCCCAGGCTTCTATTTTTGTCTCTACTGAGCATGTCCAGAGCAGGCAAAGGTACCTAGAAGGGACCTGAAACGGAGTAAGGCAATTACCAAGCATTTTGTGAAAGAAAATGTGCTGGAACTTTAGAGGATGTTGTTGTTGTCAGTGTTCAGTGACCAGCTAGGGGGAGAAATGGTCATAAGTATTGGAGAAAAAAACAAAAACAACTTGATTGAGGCAAGATGGAAATGTCTGTGTTTCAAGGACTGCATTTCAATATCCAGTCTCTGCTGAGTCAGTTCAGCCTGGTCTGCCTCTAGAAACCACATCTGGTTTGTTCTTGAGTCAGTGATCAAAGGTGCCTCTCGGAAACTTCACTGGTTGATGCTTCTGGTCCCTTTTGAGAGTTGTGTTGTTCTTTCTTGGCCTTGCCAGTAGGTCCTCTTGCCTTTCCTCTTGCTTTTCCTATTTCCAACATCACCACAGAGAGAGAAAATGGATCAATCTCTGCCTCTAGCCCAAATAAATGAACAACTATTTCTGACAATACCTCCTACCTTATCACTTGGTCTGGGGTAGCCCTACTTGTAGCTTCACACACTAGGGAAGTATTCAGCTAGATTGGAATTTCCTCCACAAGTATGTATTTATTTACCCTGTATGACCACTTGTCCTTCTTCATCAGAATGATTTAGGAATAGTCTCAAGCAAGTACTGACTTTGGAAGCTGGTACAGCTGGAGATAAAAAAGAAAAGGTGTTTGTAACCTTACGCCATATGGAAAAATGGGATAATATATTGAGAACCTCAGATAGTTGAAGAGAACATGTTAAACATATGCTGTATGTTTTTTCTATAACATTTTTCACCAAAAACTACATTGTCATTTGGCCATCAACTAAAATCAACCACATATTATCTTGAGATGTTCTAATCTCTGAAGTTCCCTAAATGTTTCCCAGGAGTGCTCTAAAATATTAGAGAGAACAAAAAGGCTTCTATTCCTCTCTGGGGATAGAGAATTTAGTCACTCTGAACACCAAGATGTCTCTGACTGAACTTCAGAGGAGAATGTATGAACTTCTAGTATCTAAAAAAAAAGAATAATTGTAAATATTATACTCAGAACTCACACCTGAATCAATGCAAAAAGTGGAAGGAAGAAAATTCATACAAGAAACCCTTATAACTACAAGATAAAGCCCATATCATCTATTTTTTTTTTCCTATCTCAAAGTGAGGTGTTTACTGTTGTCTTGTGGACCAGAAACCTTCTATGGTCAACAGAGATGAATAGGCACCTACAGAGAGTGAGTCACCTTCTCTATCTCAGGGAGGGATGAATCACCCATTAGAAGTTCATTTCTTTCCCCGTGTTTGGTTTCAGACCTGAAGAGGAATATGAACAACTGAAAGATTTGTTCAGGTTCTTCCAACTGCACAAAATGCCATAATAAAAATATTACCTCTCCTCACAAACTCTGTCTTGCTTATGTCTCCAAAGCAGCATGATGGCAGTGATAATGTTCTCCTCTGGACAGGGTCCAGTTTAGCCTGGAGACTTATCTTTCTGGTAGATAAAGTAAGGTGACATGAACCCCATGCAAATTGTTTATGAAATTTTGACTAAAAGTTACACATACTTTTCCAAAGGCTGTGAAGGATGCTTTGAACATTTTTAAGTGTTTTTCAGACACAGCAAATGTTTATCTGATTAGTTCTCTTCTTGTGAAAGTCGTCTTGGGTGCATTAACATTTCTTATCAAGTTCTGCATAAGATTGCCATGAGATTCAATCTGACTAAAAAAAAATGTTTTGAAAAGCCTTTGCTTTGTTGTTTTTTTCACCCTTCCCCCACACAATAGAATTTTTTTCTGGCCAGTTCTGAGTAAACAGCGTAAGAAATTCAGGGAATTTGTCAAGGAACATATCCTTTAATTCATTATCAACTCCTAAACAAAGAAGAAAACTAAAATTATATGTTTCTAATATGAATATTCTCGTCAGAATGTTTAGCATACATCGTCCAATTAAGTCAAATATTCTAAAGGGAATATATTTTATGTTTCAGAAATAAAAAAAAATATTTCTAAAATCTGTCCTACACTGAAATTCAAATGACATGATTGTAGTTCCAAGCTATAGAACACATGATTCAAGAAAATGGTCTCATGAAGTGAGCCTGAGACTCTAATTCCTAAAGGCCTTGACACATAAATAAGGCTTCATTAAGGTAAAACAAGTCTTCAACTCCTTAATCTGCCTAAATGGGAATATACGTGTAAGGCAAATTTTAACAATCATAGAATGGTTTGGGTTGGAAGGCACCTTATTATCATCCAGTTCCAACCCCCTGCCATGGGCAGGGACACCTTCCACTGGACCAGATTACTCAAAGCCTCATCCAACCTGGCCTTGAACATTTCCAGGGATGGGGTACCCCTAATGTCTCAGGGCCTCACCACCTTCACAGTCAAGAATTTCTTTCTGATATCTAATCTAAACCTACTGTCTTTCAGTTTGAAGGCATTCCCCCTTGTCCTGTCACTACATACTCTTGTAAATTGTTCCTCTCCATCTTTCTTGTAGCTCCCTTCAGGTACTGGAAGGCCACAATTAGGTCACCCCAAAGCCTTCTCTTCTCCAGGCTGAACAATCCCAATTCTCTCAGCCTTTCCTCACAACAGAGCTGCTCCATCCCTCTAATCAACTTGGTGGCTTCCTCTGGACTCTCTCCAACAGCTCCATGTCCTTCTTGTGCTGGGGCCCTCAGAGCTGGAGGCAGCTCTGCAGATGGGGTCCCACGAGATCAAAGTTTTGGATCTGTTAAGCACAAGAAGAGGAACTACACAACACAAGTGCAAGGCAATTCACTGTAAAGTTATGAACCTGTTTCTTTAGTTCATTTTTTTCCTATATTTAGGCAAAAATGAAGACAGTGTGAACCAGAAGTACAGCTCAGATCTTTCAGACTTGTTAATGAAAAGCACGACAAGGTTCAGCTGGTGAAAAGTGGCATATTTCAACTGGCTCCGTGGGTGTCACGTCAACATGTACCATCTGAAATCCTGGCATAAGGAACAGAGATATTAAGATATGGTCTGTTCTTTCATGCCTAAAGCCAGGATGTGCCAATCCAATGAAAAACTGTGGCACAGCCATTAAAAAGCATTTTAGCACTTTGGAAACCAAGCGACCGCATTAGAAAGTTTAAGTGGACTAATTACTTGAATTACATTATGGTACAAACCTAAGCTCGGTTTTTACAGCCCTGTATTTCAGTCCTTGCTGTTTCTTGCTAATGAAGTTGGCTATAAAATAAAGAGGATGATGCTCTGGTTTTTACTGACCTGCCAAACATAAAGACTTTTTACAGCTCAGAGAAGGGGCAGAATGCAGGGGATGAGGGCTGAGTTAACAAGCTCTGTGAAAACTTGCATTCTCCAAGCTGTGGGGAGAAGCAATATTTGTGCATAGAACAAAAATTTGGCTCAGCTCACAGTTAAACACGTCTGTCCCCCCATCCAGCAAATATGCAAGTCATGCTTTGGCACTTGTCCCGATGCCAGATGGTTACACATGTGACAACACTAAAAGCAGAATTGATGTGATCTCTTCACAGTCAGCAGAAGGAAGGGTTTGTAGGATGAAGGGAGAGGGCATTTAAGTTCACTGTGTCTGGGAGTACAGACTGAGGAAGGAAGTTCTCTTTATGTGCAGCACCAGTGCTGTGATATTATGATTCTCATACAGCCCTATGAATCATTGTGCCCGCTCACAGGGTCATGTAAATAGAGCCATGGTGCTAAAATTTGCTCCCCAAAGCCTAATTCCACTTATGTCCAGGAATATCCTTCCAAATTCCAGGGAGAAAAATTTTCTTAACATAATAAAGATCAAAACGGCTGCAGAGTCCAAGGTCCTTTGGCTTGGGGCAAGGGATCTCATTTGTCAGGTTTTGAGGGCTTTTAAAAACACAACTGCAGTTAACTACAGCCTGCAGCTATTAGATGCAAGTACTGTAAAAACTCATACTGTCCATTAGTGGGTTGATCACCACTGATGGATATTTGCTCCCCACAGCTGCAGGAGTATCAGGAGCTTCTTGCTCCAGTCTTCCAACAGAAAGGGTAAACCTGTTAATTGTTAGGTGGTATTTCTGTTTCACTCTGACAAACAGTCTTCAACTTTATGAATAGAGGGATTAAAAAATAAAAGCATCACCTGATAGAATCAATTTAAATGGTTAGGGGAATCACTGCCATCAGTATGTGCTTGCTGAGACCCGGCCAGGTTGTTTTACTGCCGTAGCCTTCATCAGCAACCTCAGATGACTGTGAGGATTGCATGGATACTGTATCTGTTATGACACATTGTGAGTGCTTAGAAGAGTGTTTTTCTCTTCAGGAATCTGCAAGCTTTTCCTCTAGGCACAGTGTAGCTGAGGGCGGTCTACAGCCTGGAGATTTTGGATGATGCTTCTGACAACCTCGGAGAAAATGCCATGATACATCCCCCTGATTTTGCTGAGCTACAATCATCAGAAGTGCTGATGTGCCACAAAAGAAATCTGTAGAGTAAAACCTGACTAAACTGGCCTCTAGGGAACTCCTAAAAGAAATTCAGAAGTAATTATCTTATTTTGATTTACCTCATTTGATCACAATTACATTTATTTAGCTGTTGTTTTTAAAAAGAGCTCAGGAAAGTAACTCAAAATCTTTGGCTGAAGCAGCTGAAACACTCCACTGGTGTAGTAGCCACTGACTTAACTATAGGGTGGATACTTCAATACTGCAATTTAACAACCTGAAAATAAGTTCTTATATGATTCCCATTGCACTTTGTCTATGATTTATTTTACGTCCTACTGCCAAGTTTTCGACCATTCCGTAGTGTTTTAGTATAGATCCAAAGATTATCCACTTGGCTTGGCAGCAAATAGGACAAGTGGGAATGGCTTCAAACTAAAAGAGAGAGGATTTAGGTTAGATATAAGGAAGAAACTCTTCCCTGTGAGGGTGAGGAGGTCCTGGCACAAGTTGCCCAGAGAAGCTGTGGCTGTCCCATCCCTGGAAGTGTCCAAGGCCAGGCTGGATGGGGCTTGGAGCAACCTGGAATAGTGGAAGGTGTCCCTGACCATGACAGGGAGTTGGAAGGAGATGATCTTGAAGGTCCCTTCCAAACTGAACAATTCTATGATTCTATGGTTTATAAATAATTTGTTGTATCAAAAACTTCAGATTTCACTCTGATGAGGAAAGGAAATGTTACCGGTCCTTTCCTAGAGCAGCAGAACTGAGGTTCAGAGAGGCCACGTACTCTTGAGGAGTTCCTGTCTGCTTTGAGTTCAATGGGAAAAGCTCTGGATGCAGTCACCCAAGAACTCTGGAGAAGAAAAATGCTGACCCCACACTCTGTATGTTCACCGTGCCTAGAGATTTCCTGTATATGGGGGTGTTTCTCCTTTACATAGAAATTTTGCTGAGATTTGTTCGAGGGATCAGAGCATTTGTTTTTGTTTTCTCTTACTGATGTTAACACCAAACCATCCTTCTATTTAATTAAGCCAATATCAGATCAATGATATAGGGCAAACAGACAGGATGACATAAGAGAAACAGCAGCCAAAAGAACTTGTCCTAAAGAAAGAAATGAACTTAGAAAACAGTGATAATTGTTCATCTTCCAGTGAGTTTTGGGAATCAAGACCATGACATTAAATCTTGGATTTATAGGCAGCTCAGATGAAAGATCCAACTTGTTTATTAAAAATAAATAAAGAAAGAGAAATTTTATTTCACAGTGTCTCTGAATAGATGATTTCAGTTTGGGAAACTATCCAAGACTTTATGCATTTTGCACTCTTTGTGAAAGAAAATTTGCTCAAGGTAGGCTGCTCGTAGGAAGAGAAGCAAAGCAATAGAGTGACTCTTGTAGAAAATGACAGGAATGTTGTGCAAAAATTATCAGAGAGCTTAATACATGAATGGCAGTAAAATGCTATTTTTCTTCCTCTGACTGTAATGCATGGCACACAGCAAGCTGGTCATGTTCTGATGTTCGTTATCTGCAGACACTTAAAGTAGTTCAAATGCAGACAGTAAAAGTAACTCCAAAACTCTCCAGACTTAGAAAAAGGGAAAAAAACTCCTGTGTTGTATGTTGTACATTCACCAGTGAAGCAGATCCTACTTGGTGTGGTAAAGGCAGCAACATCACAAAATGCCTCTTTGCCTGATGATCTCGTTGGGGTTGGATCAGGAGGAGGTGTCTTTGGAAACTTGTTTATCAGTTATAAAGATGGAATATACCTCCAGACAGGGGCATGGTGATGTTGATCACTGCAAATGTCAGAGCAGGAGAAAAGAGGATAGTAACGACTGTCTCCTTGGATTAAATGCTACTGTATATCCCACAGGGAATTCACTCTCACCGGTATTCAGCTGGGATGGGAGAGGACTATTCACATTTTGAGGTCTCCCTTCTGAATTCCTGGAAGTACAAAGTTCTCTGACAGTGTTTTGGTTTCAGGGCTGAAGGAGCCTGCCCAGCCCCACCAAAGGTGTGTCTTGCCCTGGCTTTCAGTTCAGAGAAATCAAAGCTCTTGTCTTGCCCTCAGAATTTCTGAGTTCCCAGGAGCAATGACCGCCAAGAACAGTTTCCTACCACGAAATTTCCACAGGGCGTGATCCTGGGGATACCATTCTTGGAAGTACCATGTTAATGAGTAGGTCATTTCAGGTCCCTCTTTGTAAAAAGAGTTGATCCAAACACAGAGAAGTTCAGAAGTTTAAGTTCAATTTCTAAGTTTTGCATTCTTTTTATTCCAGGAACGAAACAGCCACTTAAACACAGATAAGCAGCTCAACAACCTGATGATGTGTCTGAACAGACACTTCAGAGGAACGTGAACAAGAAAGAAACACTTCACAGTGAAAACATTTACCCTACAGGTAAAAAAAAAAAAAAAAAAAAAGAGTTAACTGCCAAAAAAAGATTCTCGAAAAGTGTGTTTAAGGGGAAGAAATTTAATTAGTTCATTGGTTAATGAAGTAAATCAAAGGACATTGGCTATGGAACCAATCTCATTCATTGCTTTTACTGGCTCCTAAACCACGATGGGATGTTTCTCTTCAGGGCCTGGTTATTGTCCCTATGCAAAGCAAGAGGAAAAATGTAATTAGTATCAGGGCTAATTGGTGACACATTTTGTGACAGGCTGCCCTGGCAGACACATTCTGATGTGACATAATCCTGTATTATCACAAACATAGGATGACATAGTTCTTTATGTTATAAAGGGGAAAAGCAAGAAATGCTCCAGTTTCTGTAGTATTCTGCTTATAAAAGGTTGCTGGAAGCACTATCCTGTGATTAGGTTTAAAACTATTTTTCTATCTCTGTGCTAAATTGATTTCTTGGTGTGGATACTGTACAGTGTCTGCTATTCTGCATTTCTGATAATTAAGAGTTTGAACTAATCTGTAGGGTAAATAATGGTCTCATCTGAACAGGCTTAGAGATACAATAATGCAACTGAGTCCAGATGAGGGCAGGGTTCAGTTTCATCGGCCTAAAGAGTCCCTGCTCAGCCACTGATCTCCCATCCCAGGAGCTTCAACAGCCACCCACCTCCCCAGTACGAGTCACACAGTGCTACAGAACAAATGGGTAGTGAGAGGACAAGGGGAAATGGCTTCAAACAAGTCTAGATTAGATGTTATGAAGAACTTCTTCCCTGTGAGAGTGATGAGGCCCTGGCACAGGTTGCCCAGAGAAGCTGTGGCTGCCCCATCCCTGGAAGTATCCAAGGCCAGGTTGGATGGGGCTCTGAGCAACCTGGTCAAGTGGGAGATGTCCCTGTCCATGGCAGGGGAGAGGAAATAAGGTGATATTTAAGGTCCTCTCTAATCCAAACCATTTGATGATTCTGTGATGATTCTGTGATAATGAATCTCTTGTATGTAAGCCAGAGGAAAAGCTGCCTAAGTTGGGATCACTCATTTTATCTTTCAGCAGAAATGGGCTATGGAAAAAGGGCATCAGGATTTAGCCAGAACCAGCTACTAACTGGCACTGCACATATTTCAGTGCATGGCAGGGGAAGCCCAAGATGATGGATACGGCAGCAACCCCATCCCTGCCTTGTGGCTGCTGTAGAATAAAATAGGCAGCTGTAGTACAGACCGGTATAAACACAACACTTAGGAAGGACCTTTGATCCTTTTTCAGCAAGACATGCTTCCCAATCACTTGGAACAAAATCCCATTGAACATGAGCCAAGTTTTGCTGCTTGGGAGTGAACCTTTATATCACAAGGTTGGAGTTTGGATCTGAATCCAGTTGTGGGTAGGATACTAGTGGGTAATTTTTATACAGAAATGACATGTACACTGGAAATTTTGCAGCCTGGCCTCCAGGGAATTCATCAGATTTAAGCATTACAGCAGCATTGCATTTGAGTGAAAGGGCAAAGAGAGGGAGAATTTATCTTATCAGGATATTGACTTTCTTGCAATATTGTTGTTCTACTTTCTGGGGATGTAATAACACAGTGTCGTGTTTGCATAGCAACAAGGTAAAGGTTTCTTTTTTAAATGCATGGGTCTGCCCTGCAAAAGAAAACCCAACACCATGGCAACACACAGTGATTCCTCTGTCAAATATACTCACAAAAAGTGCTTTGCTACATTTAGGAATCATTATTAAAAAGAAGAGAAGTATTAACAAGCTCGCTTCCAGATTTTGGAGTGGGGTTTTTTAATATATATATATATATATATTCACAAGTATTATTACCTTCATCTTATTTATTAGCTAAGTATTTATATCTGCACAGACTCCCACAATATTCTCCCTGCTAACCCTCCTGCTCCTTTGCCATCTGTCACTTCATTTCCAACAGTGAAACTGAATTCTTTCTTTTAAGCCTGCTAAAATACTGTTAAAAGCAGACAAGTTCCACCCATCCGAGCTTTTAGTTAAAAGGCATGTGCAAGCCTTCATAAGCATATCTAAGAATAAGGGAGACAATATGTGCACATCTGCACCGGGAAAAGCAGTTTCTCCACTGGATCAGTGAGTGCTTCACCTTCCCACGCAATCTGTGTGAGTGCAGAGCCTGAGCTGCAGTTTGGGAATTGGAGATAACGACTGCTGAGGAAAATCAGCTCTTTCAAAAGCCTCTATCTCCCTCCAAATGACTGACTTCAGAAGGTAACGAGACCAGTGGTTTTCAGACACTTCCAATAAAAAAAGAAAACAAAATATTCCAGTGAATCTCCAAACAAAAAAAAACTCCGAAGGAAAAAAAAGAATACTACAGACACACATGTAAAAAACCAAACAAAACCAAACCAAAACAACTGAGCTTTATATCATTGCCAAGCCTTTCAAAAGGCAGCACCATGAGACTCCTTTTCCCTCCTCTGTCAGACTCAGCTTTGAGTCACTTACAAGAGAAAGAAAGGAAAAGAGAAAAAGAGAAAATAAGGCACTTAAATCCACCACTGAGCTGCCATTGTTTAGCAGATACTCTCCAAACCTTATTGTCCTCTACAGCTACCTGAAAAGAGGTCGTAGCCAGATAGGGGTCAGCGTCTTATCCCAGGTAACAAGTGAAAGGACAAGAGGAAATAGCCTCTGGTTGCACCAGGGGAAGTTTAGATTGAATACCAGGAAAAATTTCTTCACTGAGAAGAGCCAGGCATTGGAACAGGCTGCTCAGGGCAGTGGTGGAGGGATTTAAAAGATGTGTAAATCCCTGGAGGGATTTAAAAGACATGTAAAAGTGGCACTTGGGGACATGGTTTAGTTGCGGGTTTGGCAGTGCTGGACTAATGATTGGACTGGATGATCTTAGAGGTCTTTTCCAACCTTAATGATTTTGTGATTCAAAGGTAACTGTGAGCTAATGGGAACTCATTTATCCCATGGTGGGAGGGGTTTAATTTAAAACAGATCTTCCTGCCTCTGCCTGGCACTGTGGCTGCACAGCCAGTGACTAAGAGGAGCAGAGGTGTGAGACATTAACCCACTATTAAAAATGTTTGAAACTGGGAGTTTGAAACCTTGTTCTACTTCTATCCCACCCTGTCACCTCCCAGCTAATCTCACACGCTTCCTTAGTGAATCCCACCTCGTGTAAAAGCTGATGGAAAACCACTTGCGTTACTCCAAGTGACAGGTCACAAGTCAGGCTCCCTGAAAACCGCATTTATTCCTTGGTAATTTTTAGACAATTTTTTTCCTAACATCAGAGACTCTTAGAGTGGACTGAGTCCTCATCCCTGTCATGTCTGCATGCTCTGTCCCATGTCACTTCTGAGACAGGCTGTTGATCAACAGCCTTCATTACACACCCTCCAGAAGAATTTTCCCTGAAACTATTAAAGGAAAACCTCCTCCAGTTCTGAACATCTTTTAAAAATACTTTTTAAATGTAATCTTTCCTCCAAGACAATTGAATTTCTGTGAAGCTAAGCAAGACAAGCAGCCAACATTTCATAAGGAGTGATCATAAATAAGTCTGCTTTTTAATATAATCCATTCAGAAAGACCTTTTATGGAGCATTCATATTGTTGCTTAAAGCAATCATTCTTCTGGCAGGTAGAGCTATAAAATACAAATGCGGTAAAAGCAAAAGGACAGAATTATCTCTCATAATGAACAGATTAATTGGCAATTTCAGCCCTCATATATGATCAATATTTCCAGCCAAAACTGAGCAGTCTTCACCTCCAATTAAATATTATTGGACAAGACCTACTAATGTTGAAGTTTCAAGTCTTGTACTCAGCTGTTGCAAGGAATTCTGAAAGGTCAGAAGAAAACTGGTTTCCATATAAACTCAAGCAGAAGGCAAATCCACAGCTTTACCCAAAGCTTTATTAGCATTTTTTCAACTGTGTAATGTCCCAGAATTCACAAACTCCTTTAAAATGAAAGATTTGCCACGTTTCTAGAGGGAATATTTCCATAGGGATCAGATTAAAACACTGATTAATGTAACACCTGGCCTTTTACCACAAAGATGTTTGCATCAAAGTGCTGCATATTCAGTACATTTGTAATTTTTAATCACTGAGTTTTTCCTGTACTGAAACTTTTATTCATCTAAAACTAAAAACGAGTGTGGGAGTTATAAAGAGGATTTAGCCAGTATTCGGAGTCTCAGTTGGAAAATATCATTTGAGATTTTTAGGAGAAACTGCTATTTCAGAAAGATTTAATTCTGTGATGTATTGCTTCACTTCCCTCCCTCTATCTTTAGGATTGAGCCATATTCCTCTCCTGCAGTTCACTTCAGCAAAACCAGGAGAGTTTTGCTTTCTCCAAATGGTGCCTGTCACCCTGGAGCACGTTCCCTCTTGACTTGGCCAACTGACAACTCTTCTGAGGTGGCAAATGCCCCCAAGCTGCCACTGACCCAGGTAATCTGGAGAGAAGCAGGTGTCAGGAGAGGACACCTTGGGTGGGAAAAGCTGACTTGTTAAACTGCCATGTAATCTCACATGTCTATAATACAGATATTTACACTCAACTGGGTCATCCCAGGTTCATTTTACAAAGGAATTCAGGGTGAAATTCAGCTGAACTGTTTTGCACAATGACTTTAAACCAGCACTAAATGTCCCTCATTGCACCTTTATTGTAACAATTGCACCAAAACTGTTCCAAAAAGTTGTGGATTTGACACTTGAGAACACAGTTTAATGGTGAACATGGTGATGCTGCTGACTTGATGGTTGAACTTGGTCATCTTAAAGGTCTTTTCCAACTAATGATTCTATGACTCTATGGAAAAGGTAACCAGATTCCAGATCAGATATCGAATTTCACATGTAATAGGATGGATGTGACCAGAGAGAGGAAAGGGGCAGAAAGCTGTTTAAAACAGTCTAGGGTGGAATTATGGCTGGTTTAGGTCTGCTTCATAAAATTCTGCTCTTGCTTTATGGTAAAAGAAATGGGAAATTTAAAAAAGGGAGGAGAAAGTGTGGAATTGTGTGAGTTGGTTTGCCTCACTGCTTTAACCTGTGTCACTTCAGACAAGTTAATCTCCTTTAGAGATTGGTGAGTTTTAGTCAGAGATGGACCAGGAAGGTTTGTGTGAAGTATCCATAAAGAATAGTTCTGGCCTACACCCAAAAAAAGATCCTTAATCATCTTTCCTTCACACCAGTTCCATAGAAATAACCCCAACTTTTTTAAATTATGAGAGAATCAGAGAATCAGAGAATGGTTTGGGATGAAAGGGACCTTAAAATCCATTCAGTTCCAACCCCTCTGCCATGGGCGGGGACAACTTCACTAGACCAGGTTGCTCAAAGCTCCATCCAGCCTGGCCTTGAACACTTCCAGGCATGGGGCAGCCACACTTTTCAGGATGCTGAATCAGGGGGAGCAAGTGCTGAAACCAAGAGTGCAACAGAGCCAGGGGTCAGCTCAAGGCCTGAGAGGTGATGATTATCTTTCATACAGGTTCATGTGCCATTCCCAAAGGGAAATGGCATGAGCTGACCAAAGGGTTAATTAATACTGGGCAGAATTAACACACTTCCACCTGAAATTACTACCCAGTCCACCATGGCATTTGGATTTCCATTCCAGAGACACTGTGGATTCTTTTCTGTAAAGCAGTGCAACTTCCTCTTCTTTCTCTCCCACACAATACAGCAGATAATTTCTTACTTCATGGTAATTTATTGATGCTCTTCACTATTCTGCTTTGCTACAGTAAATTACCTCCTTAAATCTTTTCTCCTTTTTTCCATCAGTTGCCCATTCTCAAGACAGTGAGATTGTGACTTTGTGGGTGCCAGTGTTTCACAGAGCTGTGTGCCTTTCTCTGTGGCATTCCTGATAATGGGAGTGTGGCAGCTGCTTTAGCTGTTGCCATCCAGCAGCAGGGTGTGTATATACAGATCTATAAATATGCTGGTGGATAAAGCCCAGCACAAACCCAGCTTCACGAGTCCTTTGGAAAAACAGGAAAAAAACCCAAAATCATTCTGTTCTTTCAAAGCACACGGGAATACAATATTTCAGCCTTTCTTTCCCAATTTCTATCACTGCTCCCACCCCAAACTGGTACCTAAGTGGGGTGTAATCGGTCTAATGCTCAGTAAACAAACAGAGCACCTCTGTTCTGACTCTGTGCTACCAGTTCAGCTCTGCCATGACCTGCCTCTTAATTTCTAAACAAACAAGGACAGCAAAGCTGGCAGGGGGTAGTTAACTCCCTATAATAGGATTTTGATTGCTTTCCTACAGCAGGGAGTGTGCAGGGAGACAAGTACATTATACTTTTGAGTGAAACCTATTTCAAGGTTTCCTGTAATTGTGTTTATCTTTAAAGATAAGAATAGCAAGTGATGCTTAAGTAAATAATGAGCCCTAACTTCACACACTGAGCTGCACTAAACAAGCAGCCATCACTAGGGGTTGCTAAGAAGAAGAGATTATTCTTTTTTTTTAATAGAGAGGTTGAGTGGTGTATTTACTCTGGACCAAAATATTGCAGAATATTGCCTTTCTTTGGCACTGCAGGAGTACCTTATTCTGCATGAAGGACAGGGAAGACATCCTTCCTGCCTACATCCTACTCCACACTTAAAATCCTATTTCAAACATGACTAGGGATACCCAGAGGTTCCTTCCAAGCAAAGAATTAATTCTTTAATCTAAATTTCAACCGGTATTTTCAGATTGCGAACAACCGTGAAATAATGGGGATTTTGAGCTGACTTGTAGTAAAGGAAGCAAGGAAGACAGGGAGACCTTTGAACAGGACAATTTGCCTTTCAGATCAGTCTGCCAATGAGTACAACCTGGATTGTGGACTGCTTTGGAATAGCCTGAACCATGACTGTGACTGAGGGAAGAGAATGAGAAATAAGGACAAGTGTAAATGCTTTTAAGCTGAAAGAGAGTGGGTTTAGATTGGATACCAGGAAGAAATTGTTTATTGTGAGGGTGAGGAGGCCCTGGCACAGGTTGCCCAGAGAAGCTGTGGCTGCTCCATCCCTGGAAGTGTCCAAGGCCAGGTTGGGCAGAGCTCGGAGCAACCAGGGATAGAGGCAAATGTCCCTGCCCATGGCAGTGGGGATTGGAATGACATGAGCTTGAAGTTCCTTTCCAACCCAAAACATTCTCTGATGCTAAATAAACACAATATAAATGAAATAAATAACAGTGATATAGGAACTTCCTGTGAGTGTTCAAAAAACAAGAGGACATGGCACTTTGCAATACGGTTTGGTGGGCATGGTGGTATTTGGTCTAAGGTTGGACTTGATGATCTCAGAAGGCTTTTCCAACCTTAATAATTCTATGATCTCCTAACTGCTTTTTTTTAATTACTATTATTATTTTCATCTTAAATTTGCCTTAGGCTTCATTTCTGTATTTCCCAAGATTCTGTGAACTATTCAAAAATCTTACTTAGTCGGTACCTATTGGACTGAAGCTGTAACTCCCTGGAAAGCTGCAAGATGACAAAGAAATATTTTGGATCAGGCTTTGTTTTGTTTTACACTACTCAAAATCCTAACTCTCCCATTGCTCTCCTTTCAGCTGGATTGCTGCTTGATGCAGTGGTGGAGAGATTACAGCTCTGGGAAAGGGAGAAGCAACAATTTCTGCTTTAGCTGTTGTTCCTTCCTTGCTGCATAACCTTGAACAAAAGGTTGCAGCTCCCTGTGCCTCAGTGTCTGCTCTTTGTAGTACAAGCTACAAACTATATTCTGTATTTCTGCAACAGGCAGAGCAGTGACATCCCATTCCCACATCAAGCCTCCAGATATTACACCATGGTGAATAATAGAGAGTGTGAGAGAAATCAGCTCCAAACCATTTTTTTTGAAATAAAAAAGCTCCAATCCCTCATTTTCATTTGCTTCTGCAGTTTAGGAAACATAAGTTCCACAGCACACTGAGCTATTTCTAATGTGCCCAGCTGTGCAGGTTGAGAGGCTGGAGACAAAATGATGCTGCTAATGAAAAACAGCTGCTCATTAGTCAGGAGAAAACTGGTCGGGGTGTTTAGAGATACAATTATTTTTACTGTTCTTGTCCCTTTTACGCTTATCCAGAAATTATATTATTATCAAATCATGTTAGACGGCGTCTCAGGTTGAACATTTTAAAAATGAATGTGGTTCATTAACAACATGATGAATATTTAAGCAGGATTACAGAGCATAATGAACTTCCTTTAATTTTTTTCTTTTTCTTTTTCTTTTTTTTTTTAAGAAGAAAAAGCCCAATAAATTAGCTAATATTTCACCGGCTAATGTTGCAATTAGACGTGCAGCATCTTTTTCCTGCTTCTGAACATCTTTCTTTTACTGCTGACTCTGAATTTGTCTGATGCACTGCGCTGAAAAGCTGCAATTTTTTTACCTTGAACTTTAATCAGAACCAAGTTGATACCTGAAGTCACTCACCTAGGCAGGCACCTCACCCACAAGAAACCTCTGGTAAAGGAAAGGAAATCAAGACCAAAAATCTGTTCTGATGCTCTGAGTCTCAAAGGTAAAACAACACTGAAACCTCATCCTCCTATTTACCCTTTTTTTGATCTTATCCTGTTTCCCACAAAATTGACTACAATTTCTCTGCTGCACAAGACTTTCATCTTTAAGATTCTTCCAATTTGTTCGGGGGAAAAAAGACAAAAAAAAAAACCTTGAGAGGTATAAAAAAACAATTGAATATTGCTACTGGTAAAAAGACCTTTAAAAATCTAATATTTTCATTGCCAGAGCCACAATTTCTTAAGCTCTGGACCCTTATGCTGGAAGATTGGTTGTGGAAATTGGAATCTTTCTGCCATGAGCAGAGTGGGCTTAGTGCTTCTGAGGCTGCTCTGATCAGACAATCTTCAGCTCAATTTACTCAGCAAGGAAAAGTAGCAAAATGAAGGGCAAAATAAGGAGATTGATTGAAGATCTGCCTAAGGGCAGTGATAGAGTCACAACCCCTGGAGGGTTTTAAAAGATGTTCATAGGCAGTACTGAAGGACATGGTTTAATGGTGGATTTGGCAGTGCTGGGTTAATGGTTAGACTTGATCTTAGAGGACTTTTCCATCCTAAATGATACTGTGACTCCATAAGTCTCAGGGGCCAAATCTTTCTCTCGTGCTTTCTTCCTCCCCAGACTTACAGATGGAAGTCAGGAATATCCCAAGACAGAATTTCAGGCAGGCTCAGGTATCCATGTGGAATAGCTCAGCGGAAAGCTCGAAAAAGAGATAAACTTTGCTGGAAATATCCAGATAAAAATGAGTTTGGGGTAGAAAGCTGAGCAGAGCTGATGCCTCGCAGCAGGAGTTGTCTGACTGTGGTACAAGGGGAGTGAGAGAACTTTCCACTGAGCTCCAGCTATTTGGAGACCCACTTCTTGTGGGTCTGATAAAGGGCTGATAAGAGCCCTTTTTGGGGGTGTATATCATGGGAGATGCACAGGAAAAAAGTCCCATATCTAAATGTACAAGGAAAGAGAAATATGCCTGAAATAGTACAACATAACTTGAAAACAATGTTTAGCACTTTATCCCAAATTGTATTATTTGATTCCAAAAAAATCCCCAATTGTATTTTTCCCATAAAATGGTGAATTTGGAGAATTATTTCTCTGACACTCCTTGAAGAGGAAAGTTATCTCCAAAAGAAAATCAACACGTCTGAAATATGCACAGCTTCTCTCTCTGCTGGCAAGACCAGAACTGGAATCAGCAACTTGATTGTAATGCTAATTTATTTATCTGGAACTTCTGGAGTTTACCAATAAATGTCTGTGGAGAAGCAGTGAGAAACTGTATCACAAGAAAAGTTCACTGCCAATAAATGCCTCAAGGTGAATCCTTTTTTTATCCTTTATATTGCAGGTAAATAAACAAGAGAAATTATCTGCACTTAGAATCCCAACCTTGGGACAAAGTCTTTGTGCAAGATGTTGTACAAACATCAAATAAGAAGAAAGTTACAGTCCTGGAGATCTGACAGACTGAGTAGTTCATAAAATACCAATAGGTAGAGTTGGAGACAAGGGAAGGATGAGAAGTCAGTGTTTATCAGGAGACAAAAGACTTGTAATGTGCTGACAAGCTCCTGGTGTCAAGTTTTTTGAGTTTCATAAGAGTGAAGAATTTTGAAGCCTAAAAAAACCCGCTTTTCAAGTGTGGAGGAAGAGTTATTTCCCCCAAATGAGGGCCAAAACAGTAGCAGGCACAAATCTGGGAGAGAAAGTAGCATCCTGGTACCATGGCTGTGGCTCAGATTGGTTCTGTCTCACCAAGGAATTGATGCATCACTGGTATCTTGTCATGTGACTGAAGTTCTGGTCTTTAGGACCACCTCAGGTGTCTTTCTGCAAGGTCCTGGGACTCTTCCACAAATGTCACCAGTTTGTTGTTACATGATGGGACAATCCAACTGCTCTGGGAACAAAAATGCAGCCCAAGGTTTGATCTTCTCCATTACACAATCCTGCCCAAACGATGCCCAGGTGGATAAACATTAATAACTCCTTACACGAGCAGGTGGCACATGGACATTTGCAGCACACAAATGCATCTATATCTGCATATGTGACAGATTTCTAGCATGCAGTAAAGCATGTTAAAAAAAAAAAAAAAAACACCAAAAAACCATCACTGGACTCTGTTGGTATTGCAAACCTCACCTGCAAAGGTCGCTTGAGAACCTGGGACATTGCACAAAGAAAACCATGCTGGTTTTATTATTAGTTTCCCTTCTGATCATTGCTTCTCTGTCTTCCTATGCTCCCAGACCCACAGGACTCTGGTGAGTCCTTGCAGACTTTCCCTGCATTTGCACAGCAGGGCCCTGGCCCAGAGCCCTCAGCCCCCTCTTGTAAACTGAAAAAGAAATCCCACTGGCCAACAGCAAAGCTGAATCTGATACCAGGAGATGCACAAGGTGAATCAGGCACCAGAGGATGCTCTAGATGTGGCACCTGTCACACAACAGCCAAAGCAACAACAACAAAATAAATAGATGAGCATTGTTTTGCATTATGTTGTAATAGCTCGGAGTAGGAGCTATTTATTGCTCTGCTACTTGATAAAAAATGTCACGTGATGTAGGTGCCAAGTAAATAGCAAATAATAATCATCTACTCCAGGTCCATTCAGTTTTTTCCTCTCTGGGTTATCTCCTGTTGTATCCCTGTATCCCAGAGGAGTGGGCAGTCACCAAGCTGAAAGTTTAGCACAGTAATGACCAATTAGAAAAACAAAACAATTTTGCTGCCTTCAAGTCTGAAGAGCAGACTTGCTGCCTTCAAGTCTGAAGGGCATAGGAGACTCCAGCCTACCTTTCCAGAACTATGCTGTCAAGCTGGGAAAAAATTTTTTCTCTTTTTAAATGAGTGGGATAATCTTTACAAAATTCAAAAGAATAAGCAGCATCTTAATCTGATTAAACACCTTCAACAACTTAAATCATCTGATTAAAAACCTTCAGTGCCTGAAGGGGGCCCACAAGGACTCTGCAGGGGGACTTTTAACAAGGTCATGTAATTATAGGACAAAGGGGAGTGGCTTTAAGCTGAAAGAGGGCAGGTTTAAAGTAGATATTTAGGAGAAATTCTTTAGTGTGAAGGTGTTGAGACATTGCAACAGGCTGCCCAGGGAATGCCCCATCCCTGGAAGTATCCAAGGCCAGGCTGGATGGGGTTTGGAGCAACCTGCCCATGGCAGGAGGGCTGGAACTGGATGATCTTTAAGGTCCCTCCCAACCCAAACCATTTTGTGAATCCCCAGCATCAACTGGAAAAAGCCATATTTTAAGTAAGTTTTAATGTTGTTTGTTTTTGGGTTTTTTTGCAAATTTGTTATTTGGTTAATTAGAAGGCTGCAATTCTGTGCAGTTTCACTATTTTAGTTCTGGGAGCTTCAGGAATTTTGCAGTTCAGCTGCTTTCCTCATTATCTGTTCTGCTGTTCCTCTGTCCCAGGTTTTACTCCATCTCAGTACCTTGAGTTTATCTTGTAATAATATGTTGACTCATCCAGCCCTCAGCCAACTTTCCAGTTACTCATGTTGAGTTCTGTCAGTGCTCTGAGGGTTGCAGTCAGTCCACCTCAAGCCCTTGGGAATGCAGGGGATGTAGACTGAGGATGAAAGAGAGTTTACCAGGCTCTCTAATATTTCAGGGTAATCATCAGTGAAAGGTGGGACAAAAATCCCAGAGAGGAAACAAATGTACCAAAAATAGGAGATGATAGTAAAAAAAAAGTATTAGGCCCCAGAGAGAAGCTGGCAAAGCTCTGTTGTTTGCTCTCTTCTGTTTCGCCATGCCAGAGATGAATTTTCACAGGTCCTGAATGCTATCGGGAGTGGGAATAAGTCTTAACTTAGGCTAAAATAACCTCAGAGACCAGGTAATCTGGCTTTTCATTCCATCAAGCAGCTAAAATTCAACCTGATGCTTCCCACAGGCGATAGCTCGGAGTGCTAAATTGAATTCAGATTTACTAGATTGGTGCCAGGATCACAGGCCTTTTTTTTTTTTTCCTTCCAGAAGGACTTATATCAAATTACTTTTCCCTATTCATCTTTCTTCACAAATCACCATCCAAAGGGGAAGGAGGTACATAACTTTTTTTTGCTCTGAACACAATGTTTTGTGGAAATTTCCTCTTAAAGTAATAACCTTGCCAATGCTAAGAAAATAATGTGCTTAAATAAGGTTTTTGCAGTAATCACATGTGTAGGCAAGAAAAGGTCAGAGGTGGAAAGGGAAAATATGAAGGGCATGAGGAGATAAAGATTCCTGATTTGTTTATGTACACATCTAGAATTTTGAACATATCAGCTGAAGACTTCATGAAAGAACATTACCTGATTTGTAAAAGAAGTGGATTTGCAAAAGGACTGCTAAATGAAGCTGTCAATAGAAATCTTCTTCCCAGGTGGATTATAGTCTCTATTTGTGCTCCCAGAAAGGGAACAGAATAAACCAGTCTTGACAAGCACACTTCAAATAAATGGTTTTCAATCTGGTTTTAAATACCTGCTCCTGGAGTAAAGTAAAACTGTCTCAAATTGCAAAATGGGGACATTCAAAAAGAAATATAGAATTTCCTCTTTACTGTAGTGGTGGTTTTGTTACACTAATGTAAATGGAAGGCCAAGAAAGAGAAGCTGGAATATAGATCCCTGGTTTGTATTTAGTGTAAGAGACTGGAGTGCCCACTGTGTGAACATGAGGGCTCTTCAGTGTGCAGAGCAAGGTCACGTGGCTGAGACGGCTAAATTTGACTTGCAAAAGTGACTTAGGATTAAACCCTCAAGGGAACAGAACAGCTAGGGGCACAAAATCTGAGCAGTTTTGATGAAAATAGGATTTTTTAGACAGTGAGTCATGAAATTCTCATTGGAATATTTTTGACTATTGATGTGCACATAATGAGGTTTCAGTGACAAGATCGACAGGACTAAAGGATACAGCTACTGGTCTGATTTATTTTTTTTTATTTTTATTATTTTTCCCGGGGGAGCCCAGGTTGTCTCTCTAGGACACAGAGGAAGAGTGTTACTTCTGCCAACTGCTTCAGCCAAGTGGGAGCTTTTTCCCCTAAAGTAACCTGGGAGTAACTCTTAGAGATGCAAAGTCTTGCTTCTTTGATATCTCTCTTCTCTTTCCCATAGTTCTTTCCTTTGCAATTAGTCCACAGTTGTCTCCAAAGAAAATGAGTTCAGGTTGCGATCCCTGTCCCACCTCAGCTGCAAGGTGAGAAGAGGAGCTTAAAACACCTCACATTTGCCATCAAATCTCCTTAGTGCTCCAGAAAGCAGGTGTCTCATACTAGTTTCTTACTTCAAGACCTTCTGCGTTCCTTCCTCATGCAAGAATCATGCAGCAATGATACACTTCCAGGACGGTGTCTTTGCCCCTTACAAGACAACAAAAAGAAATCTTGTTGAGTTTTTATGGTTTGCACTGAAGTTTCCCCAAAAGCAGAGGCATTTTGGTTGCCTTGACTCTCATTCACTCCAGCTGAAGATGCTGCTGTGAGGATCTTTGCAACTACGACTCCTGTCCCCACCTGTGCAGCAATTTGCCCTCCTCTTTGGGAGAAGAGATTTTCATAGAATCATAGAACAGCTTGGGTTGGAAGGGAACATAAAGATCATCTCATTCCAACCCCACTACCGTGGGCAGGGACACCTTCCACTAAATCAGGTTATTCCAAGCCCCATCCAACCTGTCTTTGAACACTTCCAGGGCTGGGGCAGCCACAGCTTCTCTGGGCAACCTGTGCCAGGGCCTCACCACCCTCACAGGGAAGAATTTCTTCTGCATATCTAATCTAAATCTGCCCTCTTTCAGCTCATTTTTGATGCCAAAATCATGTAATTTAGGGGCTTCTTTAACAACTTGCTGTGACTTGTACAACAAGTCTCTGCGTAGCAATGCCCCCTTTACCAGCATCATCCAAACCTTAACCACTGGGGTAATGACAGATAATAAAGAGTTAAGAAAGAGCTAAGAAAGAAGTTCATACCAGTGCCAGTGGCATTTCCCTATTGGATAGTTTAGGAAGAAGCCTTCATTTTGAAACTAAATCTAATTGGAGTTTGTTTGGGATTCAGCTCTCCTACTGACTTAACAAGCTGCTGGAAAGTCTAATAAATATTGACATGATCCTTTTCCCTTTGGCAGGGCCTTGTAAGAGCACCACTCCACAGCTCAACGATGCCTCCCTGTGTTGCCTGTGTCACAATGTAGAGGAAAAAAACACGGTCAGCACCCACTTTTACATGGAAGTTTAATGTGTGTTTAATTTCCTCCAATCAGTTCAGCTGAAAGAGTCATGAACTTGATTTCAAACAAAGAGGGATTCCAGCCCCATTTCACAGCAGGCATCTTGCACCTGGCTTGGGTTTCACTCTCCCAAGAGGGGAGGACATGGTGTTAATTGCAGTTAATAATTGCAACGGTTGCACTTTGGTCGGTGCCACTTAATATGCTTCTTCTTTCACCACAGTCCATTAGAATTAAAAGTTAAATTTACCCTGGTGAGAGCAGATGAGAATTCTGATTGTCTCTGGGTGGGTCACAAGGAGTGGAAAGAGAGAGTTGAGCAAAACAGGGAGACAGCGGAGTTTGTTTTGAACCTTAACTGAGTTTTATTTACTGATGCTTTGGAAGGTAAAAAATACAGCCATAAATAAATCCCTAGATAAGAATAAGTTTATGCTCTCAGCTAAAGACTATTCAGTGTCAGTTTAAAGGGGTGATAAAAGCTCACAGTGTAAGTAGAAGGAAATTGGGGTGAAGGACAGCTCAGAAAAACAGAAGCTGTATAATCTTAGGTGAAGATATAGGGGGAACAAAAGGAATAATCACATACTTCTTTGTTCTTTTAGGTGCCAAAGAGCTCAGCTTTGCAGCACAAAATTTGTACTTTATGTCTGAGTTTCCATCTACCAGAGCAGGACCAAGCAACACTGGATGAAATTATGCTGCTAAACTTTCACAGTTTGTAGGTGAAATGTGAGCCTGTGACACTATTAAGTGTTGCTTCTTCTCCACAGCACGTATGGGAATGGTACAAACTCTGGTGATGTACAGAATGGAAATAAAACTCTTCCTCAAAAAGAGCAGCCCAGTTCCCACGGGAGCTATGCTCACGGTGTGGTCATGTGTACCTTACACAAACAAAAGTCATAATCAAAATTATATTATGCCCCATCACTGCCAGTGTTTAAGAGGCATTTGGACAATGTCCTTTTCAATGTGCTTTCACTTTTGGTCAGCCCTGACATAGTCAGACAGTCTGTTCAGCCAACTGTTATAATCCCTTCCAACTGGGACTATTCTATTCCATTCTATCCTAATCTAGTCCATTATGTTCTAATCTATTCCATTCTAATCCATTCTGCTCCATTCTATTCTAGTCTAGTCTAGTCTTGCCTAGTCTATTCTATTCCATTCTAGTCTAGTCTAGTCTAGTCTGGGCCCTTCCATTCCATTCAATTCTATTCTGTTCTACTCCATTCCATCCCATTCCAGACACACCCTGTGGAAAAGGTAAGAGGCCAATCAGTGGAGTCATTTAAACTATGACTGAAGAAAATAGTTTGGAACATACTCAAAACACAAACAGGAGAATGATTTAGATTAAATTAATAATTATTTTTCATCCTTTTATTGCCCTTACGTGGTTTTCCTGTCCCTCTGTGCCTATGAAGCATCATCAAGGCACTCAGAATGTTGCAGACACGAGGATGTAAATATGCCCTTCAGCTGGGCACGTGCAAGGAAAACACATCCCAAGAGAAATCCATGCAGCTGCCTTGGAGGAGCTTGACTATTCAGAGATAAACCCAAGCTCTTCTGCCTGTACTTCACACCAACCTGGTCTCAAAGCAGTGAAGTCCAACAGAGACCGTTCTGAGTCGATGATTCACCATTTGCCATCACTGCAGGATTTGTACACAGGCTCTGACGTGTGCCCAAAAGGAATGGAGTGGGAAGGGGAGAACAACAGAAATCTGCCCTTTCAGCAGAAGGTATCTTTTTGGAGGACGATTGTAAGTTATTCCCAAACCTGTGGGTGTAACACTGCATATGATAGAATCACAGAATTATTAAGGCTGGAAAAGACCTGCAAGATCATGTTGTTCAGCCTTTGGCTGATCACTACCTTGTCAACCAGACCAGAGCACCGAATGCCATGTCCAGTTGTGGCACTGGAAAACAGTTTGTGTTTAACCTGGAAGAACAGTCACTGGCAGGCAGTTGGTCTGGGTGCTGCACAGCACAGCAATGGGCAGCAATGCAATTTCCAGCCCTTCCTACCCTCTTCTTCCCAAGCACACCAGAAACAGGAGTCACCACCTTGATTCCCAACAGTTTAATGTGCCATTTCCTGACGCCCCCACTTTTACCTTGGAATCAGCATGAAAAACAAAAATCAGAGATGCCATTTGAGTCCTTTTGGGATGGCTGCCTTAAATATAACATGTTAAAAATAAAATGTTCCTACATCCAATTTTACTGTTTATAGAGTTGGGTTTTTTTTTATTATTAAAGCAAGGTAAATTTTTTTGACAGAAGGGATATTGAATTTAGTCTCAAATCTCCTGGTTGATATTCAAATAGCACTTTGGTAACAGAGGTAGGTACTAGTCAGACAGATTGTCAAATCTCTCAGGTTCTTCTGGGGGTAAAATGAGGACAAAAATTCAATCCAGAGACTTTTTTATTGCATAAGGGTAGAAGCCCTTGTCTTCAAAGAATTCAGAGACTGTAGGGATAATAAAGGGAAGCAATTTAACACTCAGAAGTGCCTGCAAGCAGTACATCTTACAAGAGTACCTCATACTGGCACTGATCTGCAATCATTTGGCCCCTTTGCAACAAACTACCAAATTTTTGTGTTTTGATCTCATAAGTATTGACCCTTGGTCGTGAGTTTCCAGCTGACAAGATGCTTGTCATAATCCAGCCACCTAGCCCAGAGTTACTCACAGAATAAACTCTCCTGCCCATGGATGGAGTGGGATACAGTGGATAATTTCCCATCCTCCCTTGAAATACTTAGTCTCAATCATCCTTGAATATTCCCAGAATATGCAGGAGGTGGCCCAGCAGAAGCAGCTCTAAGATCAGCTGACTGCTAATTAAAATTACCTCTGACAAGCTCATCACTTTACCCTCTTGTCCCTACTAGGGAGGGGACATGTTTAAGTCCCCCCTGCTGACCCTGCTCCCACTCCTTCCTACATCGCTCCCTACCTATAGCCAGCAAGATTCACCCCTCTTTATCTCACTATAATAGTTCCCAGCCCAGCAAGTCTCTCTGTCTGTTCCCTGGTGATGAGTGTTCACAAAATTACAGTGAAAGCTGGAGTCAGAGGTCATTTTCCACTCTGCCCCAAATGCCAGGAAAAACTGAGATCCCTGTGATGGACCACTGGGTTTAATGTGAGCATGAGGCATTTTGTTTTTCAAGTCCATGAAGTTAAGAGCTATTAAAAGGCAGCTGCTTATTGACAAGCTATCAAATAAATTTGGAATGCATCCTGCTGTGTAGCCATCTGATGAAGCCGAATGGGAAAGCTAATGACCCTGGCGCTATACTTGCCATAAAATATGGCCTTTATTTCAGCACTTAAGGTTTATTCTGTAGTGGGGCAAGGAAGGCAAATGGAATTCATCCCATTTTCCTCCAGGATGGAATTGCACATGTACATTTTGGTTACAAACCACCCAAACGACTTGCTCTTTATATGCTGCCACGTGCTCCTACTGCAAACTTGAGGGCAAAACTGTCAGCAGGCAAAGCAGCTCCTGACTTCTGTGAGTCCCTGTTATTTGGAGTTATTCCTCAAATACGAAGTGCAACATCAGTTGGGGTATATCAGTTAATTAGCTCTGCCAGTTTTCTCCTACTGAGAAGCTGACCCAGTTGTTATAAATAATTCAGAGCCTTTTCATGCTCCGTGTGCTGCAGTGGTGGAACTATCGTAGAGTTCTGCTGATAGTGACATCTCAGCCCCGTGTGACCGGCTGGGATAAAATCAGATATTTATTTTCATTAGCATGGCAGTTTACACGGCACTGCCTGTGTCCTCTGATTGGATGCAAATAACTGAGAACATGATTTCTGATAGTGAAACTGCATTTGGAAATAATCTTCCTGGCACAGGTTAATTTTTTTCTCCTTCTTTGTCTGTATAGCCCCCAAACACGGTAGCAGCCTAGTCCCTGACCGTGCCTTCAATGTCAGCAGAATTCAAATAATAATTTTGAACTGAAATATACCCCAGCGCAGAGGGTAATCTGCTGTTTAAACTCCTGAAGTGAAGTATGCAACCCATTTGTTCTGGCAATGGGATACATTACACGGACTGCAAACCTTCCCCACTATTTGCTAAAGTATTGACTGTTTTTAATGCTGCTGCACAAAGTAAGAAGCAAATACAATAGAGGCATTGGGCACATTTTACTCATAGACACCAAAATTAAGCTGACAACAAGAACAAACACTCCTGTACATGTGACCTGTCTCCATCTGTCTCTACTCCCATCCACATAGTCAATAATCCTGGCACTTAAGGCCATACCTTTCTGATTTCAGAAGTCAGCTCAATGAAAGACCAACAAATTACACTGTCCATGTAAAATGACTTGACAAACTAACTTATTTTTATATTTTATAAATAACTGAGCACTGATGAGAAGGCCCCAGTGAGACATGAAAGTGAGATTTTGCTGAAAGATCGTTTCTGGGGAGCAGAAAGAAACCCTTCTTCCCTCACTAAAGTGAATTTCTCTTTATCATGCAATTATAGAATGGTCTGGGTTGGAAAGCACCTTAAAGACCATCTCATTCCAACCCCCTGCCATGGCCAGAGACACTTTCCACTAGACCAGGTTGCTCTAAGCCCCATCCAACCTGGCCTTGGACACTTCTAGGGATCCAGGGGCAGCCACAGCTTCTCTGGGAAACCTGTTCCAGTGACTCACCACCCTCACAGTCAAGAATTTCTTCTTAATATCCAATCTAAATCTACCCTCCTTCAGCTTAAAGCCATTCCCCCTTGTCCTGTCACTGGATACCCATGTGAAAAGTGCCTCTTCAGCTTTTTTGAGCTTCCCCTTCAGGTGGTGAAAGACCACAACTATGTCACCCCAGAGCCTTCTCCAGGCTGAACAATCCCAATTCCCTCAGCATTAAACCTTTTAGCCAGCATTCAGTGTAACTACCCCCCTAAATGAAGGCACAACATGTTACTGTGCATCTTTGGGATGACAATAATCAGTTTACATCCATGTCTGGATGCAAAAAAGCAAGTAAGAGGAAGGGCAAGCTCATTAGAGTCCATTGAACCCCATGGTCTGAGGGAAATCACTATCTTAACATATTTTCAAACCATTTGCAAGCAGCAGCTCAGAGGTTTATACCACGGAAGGAATATTATACTTGAAACATATCTTACTTTCTACACATTTTTTCCCTAAGTGTGTCTCACCAGGCACAGTCAGGGACAGCCTTGCTGAGCACTGTATCCAGATGGCCACCCTGATGTCTGTTATTCTCACATTATGCAAAGTCAAGTTGGTGCTGAATTAAGTGTTCTTTGAGTCTCTGAAAATCTTTCTCAGCCAGCTCTGACCATCTAAGCAGACTTCTAGGAGCCTGTTTCTCACATGGCTGCATATGGTGTCTACAGCATAATCAACATCCACAAACCACCTTAGGATTGTCCTAGAGCCAGGTGGAGACTCCTCCCTGTGTCAACAGGCACTAGGGAGAGATTCTTGATTTCCTAAGTAGTTCTCTATGCTTTAATCAGATATAAAATCACACTGACTGTGACTAAATCTCTTATAACTAAAATGAGAACTTAAAGACACCTAAAGTCAGATGCCGTGTTACTCTTGATCTAATGTAAACAATAAAGAGGTATTTCCAGAGATCAAGACATCCCAGTTTTGAGGCTTTGCAAAGGATATAGTATGGATGATATATTTATTTAGTATCCTACAAATCTAGACTGATTTTTAATGATTAATTGTATTATTGTTAATGATTATTTGTATTGGAAGGCTGGAGAGGGACTTTTTACAGGGGAATGTAGTGACAGGACAAGGGGGAATGGCTTCAAGGTGAAAGAAGGTAGATTTAGATTGGATATTAGGAAGAAATTTCTTATAATGAGGGTGGTGAGGCCCTGGAAAATGTCGCCAAGAGAAGCTGTGGATTCCCATCCCTATTAGTGTTGAAGACCAGCTTGGATGGGGCTTGGAGCAACCTGGTTTACAGGAAGCTGTCCCTTGCCCATGGGGGGTTGTAATGAGGTGACCTTTAGGGTACCTTCCAAATCAAACCATTCTGTGATTCTATGATTCCCTGTGTTAAAAATAAAGAACATTAGGAGCCTTCTGGCCAGATATATCACTACAGAAGTGGAAAACAAAGGAGGTTAAGAATAGCACCCTTTAAAACGTGGTCTTTTGAGTAACAGGATGAACTGCTGAGATCTTTCCCTACCTACTGAACATTCTGTGTCACATCTAAAATGAAATGCATAAGCTTTTTTCTAAAAGTCCTGCTTTGGGCTAATTTAAGATTCCACTTTTTGGGAACTGAATATTTATTTTTACTTCACTGCAGGCTGGTCAAACACAAGTCATCTCTTTTTTTCTTGTGTTCCCTCCATGTTGCCATTGCTGGGCCCAAGTCAATAAGCCTGGCTGAGAGACTCACTTCTCTTGGGGAAAACCTCAAGGCTCTGAGGGCGAGCACAGGCTCCAGCTGGTGCCTGCACTGCATCAACTGACTGTCCCATCCCTGGAGGCAGCACAGACTGGAAAAGGCTTTGTCACTCTCCTGAGCTCCAGGTTGCTCCTCTCAGTGTCCCAGCAGTAAATCCCTACCCTCCCACACTTGGTTTTTATCTCCCAGCAGGCATCTGCAGAGCAGCAGCCCCTGAAGGAAGAGCCCTTTCCAACATCCATCACTGAACACTGGCTTTTGCCAGGAAGCAGGAACTTTACAGGCCCTCCTGGTCACTGAGGGAGTGTTTTGGGCCTCTGCTTTGTGCCAGTTCCAGCTGTAATGACTTTGCACACCCTGGTGACAAGAGCTAAAGCTAAAATTGTGTCCTGCCTGCATCTAAACTTGTAACCACATTTCTTTTATGATGAGGCAACATCTCTGCAAATGAAATAAAGGAGGCTGAGAGCATTTTGCAGTGCTGAGACCAGCAATGACCTGTGTTTATACAATTAAACTCTCTTCAGACTGTGAATTGAAGTTGCTGCATCCAGACTGCCCATTGGGAATGGTTTTGGGGCTGTGCCAGCTACCAATCAGCATCCAGGAATTGTAAAGGCAGTGCCTTGGCTAAAACCATCCCAAGGATCGTTGTAAAAATGTTTATCAGCGAATTCCAGCGCCCAGAGTTGTTTCCTGACACAGTTCTATTCCCTAGTACAGCAAAAGTCCACTTACAGCCTCATTGTGTGGGACCTGGGTTCCCCTGGCAGTGGGTGGCCTGTAACGGTCAATGTCTGTTTGAAAATTAATGTTTTACAATAGTTGCAACAACAAGTTGAGTTTTCCTGCACAAGGGGTGATGCCTGCTGGTGAATCCTGCAAAACTCTGGGCTTCAGGAGTGCTCAGCAACTGTAAATTCTGCCGGGCAAACGGAGAATTTCTGAGGAACGAGAGGGAGATGATTTTCTTTTATAGATGTTTCACATACTGGGTGTCGCCTTCAGAAAACATTAAGTGATCAAAGCATCTTGGAGCAAATGGATTTGCAAGTGCATCCAGTATGTTGCTATGCTATTAACATGCTGAAAGCCCCTTCTGTCATCAGTTTTGTTATAGCTGATTGGAATTAAAGCACTGCAGATTCAAACTTTGAAGGAAGGTGGTTGTTTATTTTATTTCATTTTCTTTTCCCACTGAATTTTGTTCTAGAAATTCTCATGGTAATAATTGTTAAATAATGAAAATATATAATACTAATTCAGCTCTCTCCTGTGTCTTGAGCTTTATATAGAACAATATTATGAATATTCTATGTGATTTTTTTTTTTGTTTGAGTGTGATGGAAATGTGAGGTAATCTTAAGAAAGCACAGAGAATCACAAATTGTTATTTTTAACCTCTGTGAGGAGAAAAAGCAAATAGCCCACCCACCCGGAAGGAAATATCAATGCTTCACATTAAGCATAACTGTTTCCATGGGATTGCAGGGCTGAGAGTGTAGAGACAATAAAGTTCCAAAACATCACTTCATCTTCATGCTTTATAATCTCCCATTGTACAGCTGTTCTGCTCACAATGTGGGTGGCAGATGTCTATAATAGGGCTTTAGAATCTCTAAATTTGCTAATGAAAAGTGTTTAATCCCCTGTCCCCAAGACAAATCTTTAACTGGTGAGTCTGCTGGTGCTGCAGGCGCTCTATGAAGAGCCAGCTCTGCTCGCAGGCACTCGGACACCATGGTTACAGCAGTGCTGTGCATGAGGGTGGGGAGCAGGAATCCTGGGCTTCCACCACCACCAGTACTGCAGGGATAATCAGTGATTTGTATCCTTGCTTCACAAGTTCACTTCCATCTCCTCAGTGAGGCAATTATTAAAATACCAGCACAGCCTTCAGAACGGAGCCAATTCACTCCTGATTTAGGAGCTCGTCATTACACACGGCATCTCTCAGCTCCTCTTCTGCTGCCTTAGTCACACCCCCAAAAACAGACAAGATGTTGAGATCATGTTGAAAGTTAAAAATCTTGCTTGTGAAATGGCAATTACCATGTGTTAGTTTGGAAGGATGGTGCATTTCCAGCAGCAGCAGGATGAATTGGAAGGTGCAAATTTTCCGCCGAGTGTCTCATGGAGGAAAATTGAGGAAACAGAGACTGCAGATTTGAACGTATGTGGTTTCTGTCTGAGAGGTGATGTGCATCCTACAACATCCTCCAGGGCTTTCTTTGGTTCAGGAGATGACATGAGACATCCAGAGGAAGGGGAAGAAATCCTTAACTTATACCTCAATGAATTGTTTCCTTCTGATAGCTCAGAGGGTAACTGACTGGTGGTAGCTGGATCCATCAGGACTCATGGGTGAAAGTCAACAGAGCCTTGTGAGCTCTGGGTAGGACACTGCTGTTAACCAGCCAGCCCTGATGCTCCCAAAGACATTGTCTTCTTGCCAGAACTGGTAACATAGCCAAGGATCTGCAGAACTAAGATCTCAACAGGCTTGTGGGCCCCTATTCACCAAATTCGGGATCTCACCTCAGAGCTCTGTGAGAAGGGGTCTCTTTAAGGTGCCTTCTCTTCTGAGTTCAGTAAGAGCTCAGCTCCCAGGGCCAGAGGCACATCTCTAGTTTTATTTTTTTCTTCATTTTAATCACCACATATAAATATATGTTTGTAATGTTTCAGAATTAAAAGCATCCATGTGGAGAAGGAGTTCCAAACAAGACACAGAGAGCAGAAAAGAGGAGCCCCTTTGCTCTGAGTCTACTTTAGCACGAGGTGAATTGCAGACCCTCAAGTCTATGAATTAGATTTCTATTCCTTATGATGGGAGCCTGGACAGCTCCTGCCAGAGCTAAGAGGCGTTTGGACAACACTCCCAGGCACATGATGGAATTCTTGAAGTTTTTCTGGGCGTGTGGTGGTTTGGGCTAGGCCTTCCTTGGTGACCAGTTTGTAACCAAGGAAGGGTCCAGATTTACCCAGTATTCCCTACGATTTTTACGTAAGCCAGATTATAAGAAGAAAGGAGGAGAGGCCTTCGCTCTCTTTCCTTCCGGCAGCTTGGAGGTGCAGGTTCCCTGCTGTCGGGTCTGCCGTGTTGGGGAGTGAGGCCTGGTTAGGCCTTGCCGACCTTGGGAGACAGAGGCTGCCGGTGATCGTTCCGGAGCGACTCTCAGTTGTCCCAGGAGAGTAGTGAGCTATTTTCTTTGCTAACTCTTTTAGTTGTTAGATATTGGGTCACTAATTGGGATATATATATTTTTTATTTTAGTTTTGTTCCCTTTCCCTTCCCCCTTCCCTTTTCCCTTGTGAAACTGTATAAATGTAATTGTATATAAGTGTAAATATATTTATATATCTCACTTTGGTTGTCTCTCTCTCGTTTCGGGTTTTCTTAGTTTTTTTTTCTCCCTCTTCTCCCTGAGGTTTCGGGGGGGTACTTCTGGTGGTAAGGTTTGGAGACTTGGCAGGGAGACAGCTTCAAACCATATCAGGGCGGAGCCAGGAGCTGGACTCAGTGGTCCTTGTGGATCCCTTCCAGCTCAGGATACTCTATGATTCTGTGACTCTTAATCCAGATGGAGACATTTTCTCAATAGACACCTAAAACCAGGAGAGGTGAATCCCACCTCCCCCTCCACTGTGTCTTCACTGCCAAAGGAACTTATTAATTCTTATAAAGTGAATTCCTCTCAATCTTTTTCTTTTAGACTTGGTACATATTTAAATATCCTAAACGAGGTGAAGCAGCTCTGCCAAGAGGGACTGTGAGAGCTGGAGCATAGATTCTTCAACAGCTTTGTGAGGACAGGTCTGTCTGTGGACCTAGGTGGGAATTCAAGTTCCCACAGGTAGAAAACAGTCTGAACCAACAGTTACTGCACCCTCCATGAACATCCAAACTACTATATTAACACAGGAATCTCCAGATTTTACTGATATCAAATAAAGTCTGACAATGTTTCAATAACAGTTTCATTTAATATCTGTTTATACATTTTGCTTGACATCTACAGGTATTTTTCCAAATTTAGGTGTCCAGCCAGCTAAACCCAGATTTACATAATCTTAATCAAATGTAAAAACAAGGTGATAAAAACACCATGGATTCAGAAAAGTGATGCTGGATTGACTAGTTAGGAATAATCATGTGCTATGGATAGAAATGAATAGATAGAGATGCAGCTACATTCATTCCCTTACCAAAAATGATCAAGTGGAAAATAAGGCAAGCTTACTCTTCAATCACAGATTATATTTTATTTTTTTCCTTCAAAGCTCAAGAGAGTATGTCTGCGAATAAACTGAGAATGATAAGAAGTCCCTTTCTCTCTCTGATTACTCTTTACTGATACTGCATCTAATATAAAAATAGCCCATAGCCTTTATAAAATTCAACAAAGTGCAGATTTTTTACAGTAATCATTTCTGAATATAGTAACATTTTCTTTTATTTACAGTCAGGATTGAAGCAAGGCAGAAAAAACCTCACCAGAACCTTTTTATAAAACCCACAAGTTTCACTGCAACAAAATTAAATGATACAGATTTGACACAGGAGGCAAAGACGTGATAATAATATATATGCATTTTTCTGGGATAGGGGGAAATGAAAGAATGAACTAATTGCATTTTTATCTTAAAAAGAAGTTAATAAATTACCATTTCAAAGTTGGATTTACATATCCCATCACTTTGCAAAGATTAGCTCTTTCTTTGATAGTTTTTTCTTTCTCACATTATTATTCTGCCTCTTGGATGAGATACTCAAACACACACACACACACACAAAAATAAATTCCACAGCCCGCTCTTTTGCAGTCAGTAAAAGGTCCTGTGGCACTTTCCATAAGAGCTGGAAGTGCCTTAAACATCAGTGTCCTGGCAAAAGTCCAACTTGGGTAATTACATTCCGTCCTGCCTCAAAGAAATCCTTTCCTCCAGCTATAATTTCATTTGGAGACATTGTTCCACACTTCTCTGCCTGGAAACGATTGCTCCGTGATCTCGGCTGCCACATTGCAGAGAGGAAAGAGCTGCATTTTAGTGCCAGTAAAGTGTTTTCTACAGACTCCCTGTCACTCAGAGCTCCCCACTGCCCACCTGAGCCCAAAACACCCCTTACAAGCTGCCTGCTCACAGTGTGCTCCTGGGTGAAGCCCTCAATGTGCACTTGATTTCTACAGGAAGAATGTGGAATAATGGGCTGTATTTCATATAACAACTGCAGTCATTTGTCATCTGCTGTATATGGGCACCTTATGACTGCCACAGCAAGAAATTTAGAGGTAAATAGAGCTGACAGCTTATATCACTAATTTCCTTTAGGATAAAACGTGATGATGAATGATTCAGAAATGCAAAATGGCCATGAGAATTCAGAGAACAATGTTTTCCTATAAACATAAGGTGCATCATGAAACTATCTTTGATTCCTGTCACCAGACATGAGTCCTCTTCTCATGGAATAGGATGAGAGGAGATCTCCCAGTGTCTTTTCATATTGTCCCTATGGAATTCAAGGTGGAGGTTATCTTCCCCATCTGCATAATTTTTTCTTTCATGGAGTGATAGCATCTTGTATAATTATAGACAGTTAAAAGATCTACATCTAAAGTACATTTCAAGATTGGCCATCGCTGGAGAGCAATTGTCCAATAGGTAAAGAATCCCTTCCAACAATGGGTCTCTAAGAATATGAATATCCTGCCCAATCCTTTAAATTAGTCTGGATAAATTATGCAAGATGCCAGACTGCTCATTGCTGATGTTGGCTGAGATGAGCTGTACCCAGAACAGAGAAAATTTGAACATGAGTCAGTGTTAAAATGTGAAAAAAAGAGGGTGCTGTATTGCAGCAAGAGTAAAAGTTGCTGAAAGTTTTCTCTTACCCTGAAGGTAGAAAACTAAACAGGAGTACAGTCCTGCCCTCTCCAGGGGGCTGAATCATAGAGCATTTTTATTAGTTTAAGAAGGGAAATGGTCTCCTGAGCCCTCTGATCCCAAGGTCCTACAGACAGCTCAGCAGGAGACCTCTGGCTAAGGCAACCCTGAGCTTCCGGAGGTTTCAACAGGGGACTGATGTAACCACAGACAAAGGGATTCAGTATCTAAAGCAATATATAAACAGAAAGAAAGATTCTCACAGTCTTCAACAGGTGCTACGTCAGGACCCAGCCGTCAGCTTTATAATTTAAGAGGGAATTTTCCTTTTCCTGTGGGACTATTCCAGGAGGATTAAACTCTGACTTTGTCAGTTTGGAAAGAGATTATGTCCTTGACTTGATGTCACTATTTCCTTTCCTCCTAATTAAACAGAAAACTCAGCACAGGGGTAAGAAAGAGAGAGAGAGAGCAAGAAGGAGAGAGAGAAGAATTAAGGAGAAGCTGATCGGAAAAGCCAAGCAGTTAAAGTCTTTTAATTTAGTATTTTAAAGCTTTTCTGTGAGTCTGCTTCTCAGAGATATGACTGTTAAAGAAAATGGATTTTCCTACTTCCAGCCAACCAGAATATATGTACATATTTATAAACACCCACAAGCACACACACACTGATGTACAGGGAGGAGGAGGAGAAAATATTACACTGAAAAAGATGTTGAAGTTGTATCAAAAGAATAAGACGCAGAAAGAATCTTTTCTGAGAAAATCCATTTTGTGAATCCATGACTAATCCCTGCAGAACACATACACAGACACACAGAGAAAGGTAAAGAATGAAGCAGCACAGCTCTACTTAAAGACATATTCAGCTCCTGGCACATACACTCGGGATTTCAGCGAACCCCTCCAGGTTGAGAGTTGCCCACTCTTTTTATAAGCACATTTTTAAATAAAGTATTTTACCCCTCTGTTAGTAAAATAAATAAATGAATGTCCAAACCCCACCAAAAACCAACACAGGCATCTTGTGGAGGAGCTGTGAGCTAAAAGATTAGACCAAACTAGAGTGGGGAAAGAGCTCACTGTAGAGTGAGGCATTCATGGTACAATTTACATCTCAAATCTAAACCCAGCCTTAGGACTTTCCTCTCTTCCTCTGTGGTTGACACCATTGAAAGAAGGAGAGATGTGTTTAAGGGGCAAAGAGTGGGGAGGTGCCAGAAGAAAAGAAATGTGGGGCTGATTAGTTGGCTGATATTCAGATGTCAGGCCATAAACGTGTCTGTTCTCCAGAGAAGCCCTGAGTTATTCTGCAGCCCCTCTAGCCCATGCAGTCTCATTAAGATCCCCCTTGGGATTAATAGAGATTTCATTGATCAAAAAACAGCCAGAGAATCAAACAGCTTGGGTTGTAAGGGATTTCTGGAGGTCCCTGGTTCAACCTGTCACATGGGGCAGGGACAGCCTCAAAGTTTTATGCAGCTCACGTCCCTCTTTGTTGCATTTTGGTTCCATGAAAAGACCTAATCACAGGCAGGAGGAAATAATCCCTCCCTTTGCCCCAAGGCATTGGGTTATTTATTGCAGCTGATTGACTCTGACTTCTCCAGCAGTGATTTTACATTAACACACATCAGTGTACGTACACACAGACATACCTTCATGTATCTTCTGAGGATAGATGGGCACATATGCACAAATGAATGAATAAATGAATATGATGCATATTCAACTTATCCTAATACACATCAACACCATAATTAACTTTGCCACAGTTTGGTTTTCTGTACAAAAGAAGTTGAGTGTCCGGATCGAAGATGGGGATGATCCAGGGTCACCAACAGACCAAAACTCTGTGGAGTGACCAGGCTGACCCTGGTGTGTGGGGGAAGGCAGCACTGGGTGTGATGTGGTTGTATAGTGCCAACACAGCAACTGCTCACACACACAGCTAAAGATCTCTGCCTGATTTTCTCCATTTGCAAAACTCACCAGCTGTGGCCGTGTTGCTCCTCCTCTGGGAGGGATTAATCCCTAAATCCATGTTTTTGTCTCCTTATATGAAAAAGCAAGATTTCCAGAAGAACTGAAAAGCAGTGAGTAAACAAACACAGCACTTTCAGGGAAGAGGGACACCGAGATCTGGCTTTTTCAAAGAGATCTAGAAATGTAGGTCACCTATTGCTGGACTTGGATGGTTTCCATCCCTGCCCTTTTTCTGCTAACTTTTCAGCTACCCTCTTTCTTTCTGCTTTTAGATCCTGCTTTTCCAAGTTCCAGCCCGCCTCTTTCCAGCCAGCTGTGTATGTGAAATGACTTTGGGACATGCTGGCAGGGAGTAGTTTTAAAAATAAACATGTTGATATTCACCAGGAAGACACCGCAGGCTGCAGGCTCCTTTCTGGGTGATAAAGATTTAATTATTATATGCTGGCCCTCCTTACTGTCTTCCCAGCTGTAACAGGTGCCTGAGTTTCATCTTTCTTCCAGTTTTTTTCTCAAGGTAATTAAAACTTTGTCCTGGAGATAGGTATATGCAAGTATGTGAGTCTCTCCCTGCTTTAAAGGGAGACATTTTTATTTTTTATTAACTCTACTAATCATGAGAGGAATTATATATAAACTAAGCTAGGGAAGCTGCAGGGAATTCTAGGTTTTATCTGGTACTGTGTTTGCCTGTAAAATAATCCCATTTGGGGGGAACCTGCTATGGTTTTGATTTTAAGCAAAGGTTGTGTTAATTTTGTGATCCTGGTAGCTTTATTCCACGCAACCCTGGGATTTAGTTCTAATCCTGAACAAAATGATTTTTCATGGGAGAGAAAGAGGCTGCAGCAACGAGGACAAAGCCCTGGCCTGCAGCAGGATTTTTCCTCAGGCTCATTAAGTGACTTGGGGCAAGACCCTCCGTGGTACATTTTATAATGGGTCTCAAGTCACTTTGATCACAGTGTGATCAGATGCTCCTAAAGCCTCTCTGTACTCCATTTTACCTGACATTGTACTACGGGGTTTGTGAAGAAATACAGAATGTAAAACAGCACCACTATGACATTTCTGGACCCCAGAAATTTTGCATGGAACACTTTGAAGCTTAGACTTGATGATCTCGTAGGTCTTTTCCAACCTTATTGATTCTATGACTCTATGAAGATAACAAAAGTAAATCTTTCTAAACTCTCTGATGATAAATGGCTGGAAAAAAATTTTGTAGGGAGATTGACACTGAGAAATTTGGATCAAAGACTGAGTTTGGGGTTTGGGTATTGTGTTAATATAACCACACACTGCCTTCTTTACATACATAAATTGTTCTTCCAAGGAATGGCTTGATATAGGATGTCATTGCAAAAAGATTTATGAAATTAACTTTGTAGTAGTAAATACATAATAGAAGTTAAACTCAATACAGAAAGTCATAGAATCATAGAAGGGCTTAGACTGGAAAGGACCTCCAAGATCATCCAGTTCCAACCCTCTGCCATGGGCATAGACACCCTCCACTATCCCAGGTTGCTCAGAGCCCCATCCAACATGGCCTTGAGCACTTCCAGGGATGGGGCAACCATGACTTCTCTGGCCAAGCTACTCAGTGCCTCATCACCCTCGCAGTAAAGAATTTCTTCCCAATATCCCATCTAACCCTGCCCTCTGTCAGTGTGAAGACATTCCCTATTATCCTGTGTAGTGGGTTGACCCTGGCCAGATACCAGGTACCCACTAAAGCTGCTCTCTCACTCTCCCCTCTGCAACTGGACAGAAGAGAGAGAAAAAAAACAGCTAAGAATTCATGAGTAGAGATAAGAGCTGGGAGAGGCCAGTGGCTGATTACCTTCATGGGCAAAACAAGACTCAAAGTTGGGATAATACTTATATTTATTACTAACAGGATAAGAGCCAAAGAGTGGGAAATAAAGCAGTCTTAAAAACACCTTCCCCCCACCCCTCCTTCCTTCCATGTTCTCCCTCCTCCCCCCCGCAGTGCAGAGGGACAGGGAATGGGGGTTGCAGTTTGTTGTTTCTGCCACTGCTCAGAGGGAGGAGTCCTTCCACTGCTCCCGTGGGGTCCCTCCCACGGGAGACAGTCCTTGATGGACCTCTTCAGCGTGAGTCCATCCCTCAGGCAACAGCTCTCCCCAAACTGCTGTCCTGTGGGTCACTCCTCCATGGGGTGCAGTCCTTCATGAATGAGCTGTATCGACGTGGGTCTCCTACAGGGGCCACAAGTCCTACCTGGGAAAAACCTACTCCAGCGTGGGCTTCCCTCTCCACGGGCCGCAGGTCTCCAGCAGGACCTTGCTCCATCCTGGGCCTCCTACGGGATCACAGCTTCTTTCATGCATTCACCTGCTCCAGCATGGGCTCCTCCATGGGCTGCAGGTGGGTCTCTGCACCCCGATGATCCCCCATGGGCTGTAGGGGCACAGCTGCTCCACCATGGTCTGCACCACGGGCCACAGGGCCTCAGCTCCAGCACCTGGAGCACCTCCTGCCTCTCCTTCTGCACTGACCTCAGTGTCTGCATTGTTATTCCCGAGTTCTCACTCCGCTCTTCCCTGGCTGGAATTTCTTCTGCGCAACAATCTTCTTTTCTTAAATATGTTATCCCAGAGGCGTTACTGTCACTCCTGACTGGCTTGGTCTTGGCCAGTAGCATCAAGTCCATCCTGGAGCCGGCTGGCATTGGCTCCACGGGACAGGGGAAGCTTCTGGCAGCTTCTAACGGAAGCCACCCCTGTAGCCCCCCCCGCTACCAAAACACAGCTACAAAAGCCCACTACACCTATCACTCCACGCCCTTCTGAAAAGTCTCTCTCCAGCTCTCTTGGAGCCCTTTTAAGTACTAGAAGATGCTGTACGTTCTACCTAAAGCCTTCTCCAAGCTGAACAACCCCCACTCTCTCAGCCTATCTCCAGAGCAGAGGGACTCCAGCCTTGCGAGCATCTTAGTGGCCTCTTCTGGTCTTGTTCCAGTCCATGAAACATGAATACTGTTCCCTCAGAGGAAATAGAATACGAGTTTGTGCTCTTCTGATGCTGTCGGAGAAGAGGAACAAGCCGAACTGATTTTGCTCAATATGCTCAGTCTTGTGTAGTTATGCAAACTCTACCATTAATGGAAATCAGGCACCATCCTTTCATTATTTCTCCTGCATTAGAAAACAAGGATGGGTTGATTTTTGGCAGGTTATTAGGCAAACCTCCAACCCCAGTACTTTATCTTTATGCTTTGAAAATCCTTGTTCGAGTCTTTAAGGTGTACGACTAATGAAGGCAAAAGACTCTTACTTCTCCCCTGCTATCCCATGCTTGGGAAAGAAGCCATTGGCTAAAAAAAATCAGAGAAAACCAGTCTAGGTAGGTAAATTATGGAATTCAAAGGTTTCACATGTGGACCTAAGAAAGTTAAGCTGAAAAAGAAATCGCCTTTGCTTCCTTTCATGCCTGTCAATAGGTGCCACTTGTACTGATCACTGAATTTACACAAGGTTTCAGATCAATAAAGATTCAAGGAAATATATTCCCTATATTTCTTCTCCAATGTACTTGTTACTGGGTCTGAAAACTCTTCAGTTATAGTGTGGCTTGTTATTGCTTAGTGTTTCACTGACATTTGGTTCACCTGATGCACATTCAGCACCGAGGTACCAGATTGCACCACCTGGATTTGCTTCAAGAGTTATTTCTGTGACAAGTTTCTGGCAATTTCCTGAAACCCTCAGGGCAACAGAATCTCATCCTCTCAGTGCAAGCCTGTATCACCTGACTCCTTGAAGATATTTATCAAGCTCCATGAAGCCCCATTTTGGCTTCTTTTTACCCCATTGTTCCCACTGAAAATCTGTTTCTGGAACATGAGTGCGTTAATGTTCAGGAACGTTCTTCTAATTGCCAGCTTTAATTTATTCATGGGCAGTTCAGTCATCATTTGCTCCTCTGTAAACTTTGTCTCCGCACTTATTTTCTTATTCTTACCCCTTCTAGACTTTATATGTAGCTCAGAGCTTGTAATGAACACTCTCTCTGTTATGAGCATCATTACAGAAACCTTCTCTGAGCAAGATCTCCACTTTGAGCATGCAACTGGGACTTCACCAGGTGCTAAGGCACCTTCTGCATTGGAGCTTTAAGTGGTGGGGTTGTATCTATAACTGTAAGAAAATGTCCTTCACTAACTGTTTCATCCTGAAAGGGGAGAAAACAAAAAGTGAAATAAAGTAACTGGAGCTTGGGAAAAGGAAGGAGATACTGAATTTCTTGCTGTTCTTCTAATTTCTCTTAGTTTAACTCTGGTGTAAGTCACCGGTTTTTGGAAGGTTAAATAGCTTTGCACCCATCCAGCTCTGGGGTCCCCAGCACAAGAAGGACATGGAGCTGTTGGAGCGAGTCCAGAGGAGGCACCAAGATGATCAGAGGAATGGAGCAGCTCTGCTATAAGGAAAGGCTGATAGAATTAGGATTGTTCAGCCTGGAAAAGAGAAGGCTCCAGGGAGATGAGGACACCTGACTGCAGCCTTCCAGTATCTGAGGAGAACCTACCAGAAAGATGGAGAGAGACTATTCACAAGACTGTGGAGTGTCAGGACAAGGGGAATGGAATCAAACTGAAAGAGAGTGGGTTTAGATTAGATATTAGGAAAAAATTTCTTATCATGAGGGTGTTGAAGCACTGGCATTGCTTGCCCAGAGAAGCTGTGTCTGCCCCATCCCTGGAAGTGTTCAAAACCAGACTGGATTGGACTTGAAGCAACCTGGTCTAGTGGAAGGTGTCCCTGCCCATGGCAGGGGGTTGGAACTGGATGATCTTAAGGTCTCTTCAAACCCAAGACATTCTTTGACTCAATGATCAGCTCAAACAGTTAAACCAAGTATAGGGGAATGATAATTCAATTCACACCAGAGAAGGGATTTTCTTTAAAAAAGAAGTGCTAAAAAAAAATCGCTTGGAAGTTGTCCATTTTTAAGTAAAAAAGAGACATTTTTTTGTTTGATGCTATTTATGCTTCCCGAAAGAATTGTAATTTTTAGTCTTGGTCATAAATAGCACTCAGTTGAGAAAATTTCTTATTGCAGTGCAGGGGAAGATGTCATTTTCACATGAGTTTTCCTCCAGAGGTGGCTGCAAAATAGAATTTTTGTCCTCTGGGAAATTTCAGTCTCTCAGAAAGCAGTTTTCATTCGTCAAAGAAAATTTCAAAATTTACCCCATAGTGTGAATTGCCCATCGAAACTGGTTCAACCATCAGATATTTCAGTTTGTGAAGTGGAATATTGCATCTAATCCAGAAAAAAAAATAACGTTAAACAGAATTTTTAGACAAAATTAGAATGATTGAAATCATTTAGCAAAACGAGACAGCCTTTATGTAAATAAATAGTCTTGGGGTTTAATCTGTTTTTACAGTTCAAAATTGCAGTGTTTCGACAAAAGTGCTTTTTTATGTAAGCAAAAAATGCTTGATCAAGAACTTTTCACCAAGTTCTGTCTATATGGTGGGGACCTAGAGACAAATGTACATATGGCAAGATGGGGTGGCATGAGGGATGGTCCTGTAAGAGAGCTGCAGAATATTGTTGGCTTTGACTGAATCCTCATCTGCAGTTAAACTACAACCACAGAGGGGTGGTTGGTGCCCCTCATGCCTGGCAGTGGGGTGTGCTCAGATCCTCCTGCAGGGCCAGCTTTTTGCAGAGCTACTCCACAGCAGATGATGCTCGACTTCAGGTCTTCTCTGAGGGCTTTGAAGGACCTCTTTGGTCTTTGGATCTATCAGTACAATTGATGTGGTTTTACTTCCAGTCCAGAGTGCGTAAAATAGTTTGAGTTGTGTTACAGCACTACACAGTCACATACTTCTGGGGTGAAGCTGAAAGCCTGTGCCAGGCAGTGGGGCATGAGTTGGTCCCAGGACAGTATTGGGTGGCTGTGTCTGAGTCTCTCCTACATCATCCCAAATCCTCCTCTCCCTGGCATAAGCCCCAGGTGTTCCCCACATCCCCACAGGCCTTTACTCACTCTCCATCCATCCAGGTAGTACCCACAGGCAAACGTGTTTCGTCTTCCAGCTCTAACACTGTGTAATAAATCCCTAGGTGAGGAATCTTTCCCAGATAAACCTTGGAGACCATTTTTTCTGCCTTCCTTTTTATTTCACAAAGCCTGTGTTTATTTTCACTTGAATCCAGCAAATTCCTATGAAATTATAGTTATTACCTGTGCTGGGTTGACTCTGGCTGGATGCACAGTGCCCACTGAAGCTGCTCTATTACTCCTCCTCAGCTGGACAGAGGAGAGAAAATATGATGAGAAGCTCAAGGATGGAGATAAGGACAAGGAGAGATCACTCAGCAGTTGCTGTCACAAGCAAAACAGACTCGACTTGGGGAAATTAATTGAATTTATTATCAATCAAATCAGAGTAGGATAATGAAATATAAAACCAAATCTTAAAATATCTTCCACCCACCTCCTTTCCTTCTTCCCAGGCTCAGTTTTATTTTTGAATTCTGTACCTCCTAATCCCAAGCAGTGCAGGGGATGGGGAATGGGGGCTGTGGGCAGTTCATCACATATTGTCTCCATTGCTCCTTCCTCCTCAGGGACAGGACTCCTCACACTCTTCTGCTGCTCCAACGTGGGTCACTCTCCCACGAGGTGCATCCTTTCAGGAACAGGCTGTTCCAGCCTGGGTCCCCCCATGGGGACACAACACCTGCCAGCAAACCTGCTCCAGTGTGGGCTCCTCTCTCCATGGGTTCACAGCTCCTGCCAGGACACTGCTACAGCACAGGCCTCCCATGGGGTCACAGCCTCACTCAGGCATCCACCTGCTCTGGTGTGGGGTCCTCCACAGGCTGCAGGTGGATCTTTGTTCCCCCATGGACCTCCATGTGCTGCAGGGGCACAGCTGCCCCACCATGGGCTGCTTCACGGGCTGCAGGGGAATCTCTGTTCCAGCACCAGGAGCACCTCCTGCCCCTCCTTCTTCACTGCCCTGGGTGTCTACAGGATTGTTTCTCTCACGTATTCTCACCACTCTCTTTGCAATACTGAAGACTTTCCCCGGGCTATGTTATCCCAGAGGTGCTACCCCTGTCTGGTGGGCTCAGCCTTTGCCAGTGGCAGGTCCATCCTGGAGGCGTCTGGCATTGGCTCTGTCAGACATACAAGAACCTTCTGGCAGCTTCTCACAGAAGCCACCCCTGTAGCCCCTCCCACTACCAAAACCTTACCACCCAAACCCAACACAGCCTTCAGTGCTTCTTTTTTAACTGGCTGGGAGTTCACCTTTCTCCACACTCTGCTGCTTAAACAGAGGCTGGGCTGTTCAAGGCAAAAATGATTACTGCCCTGAGGAATAATATTGCTGAGTGGCAGAATAAGTGAATGATAGAAATAGCCCTCCAGCACTGGCAGATGCTGATGGAAGAGAGGCCTTCTTGCAAACTAACACCTCCCTGACACATCTGTAATGACCTGTTGGAAGTAACAAAATCTGCCTTAATAAAACCTGGCAGATATTTAAGAAAGACATCAGCATCATGATATTAAATCTCATCTCTGAATCAAATGCAGAGCAAGCATTTTACATCCAGTAAATGCTTCATGGAAAAAATTTAGGGAAGGTGACTGTAATTTTTATCCTTATTTATGAAAGGTCATCTTAAAACTACGGACAGAAGCATGAGCTCCTGAGTTCACAGAAACCTGAGATTTTGAGAGAGAAAAAGTTCTCTTAATGGCTATCTCTGTTCATCGTGATTGCCACTTCTGGCATAGGGAACAGCAGAAATGTGAGCATTTTTTGCCAATCTCTGCAGAAAACACGCAGGCAGGTGGCAGGATTTTCTCAAGGTCTCTGACTGTGACCACCTCTTGCTTTTCCAGGTTGCTCGTCTCCTCTCAGCCCATCTCTCACTTGTGTGTCCCCTCATGGCTACACTAAACTCTTCTCTCAGAGCAGTGGCTCCAGCCCCCAGTGCACATCTCGTTTTCCCTGGTTTGATTCTAGATGTTACTGATCCTACTGGTGGCAATTCACTGACTCCAAGCCAGTCCAACACTTCTTCCTTCCAAAATATCAACTTCCATCTTTGCTCTTGTCATTTCAGGAGATAACCTGGGTTTTGGCCATGATGTTTCATCCTCTGTAGTTGTTGTCTGTGCTGGCAGAGAGGATTCATAACTGGAAAAAGACATTTTTTTCTCTCTCTTTTTCATTCTGTGCTTCTAAATATTGGGGTTGGCTCTTTGGGGCATCAGTGAAAGCCTTCAGTTGGATCTGGGTTATTCACCCACACAGCAATCTGCATTCTGGTGTGCCCCCTCCCCTCCCAAACTGCTAGCACAGAAAATGAGCCTCAGCAATAAATTTGTCCAGAATCTTGTTTGAAACTCACAAAATCTGTGGAAAACCTGTTCCAAACACCACCCATTAGGGAATAAGCCTATTGTCAAGTGCTTATCAGGATCTGACCTAGATATTTTGCCCAGAGCTTTACATTATAATAACTTTAATATCCCTTATGTCTGGAAAGGTGAATAAGAGCTAAAAAGCAGCCTTTAAACCCCAGAATGGAGAAAAAAAATAATAAAAAAACCCCAACATTCCTTTTTACTCTCAACCGAGTCCAGACTGCTGTAGAGTGACAGTGGTGCAGTAAGGTAATGATCCTTCCTCCAAAACCAGAGCAGTGGCATTTCCTCAGGTGACATCAGGCACAGAGATTTCATTAGACAGCTTCAAGGAGAAGGTCTTCAGCTGTCATTTTGATGCTTCTGTCACAGGTTTTTTTTTTCTTTACAAGCCATTTCCTTCTCTTTCTCAGCAATATCCTGTTCATACAGGTGGCTCAGGCTTCCTCAGGAGAAAGTGAAGGGGATGCAGCACATTTTTCCCTTGGTGCAAATACTGGAAGCAGCTGGAAGTTCTTGGGTGAGAGGCAACATAGGATTGCTGCACCACACATCTGGATGTACCTTGGGATGGCATCTCCAGATGATGAGGACTTCTTACCTGCTCCTAATTCATGGCAATTTTGCCCATTTTCCACCTATTGAGTTACACTGTTTCAGTTTGGCAGAACTATTCCCAACTATGGAATCACAGAATTGCAGAATGGGCGAGGTTGGAAGGAAAGGGTCCAACCTTCTTCCTCAAGCAGGGTCCTTCTAGAGCACAGGATTGCAGAGGATTGCACCCAGGTGGTTCTTGAATATCTCCAGTGAGTGTGGACATGGTTCCCAAGAGTGAAGGTGCTGTTGCATTGGGGTTGTTGTCCCTCTTTAAAGGGTGGCTGCTCTCAGTTCTGTACTCTGAAAACACCCATGGTGAAAATACCTGGTACAAAACAGTAACCCTATTTGAGCCATAAAATTTTAAGACTTTTTAAAACAGACAGGAAGAAAAATTACCTTGGTGTTCATACACAGTGAGATATGACTTGAAGTACTAAGTGACTTGGGCCAAGTCTTTGAAAAGTTCAAGTAATTTCATGAAAATGGACCCATCTTCCACGCATGACCAACTGAGAGGATGAACAAACTCAGCTCTCTCAGTCAGTCTCCCTAGGAGAGGTGTTCCATCCCTCTGATCATTTTGGTGGCCTCCTCTGGACTCACTCTGACAGGTCCCTGTTATTTCCATGCTGGGGAGCCCAGAGTTGGAGGCAGCACTGCAGGTGGGGTCAGAGCAGGGCGGAGGGGCAGAATCCCATCCCTTGACCTGCTGCCCACACTGCTTTGGATGCAGCCCAGGACACAATTGGCTTTCTGGGCTGTGAGTGCACACTGCTGGGTCATGTTGAGTTCCTCACATGCAGTGTCAGCATCATGCTCACAACCAAACTGGTTGGAGTTGAAGCTACAGTTTAAAAATGCAATTCAGCAAGTGGAAGAGGCAGATGAAATAACCTGAGCCTTGGCCATGCTGCTCTGTGAAGACTGATTCTGCAAACTCCTGCTTTCCCGGGGGACTCAAGATGTTACATGTAATTTCATGCCCATTTTAATATTGAAAGGGAAGCTTTCCTTCAAAAATATGTGTATCAGAAACTTCAGCACTTTTGCCTGTGTGGAGAGTGTTGAAAGCACTCTTTGGACTGATTCCTCAGTCAAAACAATTTCTGGTTGAACTTTCTGGGGAAGAAGTTTTTTTCTGGCTCTAATTAACTTTCTGTCAACCACAAGCAAGGCAAAAGGATAAGAACTTTTTTTTTTCAGCAGAGATAAGACTGAGAAACTGAGAACAGAGCTTATGCTGACAGGAATTAGGCACTATTAGACTGATCTATCAGCCTGAATGATGATGGCCCCACAGTAGCAGCAAATACATCACCACTTAAAGCATTTAAAACTGATTTGGACACAGCACCAGGGGATGTTCTGGCATAAACAATCCCAGACTCGACTGATGAATAAAGTACATGGTCTAGTGAGGTTGTTGTGGGTGTGTTTTGCTTTGGGGTTGTTTTGTGTGTGCCTCTAAATGCCAGGAGCCACATGAAATGAAATACTGAGCTCCTGCACCTCTCACAGAAAAACTCAGAACACTGTGAATTTGTAACAGGCCCATGAGCAAAGGAAACCCTCCAACACGGGGTTAACTTCAGGCATGTCAGACATCCCAATGGAGGATATTTTACCACTAGATTTAATTGAGTGTGTCACAGAGCATTTACTAAAGAAACTGAGAAGAATAGACAGATTAATCCCTCTGAGGGTATTTGAGGCCATTTTTCAAGACATACATATAAAAGCCCTGCAAGCACATTTCCTGAGCACTAACATCTTCACATCATCTCATTTCCATTTCCCAGGACTTGCAACATAACTGAGTTGCAAAATTTGGGTTCAACCTAGATAAAAAGATACAGATACACAGGAATAATTGACACTGGTACCTTAAAACATTCTAGGCAAGAACAGGGAGTGTATTTCTTAATAATATTATGATTACTTGAAAGGGACTCCTAGAAAAAACAATTGCCCCAAATTTAGCTGTAGCAGGATCAGCTTCCCAATCTCATTTTGTTGATCTCTACACTATTGCCTGAAGAAAAGGGAAAACAAAGCAGGTAAAAGGGTTTATCTAGTGAGGAGTTGCTTAGGAAGGCAATCTGACTTAGCCTGAGGCACCTCAATACAACTCCATATAACATAACAGATGCTATTAAGACAAGAACATTTTCCTCTCTAATATTCACAGGTTTCTTTTGCTCATCAAGGCAGTGGTGAGGTTGGATAAACAGTTCATGCAGTTTGGATAAACAGTTCATGCTATTTATATCCTCTGAGTTTATGATGGTAGTGTTTGAAGAGGCCTCTCACACAGAAGACAACGATCTCTTTATCAAAGCCTTGACTTCCAGTCAGGTGAGAAGACAAATCAAATCACACACTTGACGTTTAGTTCATGTGCTCTCCAGGGCCAGAGGAGATACAACCTCTCCTTGTATTATTTATATAGAAATACCTAAGGAACCTGCAGGGAGTGTGTATCTTCGACCATCAGGGAATGAACATCCTAAAAAAGTGTCATTGCTCTGCTGGAGACATGGCCAGGTTTAATTACACCTCTCAGTCAGGAAAAGAATCTGACAAATCTGCTGCCTGCAGAGGAAACCCAAGTAGAATAATGCTTCTGACAGCAGAGAAGATAGTTTATGTAACTGATGTTCATCATGTTTTCACAGTTTTTAGTTTAATTTTATAGGTCCTAATTCAGCTCTTCCTCCAGTAGATTCAAAAAACATGGACACACTTTTAGGCATTTTGGCATGGTCGTTGTCACACAAGTATACAAATGCTCTCCTAAATCAGGATTAGAATTTCATTTAGTGTCGATATATTGTGCTTCTGTGGGCTTTTTTTTGCTTTTTCTGTTTTTGAAGCCTGTGATCACTGCCAGTCAGAATAGTTTCAATGCCAACCACGTAAAATCTAAAACCTGAGTCAGGTTTGTGGTGTTGTAAATGAAGAGGGAGTCGTGAATCACAACCACAACTTTAAGTACTTGCTCTGCATAGGGCTGTAGGACTGAACAAGATCACTTTATCACTCCTAAGGTTACAAACTTTTATGCTATTTCCAGTAAAGGCACCATGTTGAGTCCATCAGCCACTCAGTGATATTGAATTTTGGATGCTAACAGCAAGTTATGGGCCAAGTTCACAAAATCTTTTAGTTACTTTAAAGAAGAAGCAAGTGGAAGGAATAAAATTCCAATACTCTCATTTTGAAGTGAATTCCACCATAGGTGTATAACATGGTATAATATTACTCCTGTACTGATTTTCATCTCTTCTGGGTATTATTATGGGTTTTAATCATACTAGTAATCATACTATTACTAAATTACCTGAAAGGAGGCTGTAGACAGGAGGGAGTTGGTCTTTGCTCCCATAACAAGAGATAGGATTAGAAGAAAGAGACTGAATTTGCACAAGGGGAGGTTTATATTAGGAAAAATTTCTTCACTGGAAGGGTGATCAGGCATTGGAACAGGTTGCCCAGGGAAGTGGTGGAATCACCATCCCTGGAAGCATTAAAAAATGTGTAGATGTTGTGCTTAGGGACATGATTTAATGGTGGACCCGACAGTTCTGGGTTAATGGCTGGAGTCAATGATCCTGGAGCTCTTTTCCAACATTAATTATTCTATAATCTATATATCTCTGGAGCCACTGGAAGTGCTCAAGGTTACCTTTCCTGACTCTTCTCCTGTTGGTGCTCCAGAAAGACTTTTCTCCTTTACATCCCCTGTTCTACCTGCCAGCCCTGCAGAGACATCTGAAACATCCTAATGGAACTCAATAAATGCTGATTTTCTGACAGATCATTAAAGCTTCCTAAGTAAGGGTTGGTAGATCCTGACCTTATAAGGATCTTGTGAGCAGAAGGCGCTGAATGTCCTATGTGAAGAACCACAAAAATATCCATCAGAGCCAAAGGGTGAATGGTTGTCCAGAGCCAGCACCCAGCTCACTGATACACTGTGCTTTTTTCATCCTTACCAATTAAAGGAAACTACTCTTTCTACTTCTGCTAACAGTGAGAAAAACTCCTCTCACATGACAACAGGGGAAACTTCATCAACTTCATCTGTGCTTCTGTCTGTGGGGCCTGGTCCTGAGCTCACAGACTGAGCCCATTCCCTCTGTCAGAGAGGGGTGGCCATGGATCCATAACTTCCATTTACCCACATCCTGCCCATGCTTCTGCCAGCACTAAAACAATGAAGGACTGCATTGGATGGGGCCTTGAGCAATGTAATCATCCCTGCCCATGCTGGGGGGTTGGAACGGGATGATCTTTAAGGTGCCTTCCCACCCAAGCCGTTCCATGATTCTGTGATTCTTTGATTTCATGGTAAGGATTAGTAAGCGTGGTGTCAGCAAAGACCAGATTTGTTGGCAAAGAAGAGACACGCACACACACACAAAAAACCCCTAAAAACAAACAAACAAGCACACACACACACACACACACACAAAACAAACAAAAAAAACAAACAAAAAACCAACCCCAAACCAACTACAGCCCTCAAACAAACCAACGCAACTTGATGGTAGAACTTCCTGATGTATTTGGAGGGTGCAGGGCACAATGGCATGGTAATTCAGCCTTGTAACAGCGACGATCTCTCCTCCAGACTGGAAGGTAGCAGTTTTCCTCTAAGGCTGTCCACAGGATGCAACTTAGGAGATGATCTTTGCCAATATCCCCTTTTAACTGTGCTTCTCTCTGTATTGACTTGAAAGCCCAGATAGCATTTAGCAAACTGTCCATAAATACTCACGAGTTCCTTAGAGTACCTGCATGTCTCTTGTTACAAAAATTGCTCTTTCAGCCCTCAAAAGGGGTCTAAATTTTTGCCCTGTCCTTTGCCTTTTAGGCATCATCGGAAGAGCGACAGCTTGAAGGAAATTAAGGGATGGTGGAAAGGAACATCTGAAATCCTCTTTCCTTTTACTTGCTCTGATATTGCAAGAGAGTGTCTGATTCTGCCCAGCTGGGAAATAATTTACCTCTATTACTGAAAGAAGCTGTGGGTGTCGATCCACAGCTGACTTACTCTCGTATTAAAATACTCGTGTCAGCTCCAGTCAAAGTCATGCAGCATCTGTAGTTAAAGGCAGGTAATAACAAGATTATAAATCTGTGGAAAAGAAATACCATCAATTTAATGTGAGGTTATTATGCGAGAAAAATAATAGAGCTTAATTGGCAATACGTGTTGAAACAGTCTCTGCCACTGCCTCTGTTACAGACACACTCCTGGGATAAATGGACCATTGTCATCAGCCCATGGGATTTTTTTCACATCCATACCTGACTCCTACATGACATTCCATTTAACGTTTTAATAAGAAAGTGGAAAATTCAGAAGTCAACATGGCACAGATCAGACGGAGCAATTGTTGCTCAGCGGATAGTTCATATCTTGCAATTATAATGCAAGATTATTTTTAGCACGATGTGTTTCCAGTAGAGTCTTAAAGACTGCCTTTCATGCTCATTGTGCAGTGACCTGGAAGAAATTCTTACTGATAAGGCTGTCAGAGGACCTATGAAGAGGAAAGGATGAATAATGTGGACTCTCCCCAGGGAAGACATGACTCTCAGAAAGATTTGTCCCCACCTCACCCAGGCTGAGGAAACAGTAACGGGGTCTAACCCTTGCCTGGCTTTTTCTTCAAAGAGGGATATTTCAGAATGCAGTTTATTTCACCCAACACCTCAGATGTGTTCAGAATTTCTACCCCCTCTGCAAACACAAGTATGATTGCTGAAAGGACAAAGGGTTCCTAGAATGCTCAAAGAGATTTTTTTGGGGTTAGAAAATCTCTGTAACCTATGACTTTCTACCTAGCGTGGCTGCAACTCAAAAATCTTTTCCATACACTAATATTTAAGCTTTAAGGATGTTGCCCTGTTGGAGCAATCTGAAATATTCTACTCTATTTAAAACAAAAATATTTTAATGAGCAGCTTAGTCGCATTATTTTATCAAGAAAAGGTCAAGAAAGGGCATAACAGGGCCAAGCAAAAATTCAAATGGTGGCAAAGGTTATAACAACAACACTGTCTTCTGCAGAAAGTGTAATGCAGCAACTCAGTGCCTGAAAATGTAGACAAGGCCAACATGACCTTAAAATAATCAGTCACTGAAAACATGTAAAAAGTGCTCTCACTGTTAGATATTTTCATCTGTAAATCTGTTTATTGGTATGTTGTGGTTTTGGTTTGGTTTTCTGTTCCCCTAAGGGTACATCCTGCCACAGGCAAAATTTATATCCTACATCCAGTTCTGGGGCCTCCAACACAAGAAAGATGTAGACCTGTTGGAGTCCAGAGGAGGGACACTAAGATTGTCAAAGGACTGGAGAACCTCTGCTATGGAGGTTGAGAGTTGGGGCTGTTCAGCCTGCAGAAGAGAAGGCTCCAGGGAGACCTTCGAGCCCCTTTGAGTGCCTAAAGGAGCTCGAGGAGAGCTGGAGAGGGACTTTGGATGAGGGCATGGAGTGATAAGACAAGGGGTAATGGCTTTAAACTGAAAAAGAGTAGATTTTTATTGGATATTAGGCAGAAATTATTTACTGTGAGGGTGGTGAGGCCCTGGAAAAAGTTTCCCAGAGAACCTCTGGCTGCACTATGCCTGGAAGTGTTCAAGGCCAGGTTGGACGGGGCTCAGAGCAACATGGGATAATGGAAGGTGTCCCTGCCTATGGCAGGGGGGGCAGAACTAGATGATCTTGAAGGTCTCTTCCAACTCAGTTCTGTGAATCAGGTTTGAGTCCAGGACAGTCAAGTGTTATAGCGGGAATCAGAAAAGACAATCACAGAAATTCCTCCTGGCTTCTAAATAAAGTTGTTTTCATGTTCTTTTCTCAGCAGCTGCACCTCAAAGCTCTCTGTGAAGGAGCCTGGTTGCAGTAGAAAGAGGGACATGCAGAGGAAAGAACTTTCTTCCACAGTACTCAGGAATCCAGCAGCAAAACTGGGCATGTGCTCTTATCTTGGGCATCCTCTTGGAATCTTAATCTGTTCAGTCTCCAGACTGCTCCTAGGAAACCCTAGTTATGTTATCTCATGCATGCCCTGGTCTCGTACATTATTAACAAAGGAAAAAGTCTCTGCTGCAGATGCTGAGTCGAACTGGGAGGGTGAGGGAGGGGAGGAATTACACCAGAAATATTAATACTGCTTTGATAGATCCTTGTACCACTGGGGAAAGCACTTCTTCATATGCATTTCTGGTTTGCAACAGCTTGGTGTTTATTTTCTTTAAAGCTAAAATAACCATCAAACAAGTTCAGAAGTTCAGCTTGGATGCTTAGAAAGCTGAATCTCATTCCAGAGGAAAAACGAGAGGCTGGTCATGTAGCCCCACAGGAGATTCATTTGCACAGAACTAGCAAACCCTCAGAAAACTAAAAGTTAAAATTTTGCAGAACCGAGTAAAACATATAAATGAAAAACTTAAATCCTCAAGAAGTGGTCAAATCAGGAGATGCAGATTATGTTTTTTCTCTGTCTTGGGACTGGAAATAGCCATTACTGTTATGCAGCGCTCAGACCGAAAATAAGAAGTGACATTTTGAAGTGCATACAATCTGGCGAAATATAAAATATTTAATAAATATGTAAATTGGTCAAGCTGCTTCCCCAAGGAGCAAAGCTCCAGTCATGTTTTACAGCCCTCATTCACTTACGCAAATACTTTAAGAGGATCAAGGATGGATTTTAAATGAAGTTAAAGTTTAACGAGAAATATATAATCCTTTGAGGGAGAGATTTTGTCATCTTCATTTACAATGTCTTGCAAGTTTTTAAAGTAAGAAGTTGAGGGAGTAGCCTTCTGAAGCTTTGTGTGTGCAGGCTAAGAGAATTGTGGTAGTTTACCTGAACCTTGCAACCAGGGATGTAACAAAACACATAAATTGATGATCTTCTCTATTGCTCCGGGAGTTCTGGGCTTTCCCCAGGATATATGTATGTTCATTGTTCAACTCATTCCTATAGGATCCAGACACAATCTCCTGATGTTGCCAGACTCGTAACTTGAGGGGAAATCTTCAGTCACCAAGACCTAAGTCATGTGTCATATAACCCCTTTTGAACTCACTTCAAGCCCAGTCTTCTTTTTATATATATATATATATGTATATATTTATATATAAGATGTATATATTCATATATATCTCATTTCTGTGTTCTATATTGCAAACAAGCTGAATCTTGTCCTTTTAAAACCTAATTTCCCTAGCAGTTAGGGACACTATTTAAGTGTCCAGATCAAACTGATTCATATCTAATACACATCCATACAAACATACACACTTTTTAAAAATAAAAGGTTCTGTGATAGAAAATTTTGGAGAAAGTTTCTCACACTCTTTTAAACCAGCCCTGACATCGGCCCTGCTTATGATATGTTCAGTCCCTGGAAACTGTTAATGAATCATATCATAGAATGGTTTGTGTTGGAAGTGGCTTCAAAAATCATCTTGTTCCAATCCCCTGGCATGGGCACAGATACCTTCTGCTAGACCAGGTTGCCCAAAACCCTGTCCAATGTGGCCTTGAACACTTCCAGGGATGGGGCAGCCACAGCTTCTCTGGGCAACCTGTTCCAGGGCCTCACTACCCTTATAGTAAAGAATTTCTTCTTAATATCCAATCTAAATCTACCCTCCTTCAGCTCTAAAACCATGAGTCAAGGACAGTTTCATGTGGATGTCCAGTGGAACCTTCTCATGATACGGATTTTTTTAAAAGCCAGTAACTATCCTGAAAAAGCTGTGAATACTAAGGAAGCTACTGAAAGAAAAAGAAAGTGCTGGGTAAAGAAAATCAGAATGAAATTCACACAGAAAGTACCTTTGCAGTGGGGAAGAACCCAGCAAAGGGACATGATATATTTATTCTTTCCTAGTTCTGGGTACAAGGTAGGATGAAAAAAACATAAATCCAGATTGAGAATTGTTGAAGCTGGAGAGTGTTTACAACTAATAAAAGGGTTGTTTGGGCTGATGTCAGAAGGTATCAGAAGGCAGAAGTTTCCCTTGGCACACACTTTGCTTATGCACTCGTGCATTTCCCTGTTCATTTTCACCCTGTTTCTCTGAGCGATTTCACACTAGAAATGATTGTTCTTCCTGCTTCATGTGTTCCCATTTTGCATGTTAGAGAGTTTAAAACAAGTTGATAAAGGGCTGAAGAGCCTGAGAGGTTCAAAATTTACTTTCCTTCTTACCAGGGAAACCATTTTTCCATGTTTCAGTGATGTCTGCTCAGAGACCAGCACTCTGCCACCCTTCACCACAGAGGTGGTGTGGTGCTGAGAAAAGTAGAATGGAGTGAGAATAGCTTCTTTTATTCAAAGACCAAACTAAATCTGCATGAACATCACATCATTCACACAGTACAGTACTCAGATTTTATCTTCTCTGACCTCACCCTTGCTGCCCATGAGAGGAGAAAAGAAGGATGAAGAAAAGGACTGTGAGAGCAAAAGTTCTGAGAGATCATGAGCCCATGAGGAACTTTATTTTCCTTCTCAAAAGAAATAGTTCCACTTCACTGTTATCTTGATCAGAGTACTGTAATATTGGGTGAGATTTTCTGGAGTGTGGATATATCCCATGGGAATGCACTGAGTACCAGCTTCTTGATGTATCCACCACAGCCAGAATCACATTTCTTCATCACCATGTAGACACATTGCTCATCTTTCACTCTGAAATCAATGGTCAGACACAATTTCTGAAGGCGAAGCTTGGAGCTCCTCCAGGTGCAGACCGGGCTGCTGCTGCCAAATTCACTCTCCCTACCCAGGTGCACAAGATACTTATAGAAACTTATGGACATAGACACTTATGGAAAGTTTCATCCACCTTCACTTTGGCAGGGCAAAAACAATTTATACAAAGTGTTTGGGCAACTGAACCCCCACAAGTGTCAGTGGGGAGAGAAGAGACAGTCACTTCTGGAGCAGAGCATCAGCAGTAAGAACATCATTTGCCTTGTGGCAACTTTCTCAGCCTTCAGTAAGTTGCTGCTGAGGATTAAATTAAGGTTTAAGTTAGACCAGCTATCTTACCTGGCCAAAGTTCAGTGCAATCAACCTAAATTCAAGAGATTTGCATAAAACTTGCTTTTTAGAACTGACATTACTCTTCTACCAGCTCCCTCTGTCAGTGATGATGTGTGAGAAATTATTAAAATTCATTGTTTTGGATTTTTATTAGTATTATTTCATTCAAATTCCTATCTTTTCCCACTTTTTTTTCCCCTTAGGGAATGCCGGAACCATCAGCTCCGCAGTCACTTCCCATCTCCCTGCGTCTCATCTGTGCCTGTGCAGAGCAACAACACACAAGATGTTTTCTTTGTTGTTGTTTTAGCCCAACAGCAAGGTAAAATTAGACAGAGCTGTATAAGTAAACTCCTCCTGAGAATTAGTTACACAGACTGGCAGTCAAGCAGTTAAACCAGGCATGGAAATGGTTTGCAATCTGTTCCACCAGTCCCTCAAGTTTTCCATTGTCAAAGCGGGATTATTTTGCAGTAAAACAGCAGCCCTGGGGAATCAGTGTAATTAAAGACAACAACAACACACAAAAAAATTTTTATTGTTTTTAAATATATCTCTGAGCTACGGGGGAAAGGGAATGAGAAATGTACTGCAAATCACAATATTTCTCCTTCCTATTCATGCTTATCAGTCTGTATCCAGTCATGAGCCAAAGAAGCTGGGTTTGATCTCTTGTACTTGAGACAGCCTTTGCTGTTTAAAAGGAACACATCCTCTGTGTTTATTCATGGTGACAACAAAACGTTCCTCACCACTGGGGACTTCTGGGAGGAGCAGAAAGGGTGCAGCTCTCCTTGGCTGCTGGAGCACAAACATCACAGCTTTAAAGGAGTGTCTCCCACGACCTTCCTCAAGGACACCTCCCTGCAGAAGAGAGCAGGGATGCTGTTTTCCTGGTTTGCTGTGTGTAATGTGCCCCTTAATGGGGTTTCATGGCAGACCTGGAGGTCTGGGGGAGGTTTAATGAGCATAAAAGCCTAACCTTCCCCCCGCCTTCACCCTGAAATCCTGTGTCTCTGCTCTAGGTTAGCCTGAGCACTCAGAACAGGCAGGGTGATGCCCCTGTGACAGTTAAGCCTTGCCTTTGAAAGGGAATTGGCTGTTCCCTAAGAAAGTGAATGACATGTAGTGAAGATAGAGAAAAACTCAGAGAAAATAAAAATTCAAACTTCAACTTTGCTTCAGTCACCTTCCATCATGTGAAACCTTCTGCTGTGTACACAGCTGAATGTCCTTTCTACCATCTTTAAGGTCCAGCCTCAGAGTAAGGACAAATTAATAAAAAAGTTGGACTTGATGACCTTGAAGGTCTTTTCCAACCTTGATGATTCTATGAATTAATTCAATGATTCTATTCTTAGAAAAATTAATCCACCAAAATCCACATGAGGCCTCTGCTCAGACAGTCTGAGAACCACAAGTCAATAGAGACTGGGAGGCTGTTATGGGGAAATAACTTGACTGACCTCTCCTTTATATTCTTGCCCCATCATCTGCAACTGGTCATCTACAGGGATGGGATGCTGAAGGACAAGATCCTTCAGGAGGATCTCACTCAGTATTTCTTGTATTATTTTTCAATATCAACAGTTTCATTGTGATGTTGATCTTTCTATTAGTTCTGCAGAAGTGCAGCTACTTCCGGGAGGGTGTTTTCAGGCAGTCAGGAATGCCATGTCACAGCTTGAATAGGAGCTGAGGAATAATCTTATGCTGTTGCAAGAAGAAATGAGAAAGCAGATAGAGATAATCAAACCAAGCAAAGCAGATTTAGAGAAGATATGAAGGCTGTAGATCCTCATTCCAACAAGAACAGAGCATCACTGCTGAATTTGAGTGGCCAAGGGTAGATCTTCCTGCTGCTAGGACTAAACCATTACTTTGGTCCAAAAGGAAAAGCAGAGTAGAAAGGAGATGGGAACAATGCCTGAAAAAAACCCACCTGTGTCTCTAGACAAAGGAGAATCACAGTCATAGAATTGCTTGGGTTGGAAGGGACCTTAAAGATCATCTCATTCCAACCCCCTGCCGTGGGCAGAGACACCTTCCACTACCCCAGGTTGCTCCAAGCCCTGTCCTACCTGGTTTTGAACACTTCCAGGGATGGGGCAGCCACAGCTTCTCTGGGCAACCTGTACCAGGGCCTCACCACTCTCACAGGAAATAATTTCTTGTTCCTTCAGACAGCAGGCAGCAGATCAGTTCCCATTTCTTCATGGAGCTATGTTGCAAACTGATTTAACTAAACATCTGCAAGGGAGGGAAATCAAAGAAAACACCCACCCACTTATTCCCTAAAATGCAGTAATCTCTTATTTTTAGAGCCAGCTTGTTTCACTGATTTGTTTTATAGCTGCATTGACATAAGTAATGAGTTAGTAAAACTTACTCCTGCACAGGAACAAATGTCTGGGAGCAGGGAAAGATGGAAACCACCTAAATCCAATTTGCCACAGAGAACTTACAGGTGTGGAAGAAAACCCAACAAAACATTCATGCCTTGAGAATTAAGTCTTTAAGGTTTACACAATACTGCCTATAACAAAGTGCTATTCTGGCTTTAATTATGACAAAAGAAGCTGTGGATGCCTCATCCCTGGAGCTGTTCAAGTCCAGGTTGGATGGGTCCCTGAGCAACCTGATCCACTGGGTGGCATCCATCCCTAGGGAGGTTGGAACTAGATTATTTTTAAGGTCCCTTCCACCCCAAACCACTTTCCAATTCTCTGATTCTGTGATATATACACACACCATATAACATACATAATTATATATAAAATTCTATTACATATAATACATTAATGTAGTGTCTCCGTGTAAATGTGTGGATACATGTATAGCAGATCAATGTATAAAACTTTAACCAAATAAGGAATTCTTTGTGAGAATAAGCCAGTTTTTTCTCATTGTAATGGCTTTTGATCTGTCATATTTTATAATCCCTTCTTTTGACCCATTTTAATATTTCTTTCTTGGAGAAACTGAAGAGCAGACCCAGTCTGACAGTTGAGTAGTGCACTAGTGACAACCTACATATCAGGAATTTACATATCATTGCCCTAAGGTTTAATTCTGAGAAAAAAAAAAAAAAAAGTAGGAATTTCCAAATATCACTTGCAATTCTTACAGTATTTCCCAGCATTCCTGGTTTCTGTGACTGACCTGGGTTTTTGGTTCAATACAAAAGAGACATGCTGCCAGTCTGGCTTGTGTCAAAGGGCCACAACCCAAACGCTGTGGTCTAGAAAGAGGTGACAAGAGCCTATTACCAAGGCAATGCCCAAGGCCAGTCATCCAGAAGGTATAGATCACCAGCTGGGAATTTGGCCCTGCATGTACAAGTTAATATGTAATGCCAACATATAAAAACATTTCATGGATGCCTTGACTATTTGCTAAATGAAATTCTAGTGAAAAACTGAAAGCAAAAGGAAACACCATTACAAAGTCTTTTTTTTTTTTTCTGTGTGGCTGTGCATGTGTTCCAACCTCCAGAGGACAAAAACGCCTGACAGCAAAGGATATTTGTGTTGGCAGTATCATTTGATCCATGTTTTAGGAGCCGAATTGAAAACATATTTTCACGAGGTGCAGCCATAGATCATTAGAAGGAGCCAAGCTCTGTGGTTGCACAAGTTCTTCTGAGAGGGAGGAGATGTATAAGTTAAAATATACTCCAAAACCCTACAGAAATATATTTGGAGATGGGAAAATTCAGTAAAGGTAGCAGATTTTTATGTTGCCAACTCTGCTAACAGTCCAGGATTGGTTCTGTCCACTGCAGTACATTATTAAATGGCTGGGCTTTGCTGTTCATTCTGCAATGAAAGCTCCACACCAACTTTCTTCCCATTGCTTTAGTAAAGGATAATCTCATGTCTCATTGGCTGGTCTTGAGAGTATATTACAGGGTCCTCCCTGAGTATCCACATCAGCACAGACCCAAAATGACCCAACCTGCAGGAGAAATACAAACTTCTGAGACACTGATGAGTTTCCCCAGGGAACAAACAAAACAGGACTACAAATTTCTGTCTGTTGTGAGTAAACCCCACAAGTCACAGCATTGTAAACATGAGCTGGTGAAGGTGATTTGCTTGAGGGAAGGGATGCTATCCAGAGGGACTTTGACAGGCTTGAGAAGGAGGGCTCTGAGAAGCTTATGAGGTTCAACAAGGCCAGTTGGAAGGTTCTGCACCTGGGATGGGGCAATTCCCAGTATCAGTACAGACTGGGGGATGAATGGACTGAGAGTATCCCTGTGGAGAAGGTCTTGGAAATACTGGTGTGTGAAAAAATGGCCTGACAATGTGTGCTTGCAGTCCAGAAAGCCAACTGTATCGAAAGAAGTGTGGTCAGCAGGCCAAGGGAGATGGTTCTCCTCCTCTACTCTACTCTTGAGAGACCCCATCTGGAATCCTGTGTCCAGCTCTGGGGTCCCCAGCACAGGAAGGACATGGACTTGTTAGAGATCCTCCCAGAGGAGGATCACAAAAATTGTCAGAGGGCTCAAACCCTTCTCCTATGAAGAAAGGCTGACAGAATTGGGTTGCTCAGTTTGGAGAGGAGAAGACTCTGGAGAGACTTATCAAGACTGTTCGATGTATAAATGGAGTTTATGAGAAAGACAAACAGAGAGTTTGTATCAGGACTTGTAGTTACGGGATAAGATGCAACGGTTTTAAACTGAAAGAGGGTAAGTTCAACCCGGACACAAGGATGAAATTTCTTCTAATGAAGGTGGTGAGGCACTGAAACAGGTTGCCCAAGGAAGTTGTGGATGTTGCATGCTTGGAAGTGTTCAGGGTCAGGTTAGTTGGGGCTCTGAGCAACCTGATCTGTGGAAAGATGTCCCTGCCCATGGCAGAGGGGTTGGACTAGGTGACTTTTAAAGATCCTTTCCAGTTCAAATCTTTTATGATTTTACAATTTCCAGGCATCAGGAGAGCTCACCAGGCTCCTGGAACTCAGCTAAAATTTTCTTGGCTGTGGAGAAAAGAGGCTTTATTGTCTCCTTCATGTGGATGTGATCAGTGATTCTTCCTCTTCAGGTCTTCCTCCTTGCAATAAGATCAAGCAAGTTTTTAATCAGTGAGAGCTGAGGGCTTTGCCAAAACAAGTCACTCTATCACAAAACCACGATTCATTCTCAGCCTGGGACAGGAAAAATACAACATTGCACCATTACAGGTAAGAGAAATCATGAGGGGTCACTACCACAGGTGTCCCCCTTACAAACAGACCTCATCCTTTTCCTTCTTTCTCCAGAGAAACTACCAATGTTGTCTATGGCCAGTGGAAACAAGATTATATATAAACCTAAGAAGTTATTGTTAGTATAATTGAAATCATACCAGTCTAATTCAAGAATTCAAGAATCATTACTTGTCTAGATCTAACAACTGTAGGAAAAGAGAAAAGAGGAAAAAATACTTTAAAAAAAGACTTAACAAGAAAAATAATGCAATTAAAAATTCAATACATTCAGTTCTTAGTTTCTATGCCTTTTTTCTGGTGTTATGCTCACGGTTCCACGACTCCTCTGGATCTTCAAATTGTCATCTTCAGGCTGCTGAGGACCATTGTTCTTATGTTGAGTCTGGAGGATTTCTGGGGTCTGTTGTTGGGAGGAGCAGGATATTGATGGTTATTCTCCCTCTCTCAAGGATCCCCCTGCAGTCATTTTTACACATTTGTTATTCTCCTTCCTCATTGCTCAATAGGTTGGACTTGAGGATCTTGGAGGTCTTTTTCAACTTTAATGATTCTATGATTCTACAACTCCAAGTTATGGCCAAATTTACTACATATGGTGCCTCTGATGGAGGTTAGATACTACTCTCTGAATGCTTTGTTCCCCCTAAACACAGCTTCATATCTCTCCAGGTCTTTATTTCTTTAAATTACCATTTGGGTCTCCACTGCCAAGCCCATGTACCATCTTTTATCACCCCATACCTGTACTTCTCAGTGTCACATCCTGTGTATTCCCTTCTCGAGGCCTCTGCTGCCATGCTAAGCCTGTATTTCCCTGCACTACACCACTGTGTCAGAGTTGTATAAATATCTCATCCAATATGGAATAATTCCTTGTTACTGCTGTCTATGCAGCAAACACTTGAAGGACAGACTGGCCACGGACACCTGGCCAGTCAGAAAAACTGCTGTTAGAGCTCAGCCATGTAAAACAAAGCTGCCCAAAGTCTGTGACCCATGACAGGCACTGTCAAAGCCTCATTGCAGCAGGACATGCTCACACACAAGCTTTCCTCTCTCCCACATGACCTATGGTGAGCATCACAGGGACATCTGGCAGCCCAGAAGGTGCCTCAGTTACCACCATTTTTCATCATTTCACCATCATGGTGATGACATCAGAGTCACACCTGGCAGCAGGCATCGATTTTGTGGCATAAAATGAACATTTTCATTAAGGAAAATCAGACTTACTCATTTTCTAGCACTGTGTAGAGAGACACCTTATTTCACTTTTTAACCCTATTATCCATGACAGTAATTCTCAGGGATTCCATTATCCATGTCAGGAGCAAATCTCTGAAGAGAAAGATATTAAAGTATGGCAAATGAAGGATACTTGTCATATCAAGAAAATAGAAAAGTAACTCAAGCATTACTAACATTGTACAGTTCAAGCCATTCTTTGCTTGAGAAAATGAACCTCCCAGGAATTACTTCCATTTGTTTTGGAAGCTGAAAATTTACTTTTTGATGTGCAAAGAACATTGCTTTGTGTTTTTTCCTACAAAGCAACCAGTAGTCTGTATTTTTTTAATAAGTTGTTTGACATCTCTTTTTCTTACAGTAGTATTTACTTGATTATATTCTTAATATATTTATTTATTGACCTTTCACATACCTAATATAATATTCAAAATCCAATCCATCTTGCCACAACTTTTAAGGTGATTATCATAAGCCTTTAATATTTTTAAGTGTTTTAAAGCGTCTGATCAGAACAAAACCCCCAAATACTCTGATTAACCATATGCTTGACAATCCTTTGAGTTTCAGATGCCCTTTGTTTTCTTTTAAAAACTAGATTGATTTTTTCACAGTATTTCCAAAGGCAGCAAAAATCTATTAGATAGATGAGAAAGTTGCTTGTTAATTAGCACTGTTAACATTTATGATGGTAATTAGATGCTAGAAAAGAAACATCAGTCCATCTGACTCATAACTTCTGAATCAGAGAAACTGAATTGATGAAAATTGCTATTTCTTTTTAATTCTCTCTGACAGCGTTTCACTGTGCCTTAATAAAATATGTCACTATGAAGTCCAAATATCAAGAGAGTTTTACGACTACTTTTCCAGCTGAGTTTTTTTCTTTGCAGTCATTTACCTCTCTGGAACTTCCCAAATTTCTCAGTTGTCACAGTGGTCCCATGAATGACTGAGATCCCCGAAGTGCAGGTGACTTGTAAATCTACACTGTGTCACTTTGAGCCTTTCCAATTCATGATGGTCCTACCTTATAAAATGTCCTTCCTCAACAAACGAATGAGGCCCAGATTTAAGGGAAATTTGGACATCTGAATTCCATCAAAATAAACATTGCTATTGCAGCCCAAGCAGTCCTAGGTGCAGGTGTCAAGAAACTGCATGAGCAGGGAGGGAAATGCAGCTTTATGATTACTGAATTTATGTGTTTCTCCATAGGTATTTACCATTACACATGACTAGAAACTAAAGAGAATCATAGAATCATAGAATCATAGAATACGCTGGGTTGGAACAGAACCATCAGGATCATTGAGTTCAGCTCCTGGCCCTGCACAGGACACCCCCACAATCCCACCATTTGCCTGAGAGTTCTGTACTAATGTTTCTTGAACAGCTTGGTGCTGTGACCACTGCCTCGAGGAGCCTGTTCCAGTGTCCAACCATCCTCTGGGGAAAAAAACTTTTCCTGATATCCAACCTAAACTTCCCCTGACTCAGTTTTGTTTCAATTCCTTAAGTCCTGTCACTGGTCACAGGGCTCAACAGTTTGGTGTCATCAACAAACTTGCTGAATGTATACTCTTTCTCATCATCCTGATAACTAATGAAGATTTTAAACAGGACTGGACCCAGTACTGACCCTGGGCTACACCACTAGTCATTGGCCTCCAAGAGGACTTTGCTCCACTGATCAATGCCCTCCAGGCCATGTCCATTCAGCCAGTTTTCAAACCCCCTCTCTGCCTGCTCATCCAGCCCACGTATCAACAGCTTTACTATGAGGATCTTACATGAGACAGTGTCAGTGGCCTTCCTGAAGTCCAGGTAGACGATATCCACCCCTCTCCTCTCATCTGTTCACTGTTCTCCCCTCATCTACCAGGCCAGTCATAAACTTCATCACAGAAGTTTATCAAGTTGGTCAAGCACACCCTCTCCTTCTCCATGTTGACTTCTCCTGATGATTTTCTTATAATTAATGTGCCTGAAATGATTTCTAGGATCAACTGCTCCACCACCTTCCCAAGAACTGAGGTGAGGCTGACCAGCCTGTAGTTTCCTGGGTTCTTTTTGCTCTTCTTGAAGACAGACATGATATTTGCTCTCCTGTAGCCTTTAGGCACATATCCCAGTCACCATGACCAAAGATACCCTTTCTTTGTGCCCTACTGCACAAGCTTCTACACCTGTTGCATCTGTTGGATGCCTCTTTTAGAAGGCCCAGTGGATCAAATCCTTAAATTCAATATCTCAGTTTAATTTTTGACTGTTGTTTTTCTTTGCTGTAGAGATGATTATTATTTAGGGGAGTCTGTGTCTTGCTACACTTGCTTTACATATATTATGACCACAATTTGGTGCAGATGTGCATCTGAAATAACCTGCACCTTGGATCAAACCCAAGCCAGGAATCACCATAAGAAAGCCTAAATGAGCTCATGGGAAGTAGAACCTTTGGCAGAGAAGGAGGTTGAGAGGAGCAATGATTTTAAGACAAATTTCCATGGTTTCCAGCCATGTCTCCCAGCCATGTTGCTGTTTGTATCAGGCGTCTGTTTTTTTTTTTTTCTTTCTACATGCAAATTCAATGCTATCAATCAGTATTGTAAACGTGGTGAAAAGTTTGTTAAGTGATGACTGCTCAGAAATTCATCTCTGGGTTAGGAAGTTTTATCTTCTAATAAAGAACAAAGGGCTCTGCCAACAAATAACTTTCAAACAAGAGATGATGGTTGTCAGGAAAGCAAAAAAAACCAATGGCACAAGAAAGGGATTCATAGTGCATAGCCTGGAGTCCTGAGCTGCTGTTGTAATTTAAAGGACTAATTAATTTAAACTGTTGTCCTCTCTTTCTGTTTGCAAAAATGTCAAAGTCCAAAGCAGCCTGCAGTAAAATCTGTCCATCATTTTGCAATAATCTGCTTTCAGTTCTTTAGCTGCACAGCACTGGTTTTCAAACCTCTGTTCTCTGCCTTGATTTCCTTCTCTGCTGGAACTCCAGTGTGAATGTGCATTTATTTCCATTTTTGGAACCTAATCTCTCTGTCTGGCTGTGATTTATCACTACAGCTGGTCCAACAATAATTGTTCTGTTTCTTTTAAGCATACTTTTATCTCCAGTAGCAGTCACTTAATGAAAGCAGAGACTTTGAGTTTTAAATATGCATGGAGGATGGATACATAATGAATATTTATAGATATTTAAAATACTTAAAATGTTCAGAAATATGTTTATATTTTTTTCTCTTCAGAATAATTGCATTTTTATAGTGTTTTCAATACTGAAGCATATTTGGTCTACTTTGGCATTCATCTTGCTCTGCTGTCCTTTTTCCATGTATCTGTTTGACTAAACCTTTTAATAGTTCAAGTCTCAGACTCTTGAACAAAGCAGAGATGGTTCTCAGCTCCCAGGCACTCCAGGAGGTAATAAGGTCTGACAGATATTACAGTTCCTTTTATCTTTTTTCTTACAAACCCATTTATTTATTCTTAAGAAAAATCCCCACATATTTCCATAAATGGCCATGGAAATTTGTAGTTCTGCAAACTGTGGCAGACACACAGTAAATACAGAGTAAAAACTGAGAAAACTGAACTCTAGATACCTAAACTCAACAAGTTCATTAAGAACAAATGCCTATGACTTTAAATAAAATGTTTCTTTAGATAGAAGTTATAACATGAGGGCTTCGGCGTCAGGTTTTTTATTTTCCTGATTTGCATGCAGGATTTTTCTGACCCCAGCTTAACTCTCTAAAAATGAGGTTCCTCATTTAGTGTAGCCTTGCAAGATAATTTTTAGATTTTCCAACACAAAAAAGATGCAGCAGAATGTGCTCTGGTAGTGTCTGTGTCTCTGCACCAAAGGTGGGTGGACAAGCAGTTGCAAGGAGACACCTCAGTTTTCCATTGCCAAAGTGAGTTAACACAAGTCCTGGTGAGAGCTCTGACCCAGAATTAGCATTCTCAGGGATTCTAAGCATTCTACTGACTTTTAATGAATAATGCCATTTCTAAACATTATCCTGACTTGATTTCAACTATTTTTTTATGAGCCACAATACCACAAATGTAATAAACAGTTATAGCTATACTGACTACTTTATGATAAATATCCCCTGATTCAATATTAGTTGAAGTACTTTTTGGATTGAAAAATGCATCCCACTCCGGCTAAACTTCAGTGAAATGCATCTTGGATGCAGCATTTTAAGAATAAGAAAAATCTTTATATATTAAGATATTTATTAATATTAATTTTGAAAACCACATTAGATGTGTAGAGCCTGTATCCTCTACATTATAGTGAATTACACAAACTACAATTACTTATAAATATCTAATGTAGTTATCAATATAAACATGGACACATTTATGTCTGATGCAGGCAGAGATACCTTTGCACCTTGCAGCTGGACTGGGAAGCCTGAGAGACCTTTTCCAGCTGCTCCAGTCTTTTGTTTAGAGCTATTTTTTCTCTTTTTGGTCAAGCCACTGCATCATAAATAAGAAAATAAGACAAAATCACAGTGTACCAGAAAGGAATTTGGATCAGAGGGACGCTGGAAGTTCCTGTGTGATCTTTCCTATCTATGACTTTGCTCACCCTCTTCCACCACTCCTTTGGATGCAGTGGTGATTGTGGTAGAGGAAGGAACAGGATCATAGAATCATCAGGTCCAACTGTCAACTCAGCACCAGCACCACGTCCACCACTAAACCGTGTCCTCAAGTGCCACATCCACATGTTTTTTGAACACTTCCAGGGATGGCGACTCCACCACTTCCCTGGGCAGCCTATCCCAGCGCCTGACCATCCTTTCAGTAAAGAAATTCTTCCTGATGTCCAACCTGAACCTCCCCTGGCACAGCTTGAGGCCATTTCCTCTCATCCTGTTCCTTGTTACCTGGGAGAAGAGGTTTACTCTCATCTAGCTGCACCCTCCTTTCAGGCAGTTGTAGAGACAAATAAGGTCTCCCCTGGGCCTCCTTTTCTCCAAACTGAGCCCCCCCAGCTCCCTCAGCTGCTCCTCATCAGATTTGTGCTCCAGACCCTTCCCCAGCTCCGTTGCCCTTCTCTGGACATGCTCCAGCTCCTCAATGTCTTTCTTGTGGTGAGGTGAGGTGAGAGCTGTTGCTGAGTGGATGGTGCCACCTCCTCTCTGCCCACAACTGTTCACCACTTCAGCTGAAAAAGGAGGCAAGGAGCCACCAGGCAGAGGCAGTGCCATCCTGCACTGCTCAGCAGAGCCCAGTGACATGCACAGAGGGGAGGATTTAGCCTGTAAGCTGTTTGTCTGTGTTGTCATTGTCATTAATCAATCCGTGTTTAATGCCATTGCTTTCAATTCACTGCCCCTCTGCTGCCAAGTCAGTATAATCCCGTTCTCCTCACTGTCTGTGTGTCTCCTGACTTCACCTCCTTCCTGCCGTCTCTTCTTCCCCTGCCGCCCACCCACCTCCAAAACCCCATGTGACACAATTTAGTGGAAAGACAAATATTATATACAAGGAACTAATGCATTGATCTGCATGTCAGAGGCTCCTTCAGGCACAGAGCACGACTTCTTTTGTGATCATCATCACAAAATCACCTCTGACATTACACTGTTCTGAACCTGAGGCATTGCTGCAGTAATCACCACAGCCTGCTGGAAAATGCCAGAAAAATCCCATTGAAATGATTTTTGCCAGAACTTTCCATTAGGAAAGTTGAAATATCCTTTCAAATGTACCACGAAAATTTGAGGGGAGCCCATTGCAGATTATCACAGAAGTTCTAGTTTGGCCATAACATAAGGCTTGAGAGGAGAATGTCTGACCAAGACTACAGCTTCTGCCAAACTTACAGCAGAGAGTAAATGGCTCCAAGATGGAAAATTTTGTTCCCAGTTTTGTCAGAACTTTTCTTTCTATTTAAACCTTCAACATATAGACTTTTCATTACAGTTTGTGATAAGCATAATACTTGGTAAAACAGTGGTTTTCCTTAAAGACAGACATTGCATTTTTTTAAATAAGTTCTAAGTCAAAACCAGAAAGTCCACTGAACTTTTCATCCTATGGAGATTGTTTAATCTATATATTGCTCTCCAGCTTCTCATTCCCTAGTCTGTCCATAAATCTGGGGCTGCCCCATCCCAGGTGCAGAATCCAGCACTTGCCTTTGTTAAACTTCGTGCGGTTCCACTCACTGTAAATCTGAGCTGTGCTCAAGCTGCATCTGGGGATGTAACAGGATGTACTGCTTCTGTTTGTAAAGGCACTTCAATATTTTCTTGTCATATTTAATAAATAAGTCTGGACTGTCCATGTTCCTGTTGCTGTGGGTAAAGAGAAGGAACATTTATTTACAAAGGACTGGAGAATGACTGACCATGATAAACCTGTCAGGTATATTTTTCTAGTGGAAGGTGTCCCTGCCCATGGCAGGGGTTTGGAACTGGCTGATCTTTAAGGTCCCTTCCAACCCAAATTATTCTGTGATTTCCTGATTCCACAATATGTGCAGTCCTTGAAAGTGTGTTATGTGCTGTGGTACGAGAGCTATAAAACTGCTTAATCTATACTCAAAGACATCTAAAATGCTTCTGAGTGAGTAAGAACTGATGAAAGTGGATAATTTTTATACTGAAGAGATAAATATATCTGATCTTAAGGCATTCCCCTTATATTTATTTATCTCACATCTTATTTTTTTTCCCGAAAAATGTCCAAAATATTAAAGTTTTTCTTTGGGTTTTGATTTTGACAAAGAATTCAAAACAAATTTGTGATAATTTCCTACTATCTTATTGAAAATGTCATCTTTGTTTTCAAACCGACTCTACCAGTTCTGATCCTTTTCTTTCCTTAGAGAGAGTCCAAAATCCAACATATTGAAATTAAATTTACAACTGATTTTGAGAGATGTCAAAATAACTTAAGAAATCAGGCAGGAATTGTAGAGTTTTCTTTTTCTTTCAAGTGAAGATGGACATTGTTTTAAATTATGTAAATACTTTCCTTCAGAAAAGTTCATGGAATTAAATTTCCCTGGTATCATTACAGGAAGTCATAAGGACACAAAACACTAACAACACTAAAGTAATTAAACAAAAAACACAAATAAAGAAAAAACAGAACTTCTCTGCACCTACTCATTCACTAGAAAAATAAAATTATACCACAGTAGCGCAATACAAGGAATAAATCAATTTCAGGTTAATCAGTGCTCTTCTGTTCATTCATCTGCTAAGGCACAGACAAAGAATGGAAAAAATTAGAAGTACAATAGAAATAGATTTTAAAAGAACACTTAAAATTTTATATCCTTGAAGGTACAATGTCAAGAACTGTACTGTGAAATATAAAAAAATATATGAACATCCTAAGTAGAAAACTTATTCTGAAAAAAGAGGAAAGCTAATTTTTACAAATAACTGATGGCACTGCCTGAAAGAAAATTCTTTTAGAAGTTTATACAAGGTTGAGAATGTTAGGGGGCCTTCACACAGGCAAAGCACTTTGGTCTGAAATTATAGGATCAGCAAATTTTACGAAAATATGTGTAAAGTGCAGCAGAGCTTCAGATCCCCTTCCAGTTCTCCCATTAGGTATCTCTAACAATATGAATTTTTGACAAACAAACTACTTTCATGAAATTTCTGATGATTGTCTGGGAGACCTACAACTTTTTGTGCCCCGATGTTAACTCTTCCAAACTCTCACAGTCAGAAGATTGTGGGTTTGTGCCCTATCTGGCTCAGTTTGCTGGTTTCACACCACCAGCCCTTGATGCCCCATGGCCTCACTGTCCCTGCACAGTTCACTGCTCAGCAAAAGGAAGAGAGAGGTCTTGTCTCTAAAACAAAGTCATCTCATCAAGATGGAAATGAGAAGAAAACCCACAGGAAGGAGAGGAACATAAACAATCACTCCCTGTTTTAGCTTTGTCTGTTTGTTTTCATTCCCTTTCTCCCCTATGTCTGTCTGCACAATGGGCTCCAGTTGAATTTTGGATCCCAGTGTCTGATCTCTGGTTGCTGGACAAGCACCAGTCACAGGTTTGCAACACCCGGGGCTAGTCAGGGACTTTTCAAGAGGACACATAGTGACAGGACAAGGGGGAATGGCCTTGAAGGAGGGTAGATTTAAATTAGATATTAGGAAGAAATTCTTTCCTGTGAGGGTGGTGAGGCCCTGGCACAGGTTGCCCAGAGAAGCTGTGGCTGCCCCATCCCTGGAAGTGTCCAAGGCCAGGTTGGATGGGGCTTGGAGCAACCTGGTCTGGTGGAAGGTGTCCCTGCCCATGGCAGGGGGTTGGAATGAGATGATCTTTAAGGTCCCTTCCAACCCAACCCAGCCTATGACTCTGTAAGTCTGGAGGTTACTCAGTGGAAGAGCAGTTGCCTTCTGAAGGAAAGCTCTACAGAAACTGGTGTCTGCAGAGGAGGAGGTTGAGGGCAAACATCTCAATCACCCAAGGAGGATGTGGTGTTAGTGCCTTGTGCCTTGCTTTCTTTACCTGTTAATTGGAAATGAGAACTGGGGGTGTGAGGTTCGTAATATCAGCTTAATTAATCCTGTTCATTAATCCCCTGTCAAAGGGTGTTATGTCTAAGCACTGCCTTTTCTTATTCCTTCAAAGTTTTTTTTTTTGCTTTTCTTGTTTGTCTGTGTTTATTGGCTGTTGACAGCATCCAACTCGTCTGCTTTTAGAACATGTCACTTCAAGTCAGCATCTGCTCAGTGTTTCATTTTTAGCTCAAGAACATATCGGTCTTCAGACACAAACAAGTGATACCCCAACATCTGAATCTATTTCTGGAAGAACGTGCTGAGGAATTAAGCTCCAAGAACATCTTTCACAGGGCTTATTAAAAACAAGTACGGATATTTTTTTTCTCTCTTTCCCTTAAAGTCACACCAAGTTAGAGAGTATTGTTTTTGCTCCAGGTCAGTCTGATATTTAGTATGTATTTCTTCTCATCTCTACCATGATTAAACAGCATCCACTTACACACACACAGATGTTAATAGCCCCTAATCCCTTGCTGGTTTTATGTTATATCTTTGTCAGATTTCTGAAGATTTATTTCTCTTAATGTTGGAAATTATCCCTTGACCAATACCTAAATGAATTACAGTCTGATAATGTGTGTCAAGTTCAACTGAGCACGCTGCATATGAGCAGGAGAGAGTGAAGCTGCTCCTGGTGGTCTCATTAGAGCTCTCCATGTCAGCTTTGAAAGGTTTCTCTACTGACCTGAGAACCCTTGGTGCTGGCATACATGACTGCCTAAAACAGACTGATGCAAAGCTCATCTGCAGTTTTTAAAAGAAGTAAAAATGAGAACAGAAGAAAGAGAGGCATCAGGGTAAAACCCAGAAGACTGTTCCTGCAATTTTAGTTTCTCTGTTTCAGTCACTCTCTACTTTTTCTGGGTTGGTATTTCTATATTAAGACCCGTGTCTTGATCAAACACGTTAATAGGGGGTGAAAAACTCCAATTTCAGCTATGGTTCAGCTTCTTAGGTAACTTAATCAAGACATGTAACTACTGAGTGTAGGAACTTCCACATGCAAAATGAGGAACAGGCTGCCCAGGGTACTGGTGGAATGACCATCCTTGGAAATGTTCAAAAAACATGTAGATGTGATGCTTGTGGACATGGTTTAGAGGTGAGCTTGGAAGTGCTGGGTTAATGGTGGGACCTGATGATCTCAGAAGTCTTTTCCAACCTTAGTGATTCCACGATTCTGTGACTACAGCTCTGTTTCCAGGTGGCAAAATATAAACACATCAATGAGCAAGTGATGTCCAGATCATGAGGAACATGGAGGCATCATGGCAGCATCACCTTCCTGATAAGACCTGTATTTATTCATGTCAGTGGCTGATGACAATGTTCCTCTGCTGCTTTGATTTGCCAAAAGACACAATAAAAAAGGCCTCAATTCAAGGCAGGGGCTTCCCAAATTTAGGAGCAGAGTCCATTGTGTCTTGTCATGTTGACCAAAATACCCCACAACATCTACTTTGTGTTGGTGTGCTCTACTGCCCATCAATCCCTCTTTGTGTCTCCCACCCCATAATCAAATATTATCTTTGAGTTACAGGTAATGTGAGACAAACAGTCTCCAACCCTCAGCACCATAGAGGACCATCAGCATCCCACAGTTTGTGGGTTCCTCTATCTGCCTGTTCTTGTGTGATCTCCAAACTCCAGGTTATGCCTGGAAATTGGGCAAAGTCATTCAAGATTTAAGGAACCATATGAGGGGAAGGAAACAGTAGTGGTAACGAAATCTTACATTTTTTAGGTAGATCTTCCCACACAGGAATATATAATTGCTTCTGATAGCAAAGAGAAGGATACAATAAACTTTCTGGGTCTCTGTTCCCAAAGTGTTTGACGAGGGAACTGAATCAGTTTTAGAAAGAGGAGATTGAGATGAAAGTAGCAAGTAGCCTTCTCTGTAGCTTAAACTAAAAGGTGCAGAGACATTTTCCCAGAACTGAAAACAGCATTTCTGTCTATTATATATGACCTGTGACTGCCTTGCTCTTTCTCCCTTTAGAGCTGATTTATTAAAAATACTCAAGTAGGGGAAATTTCCAGAAGAGATTCAAGCCCCCAAGTGCTCCATTCATATGTTCTGCTTAGGCATCCATCTTCCTATCAATTGGGAGTCACCTGTAGATCCACTGATCTTTCTGCTTCCCACCATGAATCCCCAGGTATCTACTGTGAGCTTCCCAACTCAACTATCTCATGTGGGAGGACAGAATGAATGAAAGAGGGAGATCATGTAAAATGCATCAGTTAATGGCAGATGTCAACCACGGAGAAAGACAGGAAAGAAAATCTCTGCTCAAAACTCACAGCCCATTAAAATCTGAAGAACAAGGCAAAGCTATTTTGCTGTCCAGGGTTTGTGCTAATTAAGATGACACAGACAAATGTTTTTTTCTTTCCTGGATATTTACCTTTATGCAGGTAGATAGAAAAATATTATAGTCATATGTTCCTTTGGGATATTGCATGGAAAGAATCAACCCAATTCTTGTACAATTTGTCCATTCTTCTCTCTACATCCTATTAAAACAAGTGGAAAAAAAAGTCTTCCTGGCTTTTAATTGTCTTGGATCACTTCATGTATATGTACCTGTGTGTTTTGTTCTCAGGTGAAATCTATGAGTAAATAAATCCATCATATCCCTTAAAAATTTCTCTCAGTTTTTGTTAACCTCCCTGTGCTGCTGATTAATTCCAATTAACTCCATCTAAGATGATGAAACATTTAACAGATACAGGTGGCACATCATTGTTATTAATGCTGTCAAGGTTAATTGAAGTGTTGTTGCATTCTAATATTGCCTTGAATTTGTCAGCTTCATTCAAATCCCGATAAATAAGTACATGGATTGGATTGCACAGAAGGTAATGAAATAGCATTTCAAACCATGTCTCCAAGTACTTTTTTATCCTACCAACATTAATAATCCAAAAGGAGATCTTTATTTTCCTTTTTCTATTTCTTTTTGCTTCTCTTTTTTCCAAAGTAGTCTTTTTCCTTTTTAGATTCTTAGCAAACTAGAAGCTGGAGTTGCTTTAGAGCCCAATGTTTTGAAGAAAAACGTTATTTCTTATATACTGACAATTTATAACACATCCCCTCTCCTACTCTTACTCTCCTCCTAATTGTTAATCATTTTGCTCTTGGTGAAAAATGTCATTTTTACTTTATAATTCTGTATGGACAGTCCAAACATACCTTATTTCACCTCCTCTGAGCACAACTATGTTTAAGCCACACTTACCTTTAAGAACATACTGAAATCTCTCAAAGTACTTTGTTGCACAAAAGAATTTCAGAAGCAGACTTAACAAGAGAAAGATTTTTGAAAATGTTTACCTTGATGTATATACACTTCAGGTTTCTTTTAATAAAAGAAGGGTGAAAAACAAGGGCAGAATTTTTCTAGGTAGAAATAATGCAGCCAAGGCCCAGGCTATTTGAAGGCTTTTTATATTTTCAAAGGCCACAGTGCACAGTTGGCAGATGAGAAGGTTTCATTTTCTTTGTTTACTTACTATTAGCGTGGTAGTTATTTATTTTTTGCTTCTGTGAAGTTTTTTCAAAGAACATAAAAACATGAGGGGTTTTTTTCTACTTAAATAGACAATGTTGGAAGGGAAAGACTGGAATACAATTACCATCCCTGAGCATCAAAGTCTGTCCTTAAATCACCTAAGCTATGGTTCATCATTTTTAAGCAGAACATCTTTCAAAATTTCAGTAAAGAGAGAAACAGAAAATGATCAGTCAAGGAATATCAACTTTGCCAAAAGGAATGAAGTTGGTCCAAGATGTGGATCTCGGACAAGAGCCCAACTTTCCTGGACTCCAAAAAAGCCCTCAACCCAAAAGTTCTTTTATGGCAACCCATTTCACATCCATTTCCTATTTAGTTTTCTATTTTGGTGGGACTAAAAAAACGAGGTGAGAACATGCTAATTTATTTTTAAACCATAAGAATTTACTTCTTCTCCTTCAATGCATGTATTTCAGTTTAGGTAGGAAATGGAGTGTTATGAACCTCCTTTGGTAGAAGGCTCTTGAAGATTTTATCAAAATTTGTCCCAGGTATGTTCTGTCTGCCCCAATGAACCCATGTGCAATGACTGATATTTTACAATATGTCATGGGAATGGAAATAATCAATTTTATTCTCTTTGCTTATCTTTCTTTCTCTTAAGGAGCCTGGGAAAACAAGCCACTGGGATGTCCGTTGTCATGTGGATGCACTCCTTGCATCATTAGTCCAATTCCAGATTTATAAAGAAATCATCCTTGTCCTGAGGGCAGCAGGAGAAACACGTTACCAGGGAATAACTCACAGATCCGGAGAAGGAGCTTAGTTTCTATCATTTACATATGTCACAGCAATACTTGGGACAGGAAAAGACTCCCCAGTACTACAGATTAGTCCAAATGGCTGCTGCCCCAGTGACTAGAAAATTTAGTTACTATTTATTTTTTTCTACTTCTTTCCATTAACTTACAGCTTGCATCCACCACCTGATTCCAAGTTATGAAAGCCAGAGCCAGTGTCCTGCTGTGCACAGGTAGATTTTAAATTAAAAAAAAAAAAAAAAAGGAACTTAGGTCTGTAATTCTTCTCAAAGAATCCAAGAAAGGCAGCAGCTCATAACTCCTGCCCTTGACTGAGTTGTTGACTCAAGAGAAGTTTTTGACCACTCAGGGACATGATGTCATCAATTAGCTGTTCAGAAAAGTCCTAAGTTTTAGAGCCACTGTCTCCTTTTTGCCACCAAGTAACTGAAGCATGAAAGAGAAGCACACTGCGAAGAAGAAACCTTGAAAGTTTTCCAGGATGTGATTAAAAGTCCTACATAAGACTGGGGTGTCACAAAGCTGTAAATTCTTGATTGACAAAATTATGGGAGTTTATGCCATGACAGTTCATACAACAAATTTTTCATTGGTGTTTTTCAAGTGAGAATCACAAACTCTAATTAAGCAGAGCTCACAAAGATGGATTCTTCCCTTGGACAGACAAGGCCACACAGTACAAGAGCTGGGCCCATGTTTGGTGTCAGCAACCAAGCACAAGGACATGTAGTGACAGGACAAGGGGGAATGGCCTCAAACTGAAAGGAAGTAGGTTTAGATTAGATTTTGGGAAGAAATTCTTCCCTGGGAGGGTGGTTTAGGCCCTGGTACAGGTTGCCTAGAGAAGCTATGGCTGCCCCAGCCCTGGAAGTGTCCAAGACCAGGTTGGACAGGGCTTGGAGCAATCTGAGATAGTGGAAGGTGTCCCTACCCATGACAGAGAGGGAAATGAGATGAGCTTTCAGATCCCTTCCAACCCAAATCATTCTGTGATTCCATGGCCATCCAAAGGTTTGTCTTATTTGGCACAGTAGCAGAAATCCCAAAGATGACTCTTATCAATCAATGATGTTGCCATTAGCACCTCCAAAAACCACTTGCTCTCACCATCACTGACTTAGTAGTCTTCTATCACACATCTGAATCCCTCTGAAGAACTGTAATTCACAGCATATGCAGAAGGCAGTGAAATTTGAACCTGTATTACTGCCTTGATTTCCACATACCATTAATTTATTTAATTTCCACATTGCTCGTTTTATGCTCTTTGACCAGATTCTCTAAAAAAACTCATTTTTCCTTCTTTCTTTCTATGAGTTTTGCTCATGTTAGTGGTTCTGAAAGGAAAACACTTGTTACAGACATTGGTTGATCTCAAGATTCATTAAACCCATAGGACTTATACTTAATATATTTATTTTAAAGGCATAATGGAGCAAATGAGTCTGAGATAATTAAAACATAAAATCAATAGTAATTTTTTTGCACTTAGGTTCATATCCCAAACATTTTGCTTGTGCCTTCAGTGATATTCTAGGAAATACTCATTCTAATGCATCTATTCTTCTAGTTCTTTGCAACGTGCTTGTAAAAATTATTTGATTTAGGAGATTGACTTTGTTCACTTTTGTGGCACCAAATCCATCTTTTTAACCTTCGTCTTTAACTTCATCTATTTTAAAAACCATTCAGTATATCCAGAAAGAAAAATTTATCCTCTCCAGTAACCAGAAAAATCAAATATGCTTTATAACCGCAGGCACCTTCTCTTTTATGTTTGTGATGGAGTTAAACCCTCCACGTGCTTCTTAGATCTGAAATTGCTGTGATTTGTATTTGAACACTACTTTGCCTTAAGGTCCCTTTATACCAGTTGTTCTTCGGCAGAATATACTTGGCTATCAGGGCTCATGAACATGAGTTTTGACAGCTGGGCTTGTTGCAATGCAGTTTATCCAGGGCTTGAAGGGGTGACCATCCTGGCACTGCCCAGTGGCCCCTTTAACCATTCATCCACAGCAGAAATCAGCTCCTGGGCCACCACAACTTAATTTAATGAGACAAATCATTACCAATCCCACTTTGAGATAAATCCCCCTGGCTGTTAAACCAGAGTAGTGCCCAAGCAGCTTCACAGCAGTTCAGCTTTTCTTATTGTAGGAGTTGTAAGAACTTGAAGCAACCAAATGCAACCTGTTCAGCTTCCATTCCTGTTCCACATCATTCTGGCTCATCATCAGCATGTTTATTTGCTGCTGATCTCAAACAAAACTCACAAATCTTCTTCCTCCTCAAATATTTCTTCTTGGTTTCCATCAGGTTTGTTTTGATAGTACTGACAGTTGAAACTCAGCTTTCTGTGATATCAGAATATTGAGTAAGTGTGGCTATGGAAGGATATTTAGGTAGCCTGGATGAAATATGCACCAGAAATTACTCTCCACTCTCAATGACACAGTCAGTTGACAACAATAAATTGAATCCCAGCCCTTCAACCCCAGGGATGCTTTCATGGGACACCAGCTCAGGTAAAGAGAACAGAGTTTATTTTCTGCTTGGTATATTTCTGCCTCTTTTCAAGTTTTCTAGCCCTCATAACACAGAAAAGAGTGAGAAATTAGTGTCTGTTGGGGAAAGGAAAAAACAAGGACTCTATAATGGTGAGGATGCCAGCTTTGCTCTCCTGGGTTGATACAGCTGTGCAGCATCTTTTGTTTGAGGTAAGATGGAATTATGTGGGGCATTAGTGCATTTTACTGTAAACAATGTAATTTTGAAACTATACTTGAATTCATTGACTTCTGCAGATTGCCAAGATGGAGAATTCCTTGTCCTGGGCACTCTGGTTCTCCTGGGTAGGAATTGCAATGCTGCAAACATGATCCTCCTCAGGTTGAGACAGGCAGCTACCATGGTATTCCCCAACTGCTGAAGCAATTCTAAAGGAGAATCTACTCTTCAGAGCAATGAATTACAAAGATTAGAATTACTGGAAACTTGTCCATCATCTGTTTTATCAAATATAATGTTTCTGGAAGCCTTTTTTTTTTGTTGTTTGTAGAACAATCATGCTCAATAAAGCATTTATGTGTTTCCACTTTCTAAAAATGGGCATAACACAGTAACAGTAGTGCTGAGGCTTCGAGTTGATTGTGAGGATAAATCCACACAGTCCATTTGAGTATCCATACTACAAGTCTATCAGAAAAATTATATTTAACACATCATCTGAATCCATCACTCCATCTTAGTTTACTTGTTTGGTACTTCAGTAGTTCCCTTGGAAAACTGCGTGTTTAATGTCCCCTGCCTGATTCTACTTATAAATGAGAGAAAAATCTGACACAAACACCAGCTTCAGTTCATCAGCTCACACTAAGAAGACATGAGTTTTCCACCCTGGAGATTGTTTCTGCTACAGCTGCTCCATCTGTTCTCATTTCCCAGCCTAAACCAGCTGTGGAGCAACTGCCACACACAGCATCTCACTGGCACTGCCTTCCAGCAACTGAAAGATTTTGGGGACAGAGGCAGCTCCTTTTGGAAACCTTCCTACACTGAAATCTTTGTAAAGTCAGTGCTGGGAGCTACTGCTCTGGAGTAAATCCCCTGATAGTGTCTTGATTTATGGAAAAAATGTCATCAGATTTTGCATTTAGCAGAGAATTAATCTGCTGCCTGGGCTGAGTGATAAAGGGAGACCCGGGGGGGAGCTGCAGCAGGCAATAAAAACGAAAAACCTTTTATAAAGAATTTAGGCCTCCTCTGGTTTAGCTTTTGAGGTACAAATGCAGAAAACTGTTACTTTGAAGGTCAATACTGAGGTACATATTAAGGCACAGTGAGTAAGGCCCTCACATCACAGTATATAGTGTTTTTTCTGCTATGAAACACCCATGAGACACCTGATGACTTCATCTACTCATCCTATTCATCAAAGAGCAAGGCCTCTTCACTTGATGTTTGAAGTAGACTTGTTTAATCAAATAAAGACAGCAAGAAATTCCTCCTTGTACTGCACTTGTGTGGGTAAAGACTTGCCCCTGTAGTGGGAGAGAGTATTTAAACGAAAGAAAAACAGTCATGAGATCACAAAAGAATGTAATTGCTGAGGTGATTAAAAAAACAATCAAATAAATGAATGTATAAGTAGACAAATAAGATTATAAGAAAATGGAGACAGATAAAAGCAGAAATCCAGCCTGAGGACACTGCACAGGACACGGTTTTGATTATTAAAGCAAGGCTTCCCCATAGATTTATGGACCCAAACTTCCAGTTTTCTGCTGCTGCTTTCTCAGTTTTGGATGGGTTTGTGTGCTGTGTCTGCAATAGAAAGGACAGAACACAGTGACCCAGGGTTCACATCCTCCTTTGTCCTGTGGATCCTAAGCTTAAAAAAACTCTGGGAACCATCTCTGCAAAGTTCATCCCCACAGGCACCATGGAGCTTTTCCTGCCAAGCATTGCTTCCAGAGCCTCTGTTTCCTTTTGTACAGGATGATCCCAAAACCAGAAGCTGAACAATCAGATCACAGGGTACCAAGTGCTTTGGAAACACGATAGAGAGAGATATATGTATCAATAAGAAGGCAAATAAGAAGATAAATCTGAGCAGGTGAATAACGACAGGGATACAGCTCTGCCTAAGTGCACGGATTGAGATGGATTGAGTTGTTTATCCTGCTAACTATTGCCTGCAAAGTAATGGATATTCAGGTCTCTGAAAAGGCTCTTTTATTAAATATCATCTGGCCATATTTTCCATATTGTTTCCTGTATTTATCTGTCAGCAACAGTGAAGGAGTAATTCATAAATACAGCACAAGTTCTGTCTCCTGTTTCCATCAAGCATCTGCAGCACCAAGTCCCGGTGATTAACCGGCTCCACTACTGGCACTGTGTTGAAGTCAAAGTGCTACCGAAAGTCCTAGAACAAACTAAAAAGCTTTCAACAGTATTAATTTGATTAGCCTTTAATTAGGCGGCTCTCGGGACTGGTCAGAACACAATCTATCCCAATATTATGTGAAGTCAGAGACTGGACCTTGGAATTGTTTCAACTAGAGAAACGACCTGATTTCTTAATGGATTCAAATTCTCCAAAACTGTCAGGGTTTGGGTACTGGCGTTTTATTTGAAGGTTATTTGTCGTTATAATTAGCTTGATGTAACCCCGTGGCTGGGTTTTATTTGAATTCTTCGTCAGGAGAACTGTAAAAAAGCCTGATGAGGATTTCTGTCAGTCCATTTGATTTCAGGTTCAGAATACAGGAATTCCCCTTTTTTGCAGGATTTTGTTCTTCACGTTTCCCATTCCAGATGAAAGCTGAAAGCCAATACCTGGTGTCCCAGCTGAATCTCCTTGAAACAACTCCACAAAACATGCACTCTCAGACTCCTGGTTTCTCCAGAACTCAGATCCTGGACCCATGATCTCGCCCTTGACTGGTTGCCACAAATGCACGTTCACACAGGAAAATAGTCAGGAATAGGCCTTGATAGACAATGGGACAAATGACACTGTTCAGGTGGTGGATTTGTCCAGGAGAGGTATCAAACCACTTTCATACAACCAGTGTTTTGCCCTTGTCTCTTCCCCATTCTCCCACGCTTTCACTTCACAATCCACCCCAAGTCCTCATTCTCTCTGCCCTTATGCCCTCCCAAATAAATTCATACTTAACGTTTTTCCTCCATTTGTCCCAGTTTTGCTGAAGTCACACTCAAATTAGTTAATTCTAATTCACCCGTACAATCCCAGTCTTATTTCACATTACTGATGTGGATATCAAGGCACTCTTGCCCTGTAAGCCCCCAAAGGTCCCCAGAATTCCCCTCCAATTCGTGCTGGAGTTTGGTTGCCTTTCATTTAACACTCCACCTCTGAAACCTGGGCATTCCTCATGATGCTCCCTGTAACTTTTATCAGCTTCTCTCTCTGTTATATGTGATGCTTTCCAATTTCTCATGTCGTGTCCAAATTTTTCCACAGCCTGTTCAGTTTGCTTAACCTCAAACTCCTCAACCTAGAGCCTCCTCATCTGCTTACATACCTTAACATCTCCCATCCTTTAGGCTACATCCAACAGAGAAATATATTAAAATAATTTAAAAAAAAATAAAAAGGAAATAGGAAGAAATAAAGGAAAAAGTGAATAAACCCTGGAAAATAAAACTGCATGATCTCCTGCCAAGGGGAAGAATAGGTATTGTTCTACACAAGATTAGCTTCAGGGGATGTTTCCTTTTGCTTCACCACTCGCTGTGGGATGCAGAGTCTGTAGTCCTGGATCAGACAATGATTTCTTAGATGCAGAGACTCTAATGCCAGAAAGAGCACACTGACAACATAATCTAACCTCCCATATCACACAGTGCACAGCTATTTACCAAGTTTCTCCTACAGAAAAGCAGGTGGGTGTTTAGCTGCAGCATTGCCTCATAGGAAAGCTGTACACTTTTTGAAAAGATATCATGAAATGGAAATTTTATTACTTTCTGTAGTGGTTTAACCACTGGAACAAATCCTCCTCAATTTATAAAAAGAATTGTATCCCTCTGTAGAACCTGTCTGACATGAAAATTGTTGTGGATTTTTCCACAGGTTTAAACATTCCTAGGAAGTCTTCTGGTTTCTGCTCAATATCATCAAATCAGTTCTGATTATCTTTGCATTCAGACAACTGCTATTTAAAGATCTTCACTTTGAGAGAAATGCCTTATGACTTTTCCATGAAGCTTCTCCATGATTTACACATCCTTTACCTCCAGAGCTGTTGTGGCATCCCAATGTCTTCAGTTTCATGGAATCCAGGTAAAGTCCTCTGTCTATCCCAGCTCAGAAAACTTTTTTTAATAGACCCACAGGCAATGTTATCTTTTGGCCACACCTGACTGGGAACACAATTTTGTTCCAGCTTTTTGTCTATAGCAGACATTCTGGTTTTGTAGGGTTTGGGGGTTTTTTTGGCTGTTTTTGTTGTTGTGTTTTTGTTTGTTTGTTTGTTTGTTTTTCCCAGAAATACCATGTCCTGCTTTCAGCTGGGACGGAGTTGATTTCCTACCTGGTTTCCACTGGCTGGTACAGTGTTGTGTTTTGGATTTAGGGTGAGAATAATGTTGATAACACAATCAATGATGGTTTAGTTGATGCTGAGCAGGGCTTACACTGAGTCAAGGTCTTCTCACACGGTTCTGCCAGAGAGGCTGAGGATGCACAGGAAACTGGAGGGGACACAGCTGGGACAGCTGACCCAAACTGACCCAAGAGATTTTCCAGACCATATGATGTCAGCCTTTCCCAGGAGATTGTGTTGTCCGCTATCCAGTCAGTAAGGGTTCCATTTCTTCTGCCTACATAGAGGATTTTGCATTTGATGGCCTTAAATCACTCTTATATGTTCTCTGCCTAACAATGGATCCAGACTACATAGCACATGTCCCACCCTGGAAGTCTTTGGTTTAACTATGCTCTTCATCAGCAATATCTTTATAAAATCTTGTTGAAGCCTCCAGCCCTGCTGACACCAAAGCTAAAATAATCTATACGAAGACAGTAAATAAATCCAAGCATCGGATGAAATGTTCAGCTGTAACACCATAACCTTGAATGGTCCATAAATCTCTCTTGAGAAATGGCTTTCCTTTCTTTTTGAGATGGTCTACCACTCCATGCCCTGGGAATGCACATCCCTTTGCATTTGGCAATAAAAATCCTGTCCTTGACTAATGGTATCCACATGAAGAGATCCCGTATTCTATGAACAAATTACCAAGTATTTTTCAACGCATCAGTCCATGAACCGTATAGCATAAACAGTATAAACTGCTGTGAGGAACAAGGTTGTAGTTTATTAGCAGCCCAAAAATTGGATGACATTGGGTCAATAGCCCTGGGACACCACTGGAAACCCACTGGTACTTGTAGGGCCAACTCCTGGCTTCTCAGCCAGGAGACACAATGGAAATCCACTATGCAAAGCCATGTCAGTTAAGCACTCCCATTTCATCACTAAGTAGTGTTTATGCCCTTATCATACCAGAATAAAAAATACTCTTATTCCTTCTCTCTCTCAAAAAAAAAAAAAAAAAAGTTCCCCATTCCTCCAAAAGGAGCAGGAACACAAATCTGAGCAATATCAGACATTCATATTTCCAGAAAAAAAATTTTGCTCTAACCAAGCCATTTCCTTGTCACTCCTTTCCCTCATCCCAGAAACAAATTCGTGGTGTGACATGTTGGAATCAATGCCATGTTGCAGCACACACTGCCCTGCTCCTGCTCAGAAAAGTGTAATCTCTGGGCTATAAATAGTCCTAGTGAAGAGATAATGTCCTAGGTTTCGTCCCTTTACAGCCAGTGAGGTCACTAAGAGTTCCCCTATTTATCATCAATATTTCATCTGCCAACCCTTTTGTTTACTGACCTTGAAAGCATTTCACATGAACCCATCAGGAAGGTGTGTCCTTTGCTGCTTTGGCATTTGCTTACTGTTAATAAGGTAAATGTGTGAAAAGTATTTTTAAAGAATCCATCCCCTTCCATACATTCCTGGATAAGAATTTTGTTACAGGGCTCCATCTTTCATCTGTTATCTGTTTTCCGTGGACAGAGGTCCTTCATCAAACCAGATAATTTTATTTGCTGAGAGATGCTTTTGTGCAAAACCTGATGCCTAATTTATGAGATAAGTTGGACTGACAACAAAATGACCTTCTCCCTCTATCTGGTTATTAAATTGTTTGTGATCTAATAAAATGCTGGTAATACACTCCATTTCAGCAGGGCTTTAATTTCCTACCTGACATTTAGATTAAAAAGAGTACGGATTCAGGGAAGGAATTTGTCACAGTCTGAAACAGGGTTGACAAAAGCTGAGCTCCGCTACTCGCAGAACACCTCAGAGGAAGGAGTGGTTTGCAGCCCATGGGTGTGACTCTGAGAAGGCAAAAGACTCAGCAAGGCAGGATTTCCCTCCTCCTGCACATTTGGTTGGGTGCTGGATGTGGAGCTGAGTCAGGATGCGAGGGGACACTTCACACAGAGCTCTGCCCTGTCCTGCCTCTAATCTTGACCACTGCTATCCACGAAACTGAATAAAAGCAAATCATATTTCTTTCTGTCATCCCCATTAAAAACAAATATTCTTTAATAACTCTGGAGTAAGGCTTTGTTCACCCACCAGAGGACGGTGATTCATGAGCTCTCACCCTTCTGTCATTCCTTGGGTATCCTCGGAGATAACATCATCCCATTATCCAGGCTTTTTGGTGCTGTCAATACAGCCACAGAGGGAAATCCTAGAGGCTGTTCTCAAAGCCAGACTCCACTGCCTTCCTTGCTCACTGGTCTCCAGAAAAACATGGGCTCAGGAAGGGAATTAACCTTTTATCTCAGAGCAATAATACACGTCTTCACACCACAATGATTTTCTGTATAATACCAAGTCCTGCAATATTTCAGTAAATGTAAAAGTATCAGTTCACTGCTCCTCCCAAAACACTAAATAAGCATTATCACTGGAAAATCCAGATTTTCCTACAGAAGAAAAGTTACAGAATGAACATATCTGGTTTCCAAGGATTGTATTCTCATGAAATATTATTTTTAGCAGGAAGAGCTCTCCAGCAGGAAACTGTTCCATGGATCTCTAACTTACACTGAATCAAGAGATGTTGACATTATAAAAGACTTTACTTCTTAAGACTGAAAATACAGCCATTTAGTAAATGGTGAGGAAAATTGAGTGGGAAAAACTGAGAGAAAAGAAGCCTCCCTAACACAAAAATACCATAATGTATCTCAATAACTGGGGAAAGTTGCCTCAGTGAAACCTTAAATTTCTCTGACTCCTTCAGTCTTCACTCAGCCACCTATTTTATGTCACTGAATTTGGCAGTGCTTTCTGACAGAAAAATGGTGGAAAAAAGTTTAGGAACATGTAGCAAAGATACTGCACAGGAGAAAAAGAAAATGTAAGGGCAGCTGGGTCTTACTTCAGAAAGTTTACAAAGTCCTAACTACTGTAGGAACCCACAATGGCATAACTCAGCCAAGAGCTCTTTGAGGTTCACTTCTCATTATGAGATTCTTCTACTGAGAGATCAGGAAAGGAGAATGACAAACCTTTCCAAGATTTTAGTGCTGGCTTTTATAAAGGGATTTTCTCCCTTAAAATGCTGTGGCACCTTTTTTCAGGTGTGTTTTGTGTGATTGTTGTAACTGTATATTCTGGTTTCTGTTTTACATCAGACACACTTTCAATCTCTATTGCTTCCAGAATATCTAATTTGTCCAATCTTATTTATCTAGATCCTCTTACAACATTTTATTTTCCTGCCCTGCCTTGTGTGTGTGAGTTTACTTCTCTCAAAGTGAGATAAAAATAACGAAATGTTCTGTATGTGTCTGTGGGGGTACATTCCCCCCTCCTGAGGCTGCACTATGATCTCAGAAATGCTCGTTAGGCCTCGGCCTTGACAAACAGCATCTGGGTTAAGCCCCTCTTAAGCTTGTCAGAAACACTGTCTGCTCCCAGATACCAGTTGCTGCCTAATGAGTTCCTGTTTTATAACAAACAGCTTTGGAAACTTATTTTTCTTGCCTGAATAACAACTCCAGTGGAACAACATTTTTCTTGTCGAACTTTCAAAGGAAGTTGCCGACCTGAATTGTGGCCTGGATGGAATAATACCATGACCAAAGCCAATTCCCTTGTGACCCTCTAAACGGTTGTCCTAAGAGAGACCCTCTGAACTGTCCTGGACCATCATGGGTTGTGACCAGCATCTCCCTCTGAGTGGGACCTCTCTGAAAGTTGCTGTACTTGGAGGGTGAGTGAATGATGACGATGGATCCTGGGCTGATACCCCCATTCCTCGAGACTCAACCCTTCACCCACTGAAAAGATGCGAAGCCATCCAATGTGAGTCTTTCACCGGATTTGAGGGGTGTAAGCCTTGTACACACTCCTGGTCTGTGTGTGTGCAAAACATGGAGATTTCCATTGCACTTTGAACGGGAGGGAACTGAGGGTCAGTGGGACGAGCAAAGGAGGGTGAAATCAAGGGAATGGAATAGAGGATCGAAAATGTGGACTCTAGGAGAGTTACTGTTCCTTCCGTCATTAACCTTTTGCTTTGAAAATGACAGAGAGGAGGAATGAGATGAAGGCCAGAGCAGAGGTTCTACAAACCAACCCCATCTGAACTCCTCCCAGAATTGGAATCATGGATATGCCATGATAGATTCTTTGAGTACCACCCCAAAGAAGTCATTAGAACTGCTTCAAGGGCCAAGCAGTTTCCTCCAGCAGCTATCTTAGAGCCATCAAAGACCAATTGAAATATCTGTATCCCTCTATTATCTTTTTGCATTGGGAAAACATCTGAGCACTATAGAGATGAGAGTGAGTGAGCAACAGGGATGAGAAGAAAATGAATGGGATAAGCAGGATACTCTAGAGCCACCAGGGAGGATAGTGAGATATTTCATTTCAGTTCTGGCTTTATCCATACAGCCTCTGGTCCTGCTGACCTTCACTGGACTCAATAGGTATATTTTGCATGTACTGACATGTTTGGAGCAGGGTTAAGGTCAACACTAGACTTCATGGAATGGCCTCAAGTGTCTGTATCTCAAAAAAGTGAAAACATTTGCTCTGTAGAAAAGTCAGATTTCAACTTGTGTGAGGTCCTAGGACCCTTGCGATCTTCAACAAGTCTTCACCAGTTAGTTCCTCACATTAATTGGTGATCAGGTAATCTCAGTTCATCCACACTGTGTACATGTCCTGTTGTCCCAGTGCCCATCAGCCAACTCTTTGGAACATGACGTGAGCCCAGGGTGAGCAGCTCCAGGAGAGCTTTTGACCACATCAGGGGGCCTCTGAGATAATTTTCTTTTGGTAAAATAGGGAAGTCAAAGCACATTTAGACTGTCAGATGCAAAAGTAGAAGATTGGTTGCTGCAGAGTAGTCAAGGTAAGGATATCAGGCAGGTGGGAGAAGTAGGACAGTGATTTATGTGGATGATTATGATTAGATTTATTCCTAATGCAGTATCTAAATATTGCCAGTGCGGTATCTAAATAACAACTTTATCATTTGTTACAATGGATTATAGTATCTAAAGGGTTATAATACAAGCAAGTTCAGCTACAAACATACAGGTTTACAGTCTTTGGCCTTGCAGAATTCACATTTACAAAGTACCTACGGAGCTACTCTAGGATTTTACTTCCGTATTTGACCAAATTTTAATGTCTTTTGCTCACCCATCCCAAAGTTCCTTTAGCTTACCCCGTCTTCAGGCTGGATGTACCCTGTAGATGACCCTGCCGGGGGGGGAACCACCCACAAACTGTCTGCAACCTTGGGAGACCAGTCAGCCCAGTCTCCAGCAGCACTTTATACCCTTTTGCAGGCTGATGTGCACCAACACCTCAGCTCCCCCATCTCTGTAATGCATTAATGACGGAAGCATCCAGGCAGTTCCTCCTGCAATTCCCACCTGGTTTTTTATCCTGGGATAAACCACACTGCCCATCAAAGACGGCGAAAAGGGGGCCATGGTGTGTGTGAGGGCTGGTGGGGAGGAGGCATGGGAAGACTTGACTGTCTTTCCTCAGCACCACACTGATCTCGTGCATTATGCTCTAAACCAAACTTTATGCCACCCCTCATGGTACCCACACAGTCAGTCTGCAGAAATACATCCATTGGCTTGGGACAGGAGCATCCTGAATCTGGCAGGAGTGGACAGATGAACCAAGGGGTAACGCCTGCAGCTAGAAAGACAAGGGGGGGAAAGGGTTGATGAAAGAAGTGTGATTAAGTCCTTGAAGGCTGTTTTATGCCTTTAGTTTGGTCTTTTGGTAGTGCTCCTAATGAATCTGGAGGATAAATGAGACTGCAGGTGGAGAGCCCTGGAGCCATGCAGGTGCTGGTGTGCTGGCTCTGCATCTCTTATCAGAAAAGGGACTGAGATTTGCATTTCTGGTGAACACAACACACCTCCTGCTTTGTTGCTACTCCTCTCTGCCTGCAGCACTGATACCTCTGTCAGGGAACGTGTGAAACAAAGACAACACTTTGAACACTTATAGTTCATGCAAGATTGCTTAGGAAGCCTGAACTTGCATACAGCAACCTGTCAAAATAAGCCCAAATCAGATCTTGAGAGTGTCAGAAAGGCTCAAGGACTCATCACGACGATGAAGGAAGCGTTGCAAGCATAAACACATATAAACATTTTTGCTGCTGCTTCACCTGAGTGTGAAGTGACACTGTATTGTGCCATTTATTCAGGTCGTGTCAGCATTGGTTCAGATGACACAGGAATGATGGAAATATGAAGAATGTGTGCAGGGTTCATACAATGCCAACATAGTGTCTCACCTGCTTTGATAATGTAATAAAAATCAGAGATCAAGGAAACTTAATAGATGGTACAGTGATGTCTGTAGCTTTATTGCTGGTAGGATATTGTATTTATTCTTTCTTAAGGGAAAGAAGCAATGGGGAGGTTTCTCCCCTTTTCCATGGTCAATTATTCCATGTAAGAATAATGAGTGTCCTCACTGCTAGGGCATTTGCTGTATGATTCATCTCACCTAAGTTTAGATGCCTGTAATAAAAAATCTACTGCTGAGCTTGTCACCCTTGACTTCTTCTATAGCAAACGGACAGAAATAGGTGTTTTAAGGGCTTCATTCATCTGTCCTGTGACCTGTGTTAGACCTTACAAAGACAAGACTCTCATGCTTAGCTCCAGGGGTTATATTAATTATCACTCCACTGTTTGTCAGGAGAGCTCAGGTTAATGGGGATATCAACATTTAATGATTTGAAGAATATTCTTTTTTAACTAAAGATGTCCTTTATTTATTATTATGACCTGAAATCTATATCATACATCAAAGAACACTGAACTCTGAGGAACAGATGGAAAGGAGGGGTCACCTTCTTCCTTGAGGCAAGAGCCACATTCCAAGACTATCTGACTATTTTCCACCTTACAAATCTCTAGTTACTAAAAATGAAGGTCCAAAACCAATGTACTCAATCTCTCTTTCTTTCTTTCTTCTTTTGGTCATCTCATTTTTTATGTAGGTTTTGGTCTTTTAAAATATTTAAATGTAATAATTTTAGTTTATTACAGCGTATTGGAGTATCCACTTTATGACTTTGGGGGTACACATAGTATATTTTCTAGGATCAAGCATCCATTGCAGCATTTCCATTGAGCAAAGGAGATTGAACAATAAGCAGCATGATCCCCTCTGCAATTATGGTGTGCATAAACTCAAATTTCAGCTCCTAAATGTTTAGATTTTATCCCAGGCACCTGCCAAACTTTTCCACACCAGGTATCCCACCTGTTCCACCAGTGCTGCCAGCATTTTTTTGCTCACTTCTTATCCTCAGCTGCTCAGCTTTCACTGGAAAACATCTCCCCAGCCTTCTCCAAGCCAAGGTGTGCTGCCCCACCAAACCAAGCCTTTAAAGTCCCCCTATTCAATGGCTTTTTTGAAGTCAATGAGGAAAACAGCACTATTTCCATAGGAAATGTATTCTGATGTCAGAGTGCACAGGGAATTTATTCTTCTGTCAGTTTTATGCCTTTCAGCCATTAAAGCCTAAGTGGTTTTCACAGGGTTATGACATGCTTGGCAGTTTGGTGCACTATAAAATATCATTTATTTACACTCATATTCCTTAAGCAATTTAGATTTATTTGTGTGTGTGCATTTCTCCAGTTGTGGCCACATGCACACAAAGCCTCTTCTTTCCTGACCTAATCAACTCATCTCCAAACATCGATTTCTTCTCTGTTGTCTTTTAGGATTTATTTTGTAGGATTTTTTTTCTTCAATGTAAAATTAATGCAGTGCTGCTTAAAAATCCTGGGACTAATGGCCCTGAAGGGTGAATGCTGCTGTTATCCACTGCCAGAGGCTGCTGCCCAGTCTAATCTGGAGGGAGCAACTGCAGAACAGGTGAGGATGCTCAGATTTAAGACCTGTTACCATTCAGCCATTCAGCCCACTAACCCTCCTGACAAGGTGATTAATTACTAATACTCCTAACTATTGATAATTAATAGTAATGATTATGATTTAGCTCCCAGTGACTGAGGAACTTAGGTTTCATTTTCCTCCACCTCATTTCTTTCCCACTCCTTTACACATCAGAATATTTTTCATGTGTTTTGCGGTCGTGGAAATGAAATTTTGGCCTCCTCATCCCTACTCCTTGCAACAATGTTTGTGGGTGTCCTACACTTCCCAACAGCGGCTGCCAAAGATCTCTGTTAGTATGAGATCCTCACATTGGGCAAAATGAATTACATCAGAAAATACAAGTATTTCATGGACCAACGGTCCATGTTGGCAGAATATTTCCTCCAGCAAAAAACAGGAATGACTGCTTTCATAAAGCATATTGTAAACAGGCAAATAACAGAGTAATTCTTCCTCCCACCTCCCGGCAGGTGACTCCCGAAGGCACAAGTCACATGGAGATTCCAGTCACAGATTTACCATTGTGAGTCTGTGTGGTCCCTTACAAAGTGGTTTGGTGCTTTTTGAACTTTACCATATTTTGTGGGAAAGAGATGCTGCCTGACAACTTACTTCTCTTTGCTTGGTCTCACTGTTTCACTGCTCAGCCTAAAATTAGAATCATAAAGTTATTAAGGCTGGAGAAGACCTCCAAGATCATCAAGTCCAACCTTACCCCCAACACCACCATCTGCCCTAAACCACACTACAAAGTGCCAAATCTCCTCATTTTTTGAACGCTTCCAGGGGTGGTGATTCCACTACTTGCAATGAGCAAGACAGTGAATAATTATTTCCTGATCAGAACTCTTTCTTTCCATCATTCATAAGTTTCTAAAACCCTGATATATCATTCATTAATCATGTATTTTCCACTCTTCTGTTTTCAACTAAGAAAAAAAAAAAAAAAACAAGTCTAAGCTCATTCATACTTTTCCATAGAAAAAATGACAGCTGAGGAGCTCCACTTGTCACAGATTTTCTAGGATAGAAGCACTCCCAGGCATCCTGAGTAGTTCTGATGCTGTTTGGCACTGTGCACACTGTGTATAACGACAGTGGTGATGATGTTACCTGGTGTCCTGGATAAAAGAGGAATAAAAAGTCTGTACACTTAGTGTTCCCATTATTTCTTGGAGCCACAAAACCCAGAAACACCAAATTCACATTTCTCTGTGTTACATTATTTCAGATACTCAGTTGTGATTTTTCTCCTAAATGCAGGAAAATATTCAAATTGCAATTATATTTTAAGGGTACTTTTCATAGTGAAATATCATTTTCTCTTGGATGTTAAACCAAAACTTGAAATCTACCTCTGCTTTTCTTTTATATAGCTAGCTAGCTAGGATCTTAATGCTGCCATTTCTAAATTGGAAGGTAAACATTAACAGATTTAGCAGGATGGATGTATTTAAGAGCACAGATGATCAGAGTGAATGGCATGTTTACTTCTAATGATCAATCTGCTTGAGGATAACAGCCTATTATCTAAAGGAGCAAAGTAGTTCTCTTCACTGAATGGCAGAGATGCAGTAGAGAGGTTCAAATCCTGATGAAGATGCAAATCTGAGACCAGACATGCCCGAAAGCAATTGTTGCTGCCTGAAAAATTGCGCATCAGTTGGGATATTTCTTGAAAACAGTCTCACAAATTTCAAACAGCAAGGAAATTAGTTTTCTCTCTTGTGAAATGAATGACTTCCCGTGACTTCTCCCTCCTGGCTGAAATGTCAATCCAGGTCTCTGAGATGAGAGAACACATACCCAAGGTCTGTAAAGAGGGGGAGGGAAATCATATACAAGATATCCCAGTATATTAAAAACCTGGAAGGAAATATTTGCAATATCCTGTAGAGGATATCAGAATATAAGATCAGAATGTGTAACCCAAGCTGCAAAACCACGTGCAGTGGGCTGGCATAGTATGTTCTTGCAGATAATACTCCTTTTTACCCCAGGGCTGGACTACAAATGCAAGGATTTTAAATGAGACTGTGCTTTTAAATGTTTGCCACCTTGAACTCTTAATTCATGTCATTATGACTTCAAAGCCACCTGCCACCAAAAAGAGAACGTGGAACAACACCATGCACAGAAGGTTTGTTTATTCCCTTGCTTTTTAACCATGATGAGTTTTGATTCAGGTTTGGAAACAATTTAAAGGAGGGACCAAATTCTGTCTGCTTTGAGCAATCCCAGAGAGGACCCTGTGTTTCTCTATCCCTGTATCTCTCTGGTCCAGAGAATGACCTGATCTCTCCAATTCTGTATGTTGATACACACTTTCCTGGGGATTTATTTGCAACCCACAGTATGGATTGTAATGTGGATGGATAAGAGAATAAGACTGAAAGGGACTTTCTCAGTGAATCTCTGATTTGGCCCAGTAACTGTATCCCATCAGGAGTTGTTTTGTGCATAAATTGTAAAAGAGACTGTGACTGAATGTGTAATCCCACTTTGGCCAAGAAAGGATCAGAGCTGCCAGGGCTTTGCTTTGCCTGTGTCCACTGTACCTCCACAAGGACATTTCCCTTTCTGAGGACCTGTTTCACCCCCCACCCAGACTGTAAACCCTCACTCTGTCCTCTTCCTGGCCAGTGCCTTTGTTTCATCCCACGTTCTCTTTCCTGCAGTCTGAGTCAAGTGGGTGTGAATGGCTTCAACACCTTAAAGACCAATTGAGCAGCAAATTTCCTGAGTCTTACTCTTTTTTTGACACTCTGTGTGCTCGTGAGGCTCTCTAGCAGCTCTGAGAATAAAAAGCAAGGGGCTGCAGGGTTCAGCTTCCCTAAACTTGCCCTTGAACCAGCTCTTTTTGTACCAGAATTGAGAAATTAAAGGCTATTGTTTGCACAAACCTTGGTGAACAAAATGAAGCCTGGAGAGGTCTGTTGCTTTGGGTGCCACTGGTGCAGATGCTGTTAGACAATATTTTACTCTGCTGGCCGTTGAAAGATTTTCTGAGGGTGTGTCTCAGCCTTCAGAGAGTGACAGCTAAGTAAAATCCTCAGGGCCTTTGTATCAAATAGGGAATGCTGCAATGGCCTGTTGTGAACACTAGAAGAAAAAGGTTTCACGGCCCTGAAAGCACATGGTCTTTTCACCAAACTTTACAAAGGAAGACTGAATCTGTCATCATTCACCCATATTACAGCAGAATCTATAAAATCTTTCTCCCAGTCCAACCCAGGCTGTTTTCTGAAATATGATGTTTCCCAACCTCCCTCCACAGGCTCCATCTCAAGAATCTGAAATTCGTCTTTTTCATTAGCCTGCAAATGGGCAAATGGCCCACTTGGTGAAACACTTTGCAGATGTGGGGAAAATTTAGCCAACAGACTGTCATGGGGATGATTTCCCCTCATCACGGAAACAAAGGCACAATTAAGGGATGGGAAACATCTGAATTATTTGCTGCTGATGAAAAGAAGAAAAATGGATTCATGTTTTGCAACTTTGAATATGGGAAAATGATATTGCCCTTCTTTCCCTGGGCCACCAAACCAGGCCGTTGTCATTAGTCTTTCAATTCCTTCTTTTGTTCTCTCAAGAAGCTGCAAATTGTCTGTTTTCATCAGTTACTGCAGCCACAGCAGAGCTTTTACACGTGTGATAACAAAGGACTAGATAGAAATAGGCAAAGTTGTTCAGCTTTCTTTAGGGTGTGAAGAATGGCACTGAAGTTTAGGGAAATTTCCTCTGAAATTACAAACTGGGGATATAAGGTAGTGGGAGCCTCTTCCAGAGGAAAAAAGGCATGAAAACCAGGAGAACTTTCCTCAGGAACTTCCTCTTTAGAGTATTCTGCAAACTGTGATTTAAAAAAAAAAAAATAAAAAAATGTGGAGCTCTAGAATTGTCATTGCCTAAATTTTGTGTAGAATCCATTAGAATCTATCGAAGACAGGAGAATGCAAACCCACAAATAGCATCCCAGTCCTTTTCCCAGGGATATAAGTTGACACCTGCTTCTAGTTTTCCATGAAGAAAACTAATCCAAAAAATATAACAATGCACTTTCTGAACAAAGGCACCAAAATACTGACCCAGTGCTGAAAGAAAGGACTGTTGTGGTTTAACTCTACCTTCCCACTGTATGTGAGACTCATGGACATAACCTCACATGTTCTGCATATCAGAGAGTGTCCATCAACTGGAAGAGAACTTCATTGGAAGAGACACATCCCTGTCCTTAAGCACTGGTGCCAGCTCTCTACGTGGTTCCTACAAATCTGTGAGGAACCAACTCTGTTATTGCTGGGACACAGTGAGAATGTGCTGGGAATCTTCTTAGTTTGTGTTCCCAGCTGCAGTTATTATCACAACAGGGCAACTGAAATTCAGCACCCAAAAATTAGAGGAAATATTTGGCTTTAATTTTGTTCATCAGATATCTCCCTCTCAAGTTGGCACGATCCCAGAAATAGCAACATTTTGAAAATTAGCTCCTAAGAATTTGCAAAACTCTCACAAGACACAGTATTGAACACAAGAGTCCAATAAGGTATTTTTAGTTTTATCTTTAGAACAGGGTTGAGTGAGGTACAAGGATAAACTGGGATAAACTTGCTGCAGTCACTGAACAGGGAAACAGAAACAACATATTGGCTGTCTTCTTTTTAAGTTATCACTATGTTCTGTGCACAAAATAAAGCATGAATGTGGGGGTGAATGTGATCACATAATTAAATTAAAGTGTGATCCCAGTCATGTGTTTTTGTTGATGCATTTGAGATTTTTAATAATTTTCTACACAATAGTAAATAATTGAAGGCAAAAGTATGAACATTAAAAGACCTCAGAAGTAGCTCGGGAGACTTTTGTCAGCATTGGAGTGAAGATCTTATGCAAAATTACTGGAGAAAAATAAAAATAGAAGGTGAAATACAGATATTTTTGTGGGAAGACAATCAGGAGACATTTAGCATCACCTGTCATGATGAGTTAATAAAACATCTAAGTTAAAAAAGAGCTGAGCTCTAATGTCCTAAGAGATAATGAGGAAAACTAAGGAGTCTTTGGTGTGATGCAGGAGCAATTGGAGGAGTCCTTCATAACCCCCATTAACAGGGTGAGAAAATCAGAGCAATGAGCCATAGAGAAATTGTAGGGCCTAAGAAAAGCTGAGAGGACAAAGCAGTTTAATGTTGTCACAAAACTGAATCTTCACATCGTAAGGAACTCCAAGACCTCACCATCTGTCCTGGTTGGAGATCAGAATGTGCAGGCAAAGGACTGACAATATGGGCAAAATCATAATTGAGGGAGGAGTGTGACTTAGGAATATGAAAACATATCAGGAGATAAAAGCAGGTCAATTTTGCTTTCATTTGGTCAAGAAATAAGTGAACTTTTTTAATAATGCAATAATGTACATTGGTCTCATTACAGCATGTAAATATAGCATTGCAATTATATAAAAATAATAGAGAAATCAGAAATAAGTGATGGTAGGATCAGATTAATTCCTTCAACTTAGCAAAATTAAAAGAAACAGTGAAATTATCAGCTTGATCACTTTTAGAGTAAAAGTTTAATTTCCCACAAAATAAAGTTCAGAAAAGTGTGCATTTTCTAAATAATAGAATTTTTCTTTCAACTAAGATCTGTTTGTAATGGGCAAGATGTTGGTAGGTGAAAAAAAGACACATAAGAAAGGCTGTTCCTAAAAGTACAAAAAAGGAAATAGTAATAAAATTTTCTGTTTCTTTTCCTAGAAAATCAGAACCCAAATAATGGATTTGTTGTCTTGGGTAATTTTATTTTTTATCCACAGTAGAAGGGATTTTCAACATCTCAGTGGAAAAAAAAAAATCAAGAACTGAGATTTATTATTTAAATGTGCTTGCTGGAAATTGAAAGGGAAATGTCAAAGAAGGGCTGGGCTAAGGATGGGCTGAGCTGTGTGACAGTGTGGGGATCATTTTTTGAGTCATCAGTGTCAAGTAATTAAAAGAAAAATAAGGGGATCTTGTGGCTGGGTGTGGCGACACCCAGGGAAAGAGGAGCAGGATGAATCCTGTGAACCCACTGCGGGAACTGGGAGAACCCTTGAAGAACAGATGATGAGCTTTTCAGAGGCAAACAAGAAAATTACAGAGAGAGTTGTGTTATGGACTTACAAGACTTGAAAGGTGTCAGGATTTCAGGGAAGAGAAGAGAGAATCCAACCTGTGCAGTAAATGAATCAAATAGCCTTTGTGCAAAATTTACCCTTCATTCTTTCTACATTCCTCTTTCTTCTTGTTGTTGTTGTAAAGAAAATGGTCTTCCAGGAAGTCATTACATTGATTCCCTGTCACATTAGTCCACGCTGAAAACTGAGGTCCTGCCAAGTGAAACAATAGAGATGAAAGATTTTATTTTCCCCCCTCTCAGTTTTTGATGTGAGCTATTCCATCTCAGGGGTCTTTGCTAACAAATTTCACTCCAAGTCTTTTCATTATTAATTCTCCCTCATTTATCTGCTTCAGTGTTGTCCACCGAGCTTGTTCACACAGAGTAGAGATTCCCAGAGTCATTACAGTTGAAAAAGACCTCTAAGATCATCAAGCCTAATAATTAACCCAGCACTGCCAGGTCCACCACTAAACCATGTCCCAGGCACCATATCTACACAGTCTTCAAACACTTCCAAGGATGGTAACTCCACCACTTCCCTGGACAGCCTGTTCCAGTGCTTGATCATTCTTTCTGTCAGGAATTTTTTTCCTAATGTCCAATCTACACCTCCCCTGGTGAAATTTGAGGCCATTTCCTCTCATCCTAACACTCGTTACCTGGGAGAAGAGACCAACCCTCACCTGGCTACAACCTCGTCTCAGGGAGTTGTAGAGAGTGAGAAGGTTCCCCCTGAGCCCCCTTTTCTCCAGGCTGAGCCCTCCCAGCTCCCTCAGCTGCTCGTCTTCAGACTCATGCTCCAAGTGTTGTTGATATGTTCTGGATCATGGGCACAGGAACAAATCATTTTGGCATAAGCAAAGCTGTGGTGCCTAAGCAGCATCCTTTGGATACTCTGGAGTGGGGGAAGATGCTCAGACTCTGCTTTAAGTGGGGTCATTGCAACAGGGAATCCAGCATGGGACTTCTAATATATGGTGGTGCACACCTGCCTGCGACATCTGAAGATCAAATCCTTCCAGCAGAGAAGCAATCATTGTTAACACAGACCTACACAAAGCCTGTTTCCTGAATTAAGACAATAATATCAGTTGCTGTTTTTCTCTTTTGATGCATATCAGTAATGTCCTCCCTAAAAGGGTTTCCTTCATGGATCCATTTGTTCTGCTGGATGTCATTTCTCAAGTAACCTCCATGCACCTGGACCCAAATTCATATCTTCGAGCAGCTCGCCCTGTTTTCTTTCCATAACCACATCTCTCCCACTTTCTCTCTGGTGGTTGCACATTACCTGAGGCTGTACTGGTTGAACTCTCTAGCAGGAGCTTTCTGTCTGTTCTTTGCTATCAAGGGAACAGGCAATTTAGCAGTACAGCTGTTTGAAAATGCTGTGCTGGGAGATTTTCAGCTTTAACAGCTCATTGCAGGGCTTGTTTGTTTTTGTTTTGTAATTACTTCTCATTTTGAAATGTGTGCTGCTCGTTATAATCCATCACACGTAAGGATATAATTTATCATGTTGCAAAGTTGAAATTAAAAAAAAGAAAAAAAAAACATCGAGTTTCAAAACTTTCTTTTTCCCTTTTGGATTTTTATCCTTTCATTGTAAACATTCATTCCAGTCTGGAAGGATGTTTTGCTTCAAAATAAATCAGCATTTATCATACAAAGGATATTCTGAATTTCTCTCAGCTGTAATAAGAAGTTTGAGAAGTTGATGATGACTCTGGTTTAAGGGGAAGCAGGATTTTTTAATCAAGGAATGGTATTCCTTTCTCAAACATCATCCTGAGCTGAATTTAGCTGCTGCTGTGAGAGAAAGAACATTTTTTAAACTGCATTCACATTTGGTTACCACTGAATATCCTGTAATGGAGAGGATATCACTGACTTTCTGTATGTAACAGGTGAGGATTGGTGCATTCACTGGTGTGCTTCACCTTTGAAAGAGTGTGAAACAACTTCAGCTGATTTTCCTACTTGGCTCTCTTCTCCTTCCAGGTCACTGTTCCCTGTCTATCCTATTGTAGTGTCTACTCATTTATTTCTCATTACTGGTGAAAGATCTGGAGAGTAAGTCCTCTGAGGAGCAGGGAGTCCTGAGGGAGCTGGGGGTGTTCAGCCTGGAGAAGAGGAGGCTCAGGGGAGTTCTTACCACCCTACAACTCCCTGAAAGGAGGGTGGAGCCAGGTTGGGGCTGTCTCTTCTCCCAGGAAACCAAGGACTGGATGTGAGGAAATGACCTCAAGCTGAGCCATGGGAGGTTCAGATTGGACAGCAGGAAAAATTTCTTCACTGAAAGGGTGGTCAGGCATTAGAAGGGGCTACCCAGGGAGGCGGTGGAGTCACCATCCCTGGAAGTGTTCAAGAAATGACTGGATGTGGCACTCGGTGCTCAGGTCTACTTGACAGGGTGGTGATCAGTCAAAGGCTGGACTCATTGATCTTGGGGATCTTTTCCAAACTTAGTGATTCTATGACTGGCGCCCATTCCTCCCTTGGCTTATCAGGGGTTTTCCCTGGATGTAAGCCTAGCAAATGAACAGAGTCCTTTCCCTGGGAATACCACAGACATTGACAAATAGCCTCTGACAGCTCTTCCTGCAACAGCTCTGCCATTCTGCACCCCCAGCAAGGCTTCCAACAAGGAACATGGGTTTGCAGTAAACCTTCTGCCCAAAGCCCATCCTCTGCGCTGCAGCCACTCACAGAGAGCAGAGCAAAATTGTCAGATTTCACACTGACAGAGGCACCCATCCTACTGACTGCCACTGAGGTGATAGATCTCATCACAGGCTGATGACTGACAGAGGTGACTTAAAATATTGCAGCAAGATTAGCCAGGGCTCCTTTGTCACTTTTCTCCAGATGTAAGCAGGGAACATTTTGGCAGGGAGCTGCCCTGACTGCTCACACTCTGCCTCTCACACACACAGATACACGTATATGTGCACGACTGAAGGAATCTCTAAACAGATGTACATGCAGCAGCTCCTAAACTGTGTTTTTATTTTGCAGTCACAACAGTCAGCACCAAGGAAATCAGTCATTGATCAAAATTATTGCACAATTAAGGCATGATAATGAGCATCCAATACTGCTGCTAATGTAACAGCAGTGTAATATCACTGGAAGTGGTGCTGCCAGGTGGTTGGGAAGGATGTGGAACATAAGTGCATCTCTCACCCCTGTGCTTATTCAACGTGTTCCGAAAATGCAGTTAAGTGAACCTGAGGAGGAACAAAAGAGAAAATTGGAGATAAAAATGTCACTATATGGGTCATCAATTATCCATAAAAGAGGCTTTCCAAGGGATAGGTACCAAGATCCAGGCACATCATCATATAATCACAGAATTTTTAGGGCTGGAGGAGGTCGAGTGCATCCATCCATCAACGCAGCACTACCATGTTCACTATGAAACCACGTCCCCCAGTGCCACATCTACGTGTTCTTTGAACACTTCCAGGGGTGGTGACTGCACCACTTCCCTGGGCAGCTTGTTCCAACACTTGACTACTTTTACTGTCAAGAAATTTTTCCTAATATCCAACCTAAACCTTCGCTGGTACAACTCGAGGCCATTTCCTCTCATCCTGTTGCTTGTTACCTGGGAGAAGAGGTTTACTCTCATCTGGCTGCACCCTCTTTCAGGTAACTGCAGAGAGCAATAAGGTCCCTCCTGAGCCTCCTTTTCTCCAGGCTGAGCCCCCCCAGCTGCTCCTCAACAGACCTGTGCTCCAGACCCTTCCCCAGCTCTGTTGTCCTTCTCTGAACACGCTCCAGCTCCTCAGTGTCTTTCTTGTCACGGGCAGCCCAAAACTGAACACAGGATTCAAGGTGTGGTCTCACCAGTGCCCAGCCCAGAGGGACAATCCCTGCCCTGGTCCTGCTGCCCACACTGTTGCTGATACAGACCAGGATGCCATTGCCCTTCTTGCCCACCTGGGCACACCCTGGCTCATTCAACCCTGGCTGGGAAGAAGTTGCCAGGCCCTGTGTGGTGTCATATGGGTGATGACTGTATGTTGTTGATCAGCATAGTTCCTGAGACAGCCAAGACCACATATTGTGAGACAGCAAATAACTCAGTGACAATAATCTCAGTCAGAGCATTAATACTAATTACCTCAAATATATGTTGGCCTGAATCCAAGTGCAGTTAGAGACAGTTTCATGCCACTCTTAAGTCAGAGAGAATCAGGTGCTGACATGCTCCAGCCTGGCCTTAAGGACTAATTTGGTTTATGTGTGAATACCCAACTGATTCAAGGCAGATGCTCTGAGTTGTAATTTGGGTCAAGAACTTAGTTCCTAGCGGGGACAAGAACTGTGACAGGAAAGAAGAAACACATATTCTTTATGACAAAACAATGTATGAGTTTCAGTTATCATATATTTATTATCACCCATCCAAGGCAATCAAAATTTAATTATTTCAAAATGTAGCAGACTAAAATGGCAAGAGGAACACTTTATATGGGAATATATGTCTTGGGAATTCTGAGTGGCCCACTGACATTTGGGGCCCTGGATGATTTTGAAAAGTTATATTTGAAAGAAGGATGGAAGAAATGGGTGGAGTTTCGTTCCAATTAAATCAATTTAAAGTTGCTGGAACAGAAGAAGAGGAAACAAAATTCTAATCAGAATTCATCATGCTGGTGGAATACAGGAAGTAATTTTCAATGTCCATGATCCCTCGGATAAGGCTTGTGGGATAGTGACAATCCGCTTGTCTTACAAGTGTAAATCCTGCTTCAGGGAATATTTACAGTTCAAGGGGCAGTCTCAGGTTTCTGTGCAGAGCATAAGGAATGTGGATTGGTTCTGCTGATCATGCTTGTGCAAAATTTAGGCACATATGCAGGAAAACGTGCATGTTCAAAGGTGCCTGCACTTCATTTGTAAATGAAACGTGTATCTTCATTCCATATGTAACATGACAAATCGAGAGGATCCAAAAAAAACCCCAAAACTCTGCCTGTCTTGCACTTCTAGTGTTGTAAATGCTAAAAAAGTGTTCAACCTTCTTTCAAAATGTGGCTCTGACTGCCTTCAGCAGCACCATTTCTTGGAGCAATAATGATCCAAATGAGGGTGACTCAGCATCCAAGTGCCTTTGAAGACGCCAATTTATTTCTTTAAAATTATATTTCCATCTTCTCAAGGGGGAATCTCAGCACTAAGACATGTAAATAATCAGATTGATAAAGGGAGTGTTTTACTAAGTTGAATATGTCTAAAAAACTAGTCCTGAATCAATGAAGTGATTCATCATTCTTTAGCTGTATAAAATGTATGTAAATATGTTGGTCCAGTTCTCTATGTTTTGGTTCATCTCAACTAGTTTTCAGGGATTATATCCAGCTCTGTAACACATGACTTAACTTTAGGTGTGTACATGTAGATATGCATATATACCTCAGTGAATAAATGTGTGTTGTAGTCAGTGAACTAATTAGTCAGTTCAGTCCACTGTATCTAGGCAACTAAAAATCTGAAAAATCACTACAGACATAACTGATGTGTCTAAACATGTTTTTAGTGTAACTTGAGATGCCCCAGGTTATGCTGCCCAACCTCCAGCTGAGGATCCATGGACCTCCAAAAAGTTGCTGCTGATATTTTTCAGGTGAAGAGAAATGGCTCAGGTACTTAAAGTCTTTGAACTGGCTCTAGAGCACTAGTTTTTGGCCACCAAAGCCCACCCTTGCTGTCCACCTCAGGTAATCTGAAAGGTGGCTGACCCATCCCTGGTAGTGTTCAAGACCAGGTTGGATGGGGCTCTGAGCAACCTGGTCTAGTGGAAGCTGTCATGGCCTTCCATGTCCATGCCTCCCATGGCAGGGAGGTTGGAATTAAGTGATCTCTAAGGTCCCTTCCAACCCAAAACCCTCTGTGATTCTCTGATTCTCCAAACCCCACCACGGTGTTGGCTGAGGGAGAATCAGCTGCCTCAGCAGAGGAGACCTGGTGCCGTGTGAGATGCCCTGAGGGTTTCTCCTGTGGATGTCCTGAGGTACAAAAAACATCCACAGGGAACATCCCAGGTCCTGAAGCTTCTGACCTTGTATTGCCAGTCTGGAGAGACAAAGCAATGTATATATTCAAAGAAAAGTATATATTCAAGGCAGTTTCCCAGGTTTCCTTAGTAGTCACTGGTGATCTTGTGCATGTTTCAGTGGCATAAACACAAGCTTTTAGTCCAGTTATAAGTGCAGAGGAGATCCTGTGTCACATCTACCAGTTTCCCATGGAAGGTCTTAGGGAATCTAAGATGTTACAATATGTCTATGTTGATTAATACTGTCAATGCATTTAGATTAAATTCACCTGGGCAAACACAGGAGTTTGATTTAGGATGAGGTGAAGAGCTCAAGGTCTTACAGAACATGAACCTGTCCCTGAAATCAGAGGTCCAGAAGTTACAGGCTCTGACAAATGAACAGGCTGCTGCTGCACATGAGTTGGAAAGGATGCAGAAAAGCATTCACATCAAAGACGACAAAATAAGAAGTCTTGAAGATCAGCTTCGAGAAGAACTTGCCCAGATTTCAAACACAAAAGAAGAAATAATAACAAAAATAATGGCTATTTCATTAATTTGTCTTATAATTCTAGCCATCTTTACACCTGTGTTAGGCTACTCTATAGGGAGACGTCCAGACCTTGAGGATGGATGGAACGAATTGCTTCCATCCTTTAATTTTGACATCGAAGGTTTGGTAAAGGAGATCCCCATGGTTAAAATCGGCTCTAATTACTATATAAATCTTATTGCAACAGTACTGTCATTGATAAAGGTACTGGAAGTGCTCCTTAAACTTGGAAGAATGGGGTTCCGTTGCTTTCCCTCTTGTAGGAAAGATCACACCTCAAAGGGACTCGCTGGAACTTTGGAAAGGGCTGCAGACAGGCCAGTCCCCGGGTGGCATGGAGCTTGGGGAGATTTTGGTAGATTAGTAGGGCATGTGTCACCCCCCATTAATTGGGAGTTCACACCAGAACAAATGTTTGATTCTGGTGAGATGGCCCACTGTTTGGCAGAAGGGTGTTTTTCCTACAAAGATCCAAATATGCAATTCTCCGCTTTGTGCTGGGGCCTGGCTAATGCTTATCGAGCTGCCATAGACCACCTTCAAAGGGTTAAGGTCGACACAGAGACCCAAACCACGCCACTTGAAACCAGTGATGTCCCTATTAGGTCTACAGATGTTGGGGTCCAAACACAACTTGAAGTCAATGCCATTTCTACTAAGTCCACTAGAACCGGGACTCAAGCTAAGAACCGGAAGGTCATCATTGCCCCTATGAAGAAGAAGAAGACGTGGGTAAGGGAGATCAAGGAACTTACGGATCCATCTCCGCAACCAGAACGCACAGAAGAAAGGGAAGAAGAAGAAGAAGAAGAAAGAACAGAGGACGTAGTAGACGAAGGAGTGGCAGCAATGGGAGAAGGAGCAACAGCAAATGATGAAGGCGCGACTGCGAGAGAGGAAGAAGTGGTTGTGACTGAGGAAGGAGCGATTGGAAGAGAAGAAGTAGCTACCAGAGAGGAAGAAACGGCTACACGGGAAGGAGCACGTCCAAAGGAACTAGGGGCACGCCCAAAGGAATACAGAACAGCATCAAGAGAAAAGAAAGCAACAGTACAAACGGCCGGTGGTATATTGTCGCTTGATGATTTATATCCTGACTACACATTCAGTGTTACAAAAGACGTAAAGAAGGAACCAAAGCATCCCCCTCAATTGGAGGGGGAATTATCCCTACCCCTCCAGACCCAACCTTCTCTTGGAGGTGTGAATGACTGGAGGAGGAGGCCCTTATCTCAGCACGCGAAAGATTACTCACTACCTCCACCCGCGGGGTATCGCGAACGACGCAGGAGTCCATCCCCATGGCGTGAATGGCATAGAAGTCCATCTCCGCGGCGTGAACGGCGCAGAAGTCCATCTCCACGACGCGAGCGGCGTAGGAGTCCATCCCACTTCTGACACCAAAAATGTTGTGCAAGTTTCGAGCTGGCTTCCCGCCAAGTCCCCCGAAACTCGACAACAAGGACCCGCCTCCCAGAGAGGGAAAAGAAAAAAACAAGCAGCCAAAGCTATAGCAAAAAAAAATATATATATATATATATGTTTTACATATGAGACAGATACACAAAAGGAGAATACCACACACCGGGGGGGGGAGGGAAGGGGGAAGGGAAGGGAGAAGGACAAAAAGGGGCAAGGACCGCACAAGTCAAACAACCAGCCGAAGGCAAACAAGCAAAAATCTCACCACTTCCCTTCGAACAGGCAGGATGGCTAGACACGGCCCTTGGCTCTCCCCTCACGGGTGGCAGATAACAGCAGTCACTGTAGGCCTCGGCTCCAGATAAGCCCGACCGAAACAGGGACCCACCGTTCTCGAACCTCGCCGGAAAGGAAGAGAGCAAACTATCTTATCAATGCCTTATTTATACCCTAGGTTACGTAAAGGAATAGCATGGAATACTTCCTTGGTCACCTTCCTAGTTCCTTCCTGGTTACAAGCTGGTTTCCAGGAAGGCCTAGACTGAAACCATCACAACCTTAAAATCCATTAGCACTGTTAACTCTTTCCCCATTAACTATAAAGGCAACTCATGGTGACCTGCTCACCTATAGCTACAAAGCCTAAATGCTGTTAGCACCCACATTTAATTAAATTAATCATAACATAAGCAATAGGCCTTTTTCTGTAGACAAATTACCATTGTTTCTATTTTGGTAATTGCCTTGCTTTAGGGAAATACAGAACTTTTCCTATAACTGGTGTCCTTACATCTTCTTGTCTCTAGGAACCACAGAGCACACAAAAATTAAATTACTTCCTCGGAAGAAGAGCACAGATCTTTTTTTGACAACTCTTTTCTCACCTCATTATTTCTCCATCACAATAACTAAAGCTGTCAGATTCCTGATGGAAAGCTGCAAGGAAAGCATGTTGCAAGCAGCTGGTCTTCACAAGGCTGTTGTAACCCCCTCTCCCCAAATGTAGAATCCACAAACAAAATAAAACAAGGTAGAAAAGACACTTTTTTCCACCTGTGCAGGTTTGTCAAAGAAACAGGGAATTTCAGTGACATGTTCACAAATGTGAGAACAGACAATGAAAAAATAAATAACTGGATGATGAAATGTGTGAATGGGCTGATTGAGCTGGGATCTAAGGATTCATGTCATGGATGGGTCACCATCCTTCCCTCCCTTGACTTCTGGACATAGGTGTTTGCTGGATGTGCTTTGAGTTCCACAAGTGGAAAGCAATATATAGGACCTAGGAATTATGGCTGATGCTGGATCTAGAAAAAGAAGTAGTTTATGTGATAAAAAACTCATCTCTGCTCACACAAAGGAGATCAGAGGATAACTGCAGATAACTCAAAGAGTGGTCTGATCCAGGGAGCTTTTAAAATCCCATCTCTGCCTCCCAAGAGAGGAACAAATAAAGGAGCGGCTCCAAGACCCCAATCAGGGACAGGAGGCCCTTCCCCAGTCCACCAGATGAGCACTGGTTCCATGGGCTTTGGGAACACCCACCTGATGGATCAATGGGAGACACTCTCCGGGACACAAAGACCCAGAGGAGTCACTGCTTAAGGGTGTGGGACACATGAAGAGTTTCAAGGAAAGGGCACAAGCCTGGTTATCATAGAATCATAGAGTCACAGAGTGACCTGGGCTGGAAGGGACCTTAAAGATCACCTAGTTCCAGCCCTCCTGCCATGGGCAGGGCCACTTCCACCACTGTGTTGTAGTATGTTATAGGTAAGGTATTCCCTAAGGCAGGAAAATTCCAAATAATTGTTGAAAAATAGAGATCCAGCTGATTAGAAAGGGCAGGTCACATGCAAACAGCTCTCTTATCAGGCCCTTTTCTGACTAGATCACCACAGTGTGGTCTGTCCTCTCATTAATCTCCTTTCTACCTATTTTCCTGGATAAAGGACTCTGTTATGTGTCTGTGTGTGTGTGTTCAGGGCTTTCAGTCCAGCAACTGGAGTATCCATGTGTCCAGCATGGCAGCAGCTGGAATGAGCACGAGAGTGCAAGGGGGAATGTGAGCACTGCAAAATCATCTGCCATGGTGGATGGGGATTTACTGGGAGGTCCGTTTGTGTGTGTCTGCACAGGACACAGCTGGAGAGCCCAGCATCCATGGGAAGATACTACTTAGACTGAGCTCAGCTGCAAGAGGGACACATGTTGTACATGTGTATGTGTGTTTCCCACTAACAGACCTTCACCCCCATCAGCCAGAGGGGAACAGGACAAGGGATTTTCCTTTTTCTACCCACATTTTCCCAGCACCCCACACCAGAGGATCAGCAATTACATGGGTCATGTCGCCCTCACCTGGCACCCTCACTGATCATGAAGGCAGGTTAAGCAGGAAAGGGGACAGCTGATCTCACTGCCACAAACCCTCAACCAAAATGTCACCTATAACCTGCCCAGAGTACAAAATGTTCACTTTTGCCTCCTTCCCTATGAATCTTGTCGCTTCCCTCTATAAAGATTTAGGGTTGGATCCATTGCATTAACTGTTTGGTGTTTATATCAAGAAGCAGTAAAACAAAAGCTTTTAGATCAAACTTTTCCCTTTGAAGAGGAAAAAGATCGAGATTTGGTGTTGATATAGGAAAACCAGCTGCTCCTGACACATAAAATTGGGTCACTTTTCACACCACTCAACCTTAAGATAAACGATAATTACTTGTTCTTCCCTTTAGTCCCTCCCCTTTCTTCATGACCAAATAATTAATAATCTCATTCCTCAAATATCCCCATAGGAATTGCAACTTTTACAAAAATAATCTCAGAGGTTGTTAACAGTAATTTATATATGTGTAGGCTACCAATAAATCTTAGAGTTAAAGGAAGCCTGCAGCAAGGAGAAGCCCCATGCTCTGGCAGGCAAATAATTTAGGGAAACCATTTGCGTAATCAACATATTAAGCTATCAGGGCATCTCTCCTTGTTGGTCTTGGTATTCCTCTGATGTCATTATCAAGGTAGACATGACAAATAATATTTTATGTCTATTGAATGATAATCAGCACACTGCACAGTGTGTATCCTTATTGATTTGATTAAGGGCTTTGATCTGGGAAATTACCAATTAATGCTGTCTAAATTAGTCTCTATGGGTTTGGGCAGAGCAGCAGGAAAATAATTCTCTCATAAAGCTGGTGATTGGACACAAAACCAATTTGTTTAATCGTGCTAAATCTGAAAAGAAAATATTCAATTTGGAGGTCTCCTGCAGGCCAGTCCTCAGCTCCTCATTAGTCATTAATGACTGCACTTCAGCAGCACTGGCTGAAATCACATCTGCGCATTATAGAGGTTCCATTAAAAAAAAAAAAAAGACAAGAAAAAAAAGTCTTCCCTAAAAACAACTGAGAGTCTGTGACAACTGGATCTGCTTCAAAGAGCAAGGACAGACAAGAGCACTTTGGGCAAGAGACTTGCTAACCTGGCAACGAGGGCTTTGAACTCAATTTGCTGAGGTATGGAGAGCAACACCCTGGCATAGTCAGAAAATCGTGGATGAGAGGAAGCAAGCAAAGCATAGGGCAGCAGAGGATGATCTCTGACTCTCCCTGGACCGAGTGCATCTCAAGTACCTCTACCTGAACACACCCAGCATGACAAACACACAGGAGGAATGAGAAACATGTGTGCAGATGCAGAGCTATGGCATTGGAATTACAGGGATTTGGAGGAAACTTGCAGTGCTGGAGCACTGTGATGGACAGAGCACTTTGTAAGGAGAGGCAGGGAGGGTGGTAGAAGGGTTGTCTTCTCCTCTGTGAAGTTCTGGTGGGGAACAAGTTGCAGGTGGGTCAGCAGTGCACCCTTCTGTGGAGAAGCTGAAAGACAGGGACTTATGGAACGACAGAATCATAGAATCCTGAGTTGGAAGGGATCCATCAGGATCATCAAACCCAACTCCTGGCCCTGCACAGGACAACCCTAAGAATCTCTTCATGTACCTGAGAGTGCTGTCCAGAGATAGCCCTTGACATCTCAATTATTTTCAAATTTTGCTGCACCAGCCACGAAAAAGGAGGTTTACCTTAGAAATCAGCCCTGTTTTCAGCAGGAGGTTCAACTAGGGAACTCCAGATATCCTTTCCAACCTAAGTGATTCTCAGATCCCCTGCTGGCCTGCAGAGTAACTTAGCAAATAAACATTGCTAAGAATTTGGCTCTTCATTCACAGCAGTGGCATCACTCATCTGAAAGCTCCCACAACATATTTTGCTACTGGGAATCCTGTCACTCGCAGCAGTGAGTGAAACACAGGCACCCCAAGAGGTGGAGAAAAATAAACCCAAGTATAAAGTTTTACTGCAGATCCCCATCTCACCTCAGCAAACCACCTGAAGTTACCTCCAGAGCAGGCATTAGTTTATATCACTGGAGTCTCCTCGTTTCCCATGGTCATGGTGAAGGTAGTGAAAGTAAGACCAAAACAAGCCTGTGTGAAGTTTTTACTGGAAGGAATCAAAATATTACTTGTCTATGGCAGGGCCATTGGAAGCAGATGATCTTTAAGGTCCCTTCCATCCCAAACCATTCTATGATTCTATGAAAATACACATAAATTTCAGTGTTGCATATTCTAATCACAATTCCATGCCTTCAAGGGCTTATAACCTAATAGTAGCACAGTGCTGCAGGGTAAGTTGAATTATTAACCAGATGTTCCTCCTAAATATGGAATAAGTTGCTTGATGCTTTTCTCTTTTCACCTACACCCTGGAAGTCACATTAAAAGTATAATTAACTCCAGAACTTCCGTAAGGGCTCCATGTGAGCCCAGTATCATCGAGGATTTTCTCTTGTGCACCATTTAACCAGTGAACTCATACCATGGCCATGGCTCAGCTCCCTGCACGAGCTCTTCCCTAAACCTCAGCAAGAGACTGGGGAGGATCTGAGGGTTTGATCTGTTGATTCTCATGTTTACTGCCACTATTATCAGCTTGGAAGATGGAAAATCAAATCCAAAGCTTGTATTGCCTGGCTATAATTTCTACAAAATTCTATTCATCCCCTTGGCTGAGACTTGGCTGAATTGGTTGTGGGGGTACTTCTTGAAGGAACCTGAAAGTGAGCTCAACAGGAACATGTTCTTAGGATACAGATTTTCCTTAGCACAAATTAACTCTTTTTCTGGCCACTTTCTCTCTTCAAAGCACCTACTGAGACAGGGAAGTGAAGATATGGGCTTTGCCATGGCAACCTAACACTTTCTAGTGAAATTAAAACCCAAATGGAAAAGGATAGGAAACAAAAACCTCGCTTTTCCTTTCAAATTGAGCTGATGGAAGTTTTAGCTGCGTCTTGAGATATTAATAATTAGTCAGAATTTTCCTAGAGACGGTGAGACGAAAAAAATTATTACAAGACAAGCAGTAATAGAGGTAATAAAAAGAGCAGCTCTCCTTGAACCTGCAGCTACCATTATCTTGACTCAGGAGATCAGCATTTGGGCTTCACAGGCAGTTAGTGCTCAAAACAGTGTCTCTGGTCCATACAAAGGTATGAGAAAAATACTGTTTCAGTATTTAAATTTTTTAAATAACAGAAGAGTTTCCCACTGGGGCACAGTTTGTAGAGGATGGAAGTGTGTAGTTACTTTGTTTTAGAGAATGCCGTTTCAGACCCAGAGCCAGGGAGGATTATACTTTTGCAGAGGAAAAAAAAAAAAAAAAAAAAAAAAAAAAAAAGAAAAAATAATTGTTGCTGCATCAATGAAAAGGAAAAATTAGACTGGAAAACAAGATGAGCTTTGGTGTGGCTCACTTACTCCATATTTGTCTGTCTGCTGTTTGGAACGTGAGATATGAGAATGCAACTTTCTCCAGAGAATTTGTGGTGAAATAACGTAGACTGTGGGCAGTTTGGTTTCAAAGATGGTCCTTGGGCTGGGTTTGAGAGGAAAAGCATCATAGCTATCATACTATGGATTTTTTTCCTGATTGTTCCCTGTCTCACACATCCTATTTTATACAGGTACAGGGACTGTGCTTAGGATCCAGAGTCAAATATACCACACACACCATTTTTTCCTACACTGGTTTTTATTCCCTGCCTTAGTATAGTTTTATTCTATCCTGGAGCAGAGATTTTTTTCTGAGATATTTTATGTGTTTTCATTCTGATGAATTGCTACTTTCAAAAAAAAACTTACTTACGATTTAAAAAATCACTTAATAGTTCTGCTTTGAAGTTCCTCTTTTGAAGAGTGCTATGATCTCTACCAGCTTCATCAATGGAAGCAACAGCAATTTAGAACAGAGTTTATATTTGGGCTTTGTCTTCACTGGCCATCCAGGAGCTGAATTTCCATGTCATGCTTCTCTACTTAATGGAGGGTCAACAAATCCCAAACATTAGACGAAGACCTTACTGCAGGTCAGCATCTTGAAGCAAATGTGGAACTCAGAATTTGCTTAATATCAGACCTTCTCTAGTGCATGAGGGCAACTTTATATCAAATCACTCCTCGTTACACTCACCATCTTATGTCAATGATCCTTGAGTATCACTTTGCTCACACAGGTTTCCAGACGTTCAAGAATTCCTGACCTTCACTCCACTCTTACCAGAGTGTGGCATAGACAGTGTGGGCTGAACTTACTGTAACCCCCATTCCCTGCCCCCATGAGCCACTGGGGAGGAGGAGAAAGGGAAAATCTGGAATGAAGTTGAGCCCAGGGAGAAGGAAGGGGTGGGGGGAATGTGGTTTTACGATTTGGTTTTATTTCTCATTTTCTCACTCAGATCTGACTTATAATAAATTAAATAAATTTCCCCAAGTCAAGTCTGTTTTGCCCACGACAGTAATTAGTGAGTGATCTCTGCCTGCCCTTATCTGAACCCACAAGCTTTTTGTTATATTTTCTCTCCCCTATCCAGCTGAGAAGGGGATTGATGGAGCATTTTTGTGGGGTCAACCCACCACAAGGTCTAATAAAAAGTAACACTTTCCTGCCAAGGACACTCTCACTTGGAAGACCACCCCTCTCCTTTTAACATGTTGAAGTCATGATGCTGCTGCATCTGAATTTTGCCCAGTCTAACTCAGAAGGGTCTTCTTATAGTCACCAGCATAATCTGTGTATTCTGCCCTGTCCTACCCCATAACTTCCATGAGATGAAACAGTCTACCCTTTAGAAGGCAGATAATTCAGGGCATGTGCCTTTATGGGGAAAAAAAAAAATCAATCAACCAACCAAAAAAACCCACTCAAACCTTTCAAAACTATATTGAGGGGAGGGGTGTGTGTTTGTTAGGTTTTGGGGGTGGTTTTGGTATTTTTTTTTTTTTTTTCAGAGGTAGCAAATACTACCTTGTAAAAAATATCCTTGGACTGGAAAAACTAGTTCTCCTAGAAACTACCTCGATGGAACAGTTCTGATCAGCCTCAACCTGAACGTGTCACCTCTTACACTCTGCTCTTGTGAGACCCCACCTGCAGTGCTGCATCCAGGCCTGGGGTCCTCCATAGAAGCAAGACCTGGACCTGATAGAGCAAGTCCAGAAGAGGCCATGGAGATGCTCCAGGGGCTGGAGCACCTCTGCTCTGGAGACAGGCTGGGGGAGCTGGAGGTGTTCAGCCTGCAGAAGAGAAGGTTTCAGGGAGTGCCTAAAGGGGGCTTATAAAAATGAGGGAGAGTGACTTTTTTAGACAGGCAGACAGTGATAGTACAAGGGGGAACAGTTTTCAAATTAAAAAAGGAGAGATTTAAACTAGATGTTAGGAAGAAATGTATTACTGTGAGGGTAGTGAGGCATTGTAGTGGGTTTCCCAGAGAAGTTGTGGCTGGCCCATCCCTGGAAATGTTCAAGGCCAGGCTGGATGGGGGTCCAAGCAACCTGATCTAGTGGAAGGTGTCCCTGCCCATGGCAGGGGGTTGGAAGGAAGTGGTCTTGAAGGTCCCTTCCAACCCAAACCATTCTGTGGTTATATGATTTGTCTCAAAACCATGGAAGTGATCCATGTCTGCAGCCCTCTGATATGACAAGGCTGTGGCTCAGACCAGAGCAAGGCACCTCCAACTGCAGAAAAGGCATTTGTGCTCCCAGTCCTCCAGTTATCCTGACACGGCCTTGCATTTCAACCACCAGTTTCTTTCTCTCCAACTAGATTCCCCTTCTGGCTAATTTGAAGGTGAAGATCTCTAGAGAGCATTTTGCAATGGCAGAGATCTGACTGAAAGGACCAGGTTCTGAAAGAAATAGATGCAACCTACTGGGAAAGATGCAAACATGTGGGGTTAGAAGAATAATTTATTGTTATTCACCCAAGCTCTTCATTTCTCCCTTTAAAGGAAGCTCACACAAAGCTCTTCCAGTGTGTGGGCTGGAATGAAACCTTCAAAAGATTTAACGAGGTTCTCTGAAAAACTTGGTGAGGCTGTTTAGTCATAAGATGTTTTCATCATGCACTTTCATTTTCATTTAAATGAAAACATTTTGAAATAAGAAAAGGAAGTTAAAATTCCACTTGGAAAGAGAAAATGAAACAGTTGGAAATGCATTTTTGGTGCACAAGAAATGAATTTTTTAAAAAGCAATCCCAAAAGTTAGCATGTATTGAACGAAATTTTTTTCTTTTAAAATTTCATTTCCTTTGAAGTTTTATTGAGATAAAATATATTTGCTTCATTTCCAAATAGTAAAGTGGTTGGAAATCATAGAATTCCTCTAAGTGGAATTTTTTTCCCTGCCTAGCACTGCTTTGAGGGAGGAGGAAAAATGCAATTTTCTTTGAAATATAGTTTGAATGACTCCTGGATAGGAACCATTCTTGTAGGTGTTGCAGTCATTACGTTGGTGTCTACATGAAACATTTTTCCTACTACTTGAATCCCTCTTTTATGTCTTCCTCCTATTATAATCTCAGCCACTGTTTTTTTCCTGTGGCTGTGCACTGCCTGTCAGTGGGCTGAATATGAAGCCATTAAATTCACTATATTGCACAACAGAATTTTTCAAACTATGAAAAAGTATTTACTCAAACATGACAACAATCCTTCAAGACTGGCTATAGTAGGGTATGTGTAAAACATTTTTGAGCTGGGATCAAAAAAACCTTCCTCTAAAAAGATAGATTACTCTAAACTATAGAACATATAAATAAATGATATGTTACAAAACGTGGCATGTGATTACAAAGTACGATTCTTCATGGTATTTATTTGTCATGGCATCTGCAGTCACTGCTTCTCCAGCTGTAGATTCTTCTGTCTACAAAGATCATAAAAGCCTCATAATAGTCCTATTTTTCCACAGGTTCAGGTGTGCCTGGAGCAAAACTCTACAGAACTAAGTACCTTTTGGGAATACATTCCATAATAAATCTTAAAAGGCCCTGCTTCACCCTTGCCAAACAGTATCTGGGGAAATGTTGCCAAATTGCTGCAATTTGAAGAATATGGCTTCCATTTAATGGAAACTATGGTTATACTGAAGCACATAATCATGTGGAAAATGCACAGGGATTGCATTTCTGCCTTGGAAGTGCAGCCTTAAAATGGAAATCAAAAATCAGAGAAAAGAAAAAAACCAAGAAACGAAGCATTTTGCTTCCCTCCAGTCTCCACATCCATCAGACAAATTGGGTCACCTTGTATTCTGCTGGAGATCAACACTCCTGCCCTGAGCTGAAGTGCCCATGTATTTAGACTTTCATTTTTCCTGTTAAAGAGCTCTCATGAGACACTATCTGCATGAGAAATGTCTGGCATTTATTACTGTGACACAAGCCACAGTCCACAGTCTGTCTAGCAAAACACCACATAGAAAATTATTCAAGAGCTGAGGACCAGCCTTGAAGTCCTTTTGCAGCCCCCAAACTAGGGGCTATACCCACAGAACCAAGAATATTTTTGGTAAAAAATTTACAGTATTTGACTGTCACACTGGCTTATTTTAAAGAGTTATAAAACCTCAGTGTTTTCTTGGGAAAAAAAAAAAAATAAAAAGGCTGACCTGTAAGTCTGAACTGCTCATGACTTCCCCACTAGTTAATTAACCATAAATGCATCTTATGTTGCTCCCTGCCAGATCTCCAACTATGTCCTATGCATTTACTGTTCATTAAAAGGTCATACTAACAGAAAATCTACAGTCTATCACTGGATAAACACATTATCTGAGGAATTCTTCTCATCTAAGTGATGGCAACATCAATAGAAACATAAGAAATCATCAGCAAAAGAACTAGGTATCTGGGTCTGTAAGACAAGCAGAATTTCAAATATAAAAAATATAAAAATTCAAAAATTCTAATCTAAACTCTAATAAAATCTAGTGTTTAAAACTTTGGGTTCTTAAAGATAACTAAGAATACAAAGGTCCTGGAAAACTAAGCTGCTATAACACCTTCTTTCTCCTGCTTTAATGGCTACCACGATCCCATGTTGCCTGAAACATCATGGAGATTGAAAATCTAACCACAAGAATGAACTATATATATATTTATATATATTAAAAAAAATGGGAAAACAGAGATTGTGCTTTGCTTCCTCAGTCCCTTATTTCCCTTCCTCAATATGCAAGTTATAGTTTCAAAGATTATGTAAGAAAACTGTAAGAAAGCTGCTGAAGATACCCAAGATAAATTTTGTAAAGAGATATGTTAGGCCAAGGTGTGAATCCAAGCCAGGAGGATCACACGAGTTTTCTAAAATCACACGGATAAATGGAGTTGGGATCCCAAGGTACCTGCATGATACCCCTCATCTCTCTCCTCAAAGAGCAGTTGTGGTGAAGTGGAAGTACCAAATTTCCAGAGTTCCATATGTTTTATCTCATCCTCTGTGGCTTTTGCTGAAGGGGGTGGTGGAAGCTCAAGGCTTTATGTCTGAAAGCATTAAGGGGGTGCCCATTTATATCTATATCTCTCCCACTCCACCGTAGCACCACCTTCTTCAGTAGCACTGTTGAATTAACAAGTTCAGACTTCAACAGTCCCAACCCCTGAATTTTAGTCAATTTTAATGATTAAATGTTACTGAAAAGTGTTAAAGTAAAACTGGCATCACCTTTTCAGCTAGCATATCCTGAAATGTTTGGTTTTCCTTTATCTCCAGATCCACAAAGATCTCCTCCTTCCTGCTCCAGGGAGCTAATGACTTAAAAATACATGCTGGCCATGAGCAATTTAGCTCTAATTGTAATGAGGACTTTTAATTGACTTGAGTGCTCTTTATGATGGGGATGTGTTTGTTTTATACAGATTCCTTACCTTCAGTCAACACCTTCTTCCAGCAGTACAATTAGAGTCACTCCAGGAGAGTGATGCCATGAGGAACACATTTTCCCCACTGCTCTTAGAAATCTCTATGGTTAAGCAGGCAACTGACACAAACAGTCAAAATTCGCTGAACTCAAGCTGAATTTCAGGATATTTGGAGAAAAATATTCTGTTGGCAAATTTCTGTTGCAGAAAACCTCCATGTAGACAAAAGCCAAGGAGAGGATTTACCTGGCAGTGGTTGAACTGAGCTGTTCAGGTCCTGCAGCCTCCTTTTATTGACTGGATGATCTAAAATTGTTTTGGATCAAGTCCTGTGAAAGACATCCAGAAATAAGAGCTCAGATGTGAAGAAATAACAGCATTAAGCATCAAAGCTCTGGAAGGTGGATGCTGACATCGTGGGACTGGCATTATTTGATATCTTTGTTGGTGACTTGAATGGTGGGATCGAGGGCATCGTCTGCGAGTTTGCTGAGAACACCAAACTGTATCTACAGTCAACGTGCTGGAGGGAAGGGATGGCATCCGGAGGGACCTTGACAGGCTTGAGAGTTTGGAATGAATCCAGAGGATGGCCACAAAGGTGACTTCAGTGCTGGAGAACATCTGCCATGAAGAAAGGCTTCAAGGACACCTTTAATAACCCCTTCCAGTACCTAAAGGGAATCCAAGAGAGCTGGAGAGGGACTTGTGACAAGAGCATGTAGTGACAGGGCAAGGGATAATGGCTGTAAACTGAAAGAGGGTAGATTTAGATTATATATGAAGAAATTCTTTACTGTGAGGGTGGTGGGGCTCTGGAGCAGGTTGGCCAGAGAAGTTGTGGTTCCCTGGAAATATTCAAGGCCAGGTTGGTGGGGCCCATGGCAGGGGACTTGGAAGTAGACGATCTTTAGGGTCTCTTTCAACTGAAACCATTCTGTGATTCTGCGAGCTCACGTTTTCTTTCAGGTACCTAAACACAATAGAAGGATTTGGCTGGAATTCAGATGTATCTCTGGAATTCAGATGTACCTCACCTTCACATGCCAGGGCCCAGAGCGGTGTGGAGGGAGAGCAGAGTGCGGGAGAGGCTCAAAAAGGACAAGAGGAATACACCCATGTAAGTCCTGCTGCTAAGTCACCTGTCCAGTATCTAACCTAAAAAAATATCTCTGAGGATGGAAGCAGATGCCAGCTCCAAGCACAGCCTGGAGTCCCCAGTGTCACCAATGCTTTCTGTGCCATTGAAACCCACCATCTTGGGGGAAAAAACCAAAACATTAACTCACAGAAATCCCCACTTAATCCAGCAGTTGTGAAATGTTTCCAGGCTGGTTTCAGAGTTCCAGAGTTCAGGAAATCGATCAGCCTGTCATGTACCAGCACTTTTCCACTGGTTCTCTGCCTTTGATATGAGATTTTCATCAAAGAGGACTTGCTGCACCTCTGCTCAGTATGGAGGTTACCCTCTTGGATAACAGGATCCTGCGCAGTGGCACTGAGACATCAGCCAGGGCTGACAGAGAAATCCCTAAGAGGGAGCAGAGGCTGCTGCTGCTTCTAAATTGTTTTCTCAAAAAGAGGAAGCCAGAGGTCACTTGTCTAGTTTCAATAATATTGGATATAACTTAGGGTGAGGGAATATCCATAAACACGACCTCTGTCAAGGTTTCCATAATTTTTAATATTTATATATTTTTTATTTCTAGATCACAGTATTTTGTGCCAGGGGGAATTACTTTTTATAAGCTTACCTGATGCTTTTTTAGAAGTTATTTTTCATTTAAAAAATGCAGCATTGCCTTAGCAAAGTTCACTATAGTTTCTACTAGCAGTGAGAACAGTTTTCAGCGTCAAAACCATTTAACTCCAATAACGGGAAGGAAAAGTAACTCTCCATGGAATATTAACACCCTCAATTCCTCCTCTTGTAAAACTATAATAAATGCAAAAAAAAGGGGGGGGGGGAAGAAAAAAAAAAGAGTGCCAGCCATTTGCAAAAATTTAAGCTCAAAACCATTTAGAAATTCATTGTATTGATACTGAAGAATATTACAGGCTATATAAAGATGAATTTTATCACACAGGAGTTCAATCTCACTTCAAATTTACAGTATTCATAGAAAAAGAACCAAGAAATTTTATTTTGTGTGTGCAAAAGGCAAATGAGAACCCATCTCTGCTTCTGGCATTAAATATCTCCACACATCTGATGATAAATAATGAAAAAGACAAGTATCCAAGGTGACTGACTGCAGGTGTCTGTAAATGAAGGCAGAACAAAACTGAGAGTTGAATTATTTCCCTAAACAACTACCAAAAAAAAGAGAAAAAAAAAGAAAATAATTTAACAAAACTCCCTGGCTGTCAGAGCCTGTGAAGTCTATTGTAGGTTCATGAGGGTATTTAGCATATAGAAAGCATAAAAGTCAATGAGAGAGAGAGAGCAGGTATGCAAGCATAAAAGTGAGAGATGACAAAAGTTATTGTGCTTGGTAAATCACTTTTATAATTTATATGGCGTTTTATTAATTTTTAAAGCTGTGTATTTGTGCCAAAACGAATTGTCTAAGTGTTAAAATTTGTGTTTCATACCTCATTGTTATGAAATGGGAGTGGGAAGAGCCAATTCAGTAAAGTGCTATTTCTACTTCTATCCCTCCCAGGCTTCATTTCCCCAGGATGGTAGGGAATGGGACACCTTGCAATAAAAACAAATGTTCTCAAGGTGCTTTTTATCTTCCCTGTTTTATTCTTAATGTTGTTTGATTGCTGCAGAAAAGACACATTTAGTCAAAGGTCACCGAGAAAGCACAAAAGAATAAAACCTCCACATTTGTGAAAATCCCCACTGTGTAAAAGCCTGCTCTGAGACTTATCCATCAGTGAAATTTCATTTTCAGGAGGGATGTGAAGTGATGCTAAGCCTTCAGCTGGCTTTTGGCCTTGCGGTGAGCTTTACCCTCTTGGGAAAATAGCTCTGACGTCAATGGGAATCAGATGACAGGTTTTAGTCCCTTTCTTTTTCCTTTTTGCTGTTACTATTTGGACACTGTATTAAAAGAAAATTGAAATCTTCAGAGACAGAAAGTCTAATGTACCTGTAGCATTCATACCAATTTTCTTAATCACACTAGAACTTTGGGGTTTCTATATAATTTTATATATATATATATAGTCTTTCCTTGCATCATGCTATGGAATCATATTATAGAATTATTAGAGTTGGAAGGGACCTTCAAGATCATGTAATTCCAACCCCTGTGCCTTGGGCAGGGACACCTTCCACTAGACCAGGTTGCTCAAAGCCTCATCCAACCTGGCCTTGAACACTTCCAGGGTTGGGGGCAGCCACAACTTCTCTGGGCAACCTGTGCCAGGGCCTCCCCACCCTCACAGTACTCCCTTCATTCTTTAACTCCCAAAATGAGTTATGACATAGTCACGAAACACTTCAGATCTGAAATAGTCCTGACCTGGAGCTCAAAATGGGTCAAAGCAAACAAAGTGTGATGACTCTGCAGGGAGGGCCGGGGGTGAGCAATAGTGTAAGTTGATATGAGACTCTGCAGAGATGCAAATGTGTCTTTTATTGGCATTGTTACATTTCTTAAATATATTATGGCAATCGTTTTAGAACAAAAGAGCTCAGACAATGCTGACATGATTATGCCGCTTTTCCCAGGTCAGTAATAGCACAGCTTTCATTTGCTGCCTGAACCGTGGCTTCACAGTCCAAAGTATTCAGATGTGAGACTCAAATTTTTCTTGACCCCACTTTTTGCTTCTTCCTCCATCCCACTCACACACAACAGCATTTTAGCTTTGCCAGACCAATGGTTTACGGGTCTTAACATTGAATTGGATTAAGAGGCAATATATGGCAGCCTCAGTTGAAAAATTAATTCTGTTTTCACAAATATCACTTCCTTCAATAGTTCTCCTCTATGCTACTGAGTGTAGTATCTCCAATAACAAAATAAACTAAATCAGTATGGCTTTTTTATATCAGAAAATGTGTCCCCTTCTTTATCAGAAGATATAGAGAAACTTTCCAATATTCAGTTATAATGAACAATAAAATAATCATCATTCCCCTGCAGTCGCTGGTGTTGTTACTTGCAGGCAAAATGGTTCAAGAAAGACTCATGGGTTTATTTTTGGTTTTAAATTTGCAGTTAAGAATTAGGGTGTTGCCATTCAGTTTCCAGCGGAGCATATGAATGACATGGCAAGTAAAATGCCATGATTTTGGGGGAGATTCACACAATCTGATTATCTTTTCCACATGGAATAACACATCATTTAACACTTTTGGGCCTTTAAAGTGTATCCTGAATTTATCCCAACAAACAGAGGCCAGGTCAGCTCATGCCCTGTCTCTGATTAGGGTAGCAGACAGACATTACTGTCCACTGTAAATGTTTGCTTTCAGTGACTCCTGAAGAATCCTTGGATGATCACGCTCCTTAGAGAGGAACCCAGGTTAGACTGGATGAACCAAGGAGATGAATCTGATCTCATCCTCACCATTTCTGTACAAATTTAATTGAACAGAGTTTTGTACAATACTGGAAAGAGATCCAAAGTAGACACGATTCCTATTGAAACTAGGAAATATCTAAAAGTTGAAGAGGAAAAATAAATTTATGGTAAAATACTGAGATATAAATTTTATAATCTAATAGACTTTAAAGCACATTACTACCAATGAGTAAAATGTTATATTAGCTCTTTATTCTCTCAGGGAAGATGAGAAGAATTAAGCACAGAAATATTTGGGGCAATCTTCACTGACTTGCATTGTCTCAGATTAAACACCTTAATCTAATCATTATCTCTGATACAAAAATTTCATCTTGTTTTTCTCAGATGTGTTCTATCCCTGCAAATTTTGAGGTTTTTTGCTCTGTAGATTCAAAGGCAAAGATTCTTAAAAGTTTTTTGCCAAATGAAAGATCCAGAGATGGAATTACAGATTTTATATAGAGAGGAATTAAAATAAATTTCCACTGCGTAATTTTGTTTTTACTCTGTATAGACCCTGGGACTCAATTAGATTCTACTTGTGTGTTGTAATCATTTTCCTTACAGGTTATCCTTTGAGCTGAAATTCCCAGCAAAATTGCTGCTCTATGGATTTAGTCCCACAGGCAACTTTGCCACTGCTTTGTAGTTCATTTCACACAGACACAGACTCAGTGTCCCCTCAGACTGTTACGGAGGGTCCCTAAAGCCTGGTGGGTGACATCAAGGGCTCTTTATTCATATGTGACAACTACATCAGACAATACTCTGCAAACACTCACTGGTCCTGGCAGAAAACTGTTTTCCCTTTGATTTGCTCATTTCCTCCACCCCTCGCTCCATCCCATGGAGTGATCTCTCAGGTAGAAGAAAGAGTCCTCAGAATCCTTTTTCTTCTCTCTTTCATCCCTAAATCAGTAATTCCACCCTGTGAAGATTTCAGTCAGCAGTAACCTCCCTAACCCAGAACATTCCAGCTAAAAAGTGAGAAGCGAATTGTCGATGAGTAAAACAAATACAGCCTTTTAAAAGTGGGATTTTTATTTTTTAAAAAGTATGTAGAATAATTACATGTTGACAGATGTAGTTGACCCATAATCACTCTTTTTTTTCCTTTATTTTCAAAATCTGTGCTTTCATTTGGAAAGCTTAGTACTGATAAAAGTGAGCTGGAAAAACACTGTTTGGGAAAAGCAACCCTGTGGAAACTTGGATAAGAGCAGAACATCACTGTATGTCCTGAATGCCCAGAGGGAATTTTTAGACATCTCATTAAAGCTTATGGAATCAAACGTGATATAACTTTTGACTTTTTTTTCTAGTCCATGTGTAACTCCTATACCTACACTCAAGTAAAAATAGCACCCCAATACTTTGCAACAGCTCAATGCCCCAGAAGAAGTTGGTTTCTCCATCCCAAGAGCAACCATGACAGAGGTGGTACCTCCCCGAGCTGGAGACCCTGAAGGAAAAGAATTTTTGATAGAGACACTTTTTTACCAAGGCCTGTAAAGACAGCAAAAGGGGCATCAATTTTAAACTGACAGAGAATGGGTTTAGATTAGATATTAGAAATGAATTCTTCCCTGTGAGAGTGGTGAGGCCCTGGCACAGGTTGCCCAGAGAAGCTGTGGCTTCCCCATCCCTGGAATGTTCAAGGACAGATTGGATGAGGCTTGGAGCAACCTGGTCTGGTGGGTGGCATCCCTGCCCATGGAACTAGATGGCCTTTGAAGGTTCCTTCTAACCCAAACCATTCTATGATTCAAGGAAAAGAGTCCTTGGTTATACCACACAGCTGATTTCCCTCAGAGCTCTGTACCTCAGCAGCACACTGATGAAAAAAAAAAAACAAAAAAAAAAAACAGAAAAGTTTCCATGGAAACCCTGTCTTGAATTCATCAAAGTTCATCAAGCCTAACAAGATGCAGAGGAAACACTGTAGGCCTGAGGAATTGGTCTGTTCCCTGAAACTTCCTAATAGAAGCCCTGGAAAGGTACATGGAGGCCTTTGCGGTACATGGAGGCCTCTTTTTAGAGCTCAGACTTTTGCAGACCAGAAAGATGAAGTGAATCAGTCACATAAATAGTCAGTTTTAAGTCCACTTGCACCTGCCACAGCTCCTGCTGCCTTTGCAGCTCAGTGAAGATCTGGCCTGTTTCTTGGCCTCGATGGTCATGCCAAGTACTTCTTTTTATTTAGCTCTTCCCGCAAGACTCTGTTACACTGAAATGTGCTTGTCTGTTCTTAAATATCACCACCACCTTGCTGTGATCACTGGACATGAAAGTTTATCCTGCAGGTTTATTATGCTTTGAGAAAACAAATTACTTCCTGACACTCACCCGTCTCTCATTTTCAATACCCTTAAACGATTCTCTCGCTGACTTCCTGACGTTCATCTTCTCAGCGTCTTCCCGAGGCTGACAGCCATCAGAAATTCAAGGAGATACCACTTTTCCTAAAGACTGAGAGCTGGAAACTGATATTGCAGCTCATTGTGAGAGAGCATGAATGAGAGGAAATAGATTTCCTGAAAAAACTTTGTCAGCTGCAAACAAACACACACATCTGGAAAGGACCATCAAATGCAGCCTTTTCATTTACCAGTTCAGTGCAAAGCATGACATCCAGATAATAAACACAGAAAGATGATGATGGGAAAAAAAGCAAATGACAGGAAATACTGAGATAGAAACAGGGATTAAAAATAAACTTTCAGTGAAAGAACTGAATAATTTCAATTTTTTTTTCCAAGGTGATAGTTGCCTCCTGCATTGCTTGAAGAGCTTGATCTACTCCAACATCTCTAGGCAATCTTTAGGGTCCCTTCCAACCCAAACCATTCTATAGTTCTGTGATCTCCACGTGTCAGGGTGGTTGGTTTGGGGGGAGATGAAAGATATGTGTCAGCAGGGAGATTTAGTAGCTGGTTGAAGATCATATGCAAACCTGCAGATGTGAAACACCAGGTCTTAATGCACTACAAGACCTTCTTCTCTTTCTCTCTTTGCAGCTTCTTACACCTTCCTCAATGAAACTGCTTTATTTATACTGCGAATGGTGTAATGTAGTGTGAGAAGGAATTTAGAAAATATTTCCTAGAAGATTGAATTGGTAAGGAAATTTCAGTAGAGAAATAAGGAAATTAGACTAAGTTCAGATGTGAGACAGATTTGTTACAAACTGGTCAAAGCAAAAGAAAATAAGTGTTAATTCAAAATCGTATGAAGCGTGCCAGACCTCCCCAATTACTCAGGATTTCCTGGCAACACAAAAAAGAAAATAATTGCCAAGCTTATAGGATAACACAAATGAGGAATTAAAATTCTAATAATGAACTTGACCAATGCTACAAATAGCAGTAAAATAGCAAATCAAGCTGGAAATAACTTTGATAAGTCATCTAACCTTCTATCCTGTTCCATGACCTATTTAGTATCTAAAATGATTCATCCAACATGATTGAATCACTGTGATAATTTGCTTTCTCCTCTAATAAATTTATTTACTCTGAGTCTATGAGATGCTAATGCTGAGAGAAATGTCAAAAATCTCTTCCTCTGAACCCTCAAGGGAGGGGAAACTGGTAAATAGTCATTTTTGTGTGGTTAATTTTCCACATTATTTGATCTAGTCCTAATATTTTCCTGAACAAAAAAGTTTTTTTAGGAATGCCCATTGGAACATCTGTGAACCTCAACAGTAACTGGGATAACCATGATCACATGTCACCAGAAGCTTCATCCCTCCTGCTGGAGGAGACCTGCTGTGGGCTCCTTCACCATCTCCTCCACCCATCACCTCATCCAGAGAGACTTTTGTGTATTAAGCTGGCAGGTGCATTCAAAATAGTCTTCCTGTCCTCATTTATCCTGTAGCCCACTGGAATGCATAGCACAGATCAGGGAATGTTAGTTATTGGCAATCCAGACCTTTTGCAAGTGGTCCTTTTAGAAACGTCACCTTTAAAAACCCATTGCCTTGTGCTTCACTACTGAATTCTTCCTGATATTAATAAAATGCATAAACAACTCTGCTTTGTAGCACATCTCCTCGACTTCCTCAGGGCAATGTACTCACTTTTCAGGTATTTCCAAACACTTGTAACAGCAGGAGACAGATTCTTACTTTCTTTTGTGTCCTTTATGTTAGAAATCAATGAATTTAACATAGTCCCTCTCTTGCTTTTTCTTTGCAATGGGGACAACTGCCTCTTGGTAAACAAGCATTCAACATGCCTTGGAGAACAACTCCTCACACAGGCAATGCTCTACAGTCATGAAAAATATACACCAACGTGCAGGAACACCCTTTCAGCCTTCAATTCTCCCTGTTAACCACTTCAGAACATATTAAACGATTCAAGAAGAATGTTAAGCTTCAAAGTAGACAGGAAGTTTTATCCCTTGTTGTTATCTTCAGCTTCCAAAGCTGACAAGCAAGTATGGAATAATAAAAAACAAACAAAAGCAACAACAAAAAGCAAAGAAAAAAGCCCCAAGTGGTCAGGATTCTTCGTGTGCAATGCTCGGAGGAAATAGGCAAATAAATGTTTTGTCTTTTCCAGGTAATTTGCGGCTGAGGTTGAGTGATGAGAAGGGCATTATACTGTACCTGGCCAGGCAGTATCTATGCTAAATATAGAAGAAAGCAGCCAAAAAATAAGCATAATTATACCTTACCTGGCAATCCAGTATGTATGCTAAATATAGAAGAAAACACACAACAAATAAACATAATTATAACTTATATATTTATGTATGTATGTATGTTTGTGCTTTAAATCCCACAGCTTGAGTTCCATATGCCTCAAATGGCTGGAGGTTTTAAATGGGATTTTGATGGAAATTCTTGTCATTCAGCTCTCGGTGGATGCAGCCAGTCAGATCCCCAAGCAAGCATGGATGATAAACTTCACTTGTGAAAGCAAGGACATGAGAAAAACACGAAGGGAAAAGTTCTTGGGTCTTTGAGTTAACTAACCAAGACACCATGCAGCCTCTGCTATTGCTGTTCCTGCAAGAAAAGTAGTTCTACCCTTTGTTTTTGAGTTTCACTCACTTCTCTATCCCTTCAAAATAAATGTTTTTAGAGGGAATATTCATCCAGAGACTTGGAATGAGTTAATTGTTACATCAAAGCAACCATGGGAAAGCGTATGACAGGCATATTTGCACATGGGATCTAGATAGTTTACAAGAAATATCTCAATTTATTTTAACAGTTCCCTTGAAAGATAAGGAGGAATTATCTCTGATTTACTGTCAGGATACTGAGAGGTATATTTATCTTGCACAGTACAAACCCTGAGCTAAACAGAAAGTCAATGAGTCCATCTGCCAAGGCAAGCTCAGAGGTGGAAGTGCTGCTCTCAGGTGCACATTACCTGCCTTGCAACCACAGCAAACTGCATGTTCATGATGCAGCACCTTTGCAAACACACAGTGTGGCTGAGTCCCCCTGTGGCAGAGAAAACAAAAATTGCTATGGAATAGAATAGCAATGTCTGGAAATTAAACTTGAATGTGAATCCTGGACCTTATTCAGGAATCCATCTGTTTCCAGAGAGCTGCTGAGGTGTTAATACAGAGTCACAGAGTCCCCGAGGTGAGCCAGAAGCTTTGGAGATCATCCGGTCCAATTCCCAGCCAAAGCAGGCTGCTCAGGGCTTTTTCCAGTTGGTTTTAATGTCTCCAATGATGGATACTCCAGAAAGTCTCTGGTCAACCTGTTCCAGTGTTCAAACATCCTCGCAGTAAAAATTATTTTTTGTGTATGTTTTTAAAGGGAATTTCCTATTTTTCTGTTTGTGCCCATTGCCCAGTGTGCTGTCACCAAGGGCCTGTCCAGTTCAGCAGCAGCACTTTCCCTGGTCCTTTTGCTGCAGGTGTATCTGTTGAAACCTTTCTTGCTGCTTTTCCAGTCCCTCACCAGATTCAGATCCAACAATATGATGCAAAATGTAAAACCTTCCTCATCTGAAACTTCTCTTTTCAGAACACAGTGAGAGAAAACCAAACAAAGCCAGGGAATAGCAGGAATTGCCTCAAGGTCCTGAGGGAGATCAGAGCCCCTTGCATATGGGCTACACTGTAAATCAAAGATGAGAATAAAAATGTGTTTCAGAGAGTTTGTCATCTCAATAGACAAGGTGGGCAATTACAGGAAGACAAACAAGGCGGGTTTGTTTCCCCAGGACCATCTGCTGAGTTTGTTTGGGAGTGAGAGGATAAACTGAAGCCTTGATATCTGATCACATCTCTGCTCTGAAGCCCTTTCTTAACCATTAAATGACATAACTTCTTGCTTTTCCTCTGTGCAAGTGTATTGCCCCTTTTTCCCCAGCCCCGGAAGGGAGTGCAGATCAGTGGAGGAAAAAAAGCAGATCTGAAATTCCTCTATTGACTTTTCAAGACAGCCACCTCTATGGCTGGTCTCAGACCCATCTTTAATGAGAGCACAAACCAGCTTCTTGCAATGCAAGTGGCTGGAGACAGAAATTTTAGCTATTTTTTTTGCATAATCAAATACCTTACCAGCCAAGCTTCTGCCAACAACACCTTTAATTTCATCCAAAACATATTGAGGGAAAAAATGAACTTAGAAGGTACAAATGACAAAGAACTTTCTCACACCCTTTGGCCAGCCCACTCTCTTTATAATTATTATTTTAATTTTAGCATGTTGGCTAACAAAGGTCTTTATAAAACCACCCAGGTGTATAGTCTCTGTTTGTACTTCAAATGCCCACATAAAAAATGCTCCAGATGCTCAATTTACATTTGAAGTTCAGGACTCAGGCTGACAATGCCTATTTCCATGTAAATCTCAACTGTTGCTAAAAACATCAGGGATGGTCTTTTATTTTCCATCTAACAATTCCTATCATCTTTCTGTGGTGAATCTCCTCACTGGGCCTCTTCCCAAGGTTTCCAGGTGAAACTGGGCTGACAGTCATGGTTTGTGGGCAGATATGTAGCTTAACCAGTAGTAGAGCATTTTGGAATATCCTGCAAAATTAAATATGAACATCAGAGGGACATCTGTCAAAAACTGAGAACACTCCAAGAATGTGTTTAAAAATGAAATGTTTGTAATTTTGTAGGGTCCACAGAAACAAAATAAACAGCTCTTGACATTTATTACTCAGTTGATTATTTAACACCATTTACCTGTAGAGGTTTTATGCTTTCTGAGAGTGAATATTTTCTCAAAAGAGAACACAAGTATTAGGAGTGTCCAAACACCTAATTCTCTTTCCTGACAAAAAAACCTATTCCTTTTTCCATTTCTGATCATCTTCACCAACTTCAGAGCTGCCCTCCTTTAAGGCAGCTGAAGCTACATGAGATGATTCATTTCTGATCCAGCTTTGTTGTCAGGAGCACAGTCTATTTGAATGACTGGGAAATCACGGTAGGATTTAAGAAATAATCCAGTCTTGCTGAACCTCATGAAATTCCCATTTCTTGAGCCTATCCAGGTTCTTCTGGTTGGCATCTCATCCTTCAGGAGTGTCCACTGCACCACTCAACTGCAAACTTGCCAAGGGAGCACTCGATCCCACAAAAGAACTTATTCTCCTGAAATGGTTTGGTGAACAGTTGGAAAACCTTCTTTGTTTCAGGACGCAATTAAATGAAGTGCTCTTCAGCATCTCTAATGGCCCCAAGATGGTACTTCTCTTTTGGTATGATCGGATGAATGTATCTGCCTATAATTAGATAGACTTGAGCTAAAATTGAACCTAAATTAATCTTCTTTCTGGGTGGGAATCTGAAGTAGTAGGTGAGTCACTAATCTGGAACTAAGCACATTCTCATATTGCCATTAAAAGCTTTCATGATACTCATCTGCTGTTCTCCTTTACCCCAAGGTCAGTCTCCTGCAGTGGAGCTCATTTGCTCTGTATCCAGAAGTATGAATGTAAACTTCTCCTTGCCTTGCCTTCAAAGGCATCCAAAGGTGCCTGGTTTCCTGGTGTTTTCCTACCTGCAGAGAGTGTCAGCCAAGTGACACTGTAAAGTTTGGGAAGGACACATAGAGTGGCATGAATAGCTGTACCACTCCTTTGTGTGCTGCTGGATCTACAGGCTCTGACAGCTGTCATTGCCTTCACAGCAAACAATCTGATCACACAAACCAAACTCTCAGCTCATCAAAGTGGTGACAGTCCTGGATATGGCAAGTAGCAGAAACTGAGGGACTGAATACATTTCCCAGGAGAAGAAGCAAACATGTTTACCTTCATACTCCCAGATCACTACTCAGGCCTGATGTGTTATTTTGGATCATCCTTTTAAATCTGTACTGTTAAATCTTCTGTAAGTTTTGTAAGTGCTACTATGAGTGTGTGTCCAGAGAATGGCAACGGAGTTGGTGAAAAGTCTGGAGCACAAATCCTATAAAGAGCATCTGAGGGAGATGGGGTTGTTTAGCCTGGAGAAAAGGAGGCTCGGGAGGGACCTCTTCACTCTCTACAGCTACCTGACAGAGGGTTGTGGTGAGGTGGAAGTCAGTCTCTTCTCCCAGCAAATAGCAACAGGACAAGGGGAATGGTCTCAAGCTGCACCAAGGGAGGTTCAGGGTGAATGTTAGGAAAAGTCTCTTCCCTGAAAGAGTGGTTCAGCATTGTAACAGGCTGCCCAGGGAAGGGGTAGAGTCACCAACCCTGGAACTGTTTAGAAAACAAAAGGTGTAGCACTCAGTGATATGGTTTAGGGGGCAAGGTGGTGTTGGTCAAAGGTTGAACTTGGAGGTTTTCCAAACTCAATGATTCTATGATTCTACAGATCTCTCCTCAGATTTCCACAAAGCCCACATGCTGCAATGACACAGGAGGCAGCTGTCCCTCAGTAATTCTCCTGTGCTGTCAGTCCCACACAGGTCTGTCCTGCAGGGCTCTCAGATTTTCTCTAGGGCACAGGAACTTCTGCTAGTACTGATCAGAGGCTGGTGGGATTCTGCAGTAGCCTGCAGGACCAACCCTGAGGTTGGAGTGCAGGAGAGGAGCCCTACAGCTCCCCTTCTCTTCCCGAGGATGCAAACTGAGAGGTGTTACCCTCTGGATAACTGCAGACTTGCCTCCACATTGAGCACGCATACAGTAAACTGAATTTTGTTTTAAGGGAGGGAGGTGAGATCCTCGTGCTCTGCTTTTACAGAGGAACAACAGGGCCCATGTGGCAAAACTCCTGCAGCTCAATGTGCCGTATCCTAATAGGATGCAAAACACCTGCCTGACGAGATCAGGATTATTGGAGCTGAGCTCATGCATCGCACGGCTCTTTCTAATGAATCCCTCTTTAGCATACATTTATGCCAGTTTACAAAGTGAAAGGAGCAATTTCCTTAAATATTGAGTATTCATACATAAATTGCAGCCTAGTGGAATCTTCTCCCATCCAAACAGAATCCTTTATCTATTTCTGTTATATAAGAAAAGCAAATAATTTCTTATCGGTTGAGTTTGAAATACAGGCAAGTGTTCAGTTGGAGTGTTATGAAGTGTCAGCTTTTCTGCGGCATTTACTTTGCACGCTCTTAATTTCTCATTTCATTATCTCGTCTTATTCTCTTGCCATGTCAGTGTTTTGATTCTATGGCTACCATGTGACAGGAGCTCTTGCTGTGTGAGCAATACAAATGCAGCTTTAAAAGTGGTACAACTTCCTATTAAGGCAGAGCCCTTCCTCAGGAATTTCTTAAAGCTGCAATGAGACAAGGCATAGCAGAGAAACTTTGATATGCACAGCAGGCTAAGCCCTCCTGCGGTCCCTGCCATGGATTGCTCTGCAAAATCTTCCTTTATGCTCTGCAAAATCTTCCTTTTTGCTCTGCAAAACCTTCCTGATTTGCAGAGGTTTGATCTGTTATTGCCCTGGCAATGCAGAAGTGGCACCTCGCACTTTTATCTCTAAATGTTCCCGCTTCAGTCAGTGAGATGTACAACAACTTCTTAAAGAACAAATGTCATTTTTGCTTTAATGCCTGAGGGATGAGCAAAAATTTTTCCTTGGCTTTTCCAGGGGTAGGTCCCTACCCCAATCTGAGAATGAAAAGTACAGCTGGAGCAGAGTCTGTTTTGGCCAGTGATGGCCAAGTTCAGATCCCAGTCCTCAGAATTAAATCCAAGGAAATCATCAAGCTTAGTAGTGGCCATCAGGAATCTCAAAGTCCGTGTCTGCTGCTGGCAGTGTGGAAAAAGCAGGAACCAGGGAGTTTGGAAAAGACACAACAGAACACAGAGCCTTCCCACAGAACATGGAGCCTTCCCACAACATGGATGAGAGTGGGAGGGCCAAGGAACTGATCTGAGGGCTGCAGCACCTCTGCTGTGGAGACAGGCAGAGAGAGCTGAGGCTGTTCAGCCTGGAGAAGACAAGGCTCCAGGGAGACCTTAGAGCACCTTCCAGTACCTAAAGGGGGTCCAAGAAAGCTGGAGAGGGGCTTTTCACAAGGGCATGGAGTGATAGGACAAGGCGGAATGGCTACTAACTGACAGAAGATAGATTTAGATTGGATATTAGGACGGAATTCTTCACTGTGAGGATGGTGATGTACTGGAACAGGTTGCCCAGAGAAGTTGTGGATGCTCCAACCCTGAAAGTGTTTAAGGCCTGACTGTATGAGGCTTGGAACAACCTGGTCTAGTGGCAGATGTCCCTGCCCACGGCAGGGGGTTGGAACTGGGTGATCTTTATGGTCCTTTCCAACCCAAAGCATTCTGTGATTCTGTGAGTCTGGTATCTCTGTGTTAGAAAGGAGAGAGGAATGAGTAAAAACAGTTGAACTGATCCCATCTGTGTCATGATAAACACACACGGAAGAAGAAAGTCAGCTTCCAGGAGGAGCTCCAGTGGATACAGTATAATCAAGGAAAGTCTTGCTAGAGAAGTATTTGCTTTTCTTTCCTGCTATGTAGCAAAAGATGTATCAGCATATCAAGTCACAATCTCTCTCTCACCTGGCCTTATCTCCTCACCACATCACATTTTAGGTAGGAAATGCTGCAAACCTTTCACATGAGGACTCTCTTGAGGAATTCCACTGCATACAAGTGATGTGAGACAGAACTGTTCACATGAACCAAGCAAGATCCTGGAAAGGGAAGAGCCTGCAGTGCAAGGGAAGTGCCTGACCAAATGTATTCAGTGGGAACAGGCCAACCCTCATCTGTACCACAACTGCCTTTGTAGGAATAGGAACACAAGCTTTCATCTCTTCAGAGGAAACTTTAATTAGCATAATGGGAAATTGCACCACTGGAATGAGCAGAATCATTTGTGTATATTCCAGCTGTATTTATGCTGAGCTGACTCACAACTCAAAGTAATTCAACTCGAAGATCTCCTCTCTCATTTACCAGTCTGCAGGAGGAGAAGACCAAAATCTGTATGCAGATGAGAAGTCTGGAACATTTCCTCTTGTTCTTCAGAGCCATTTTCATTGGCAAAGCTTTGAAGCAATAGCAGGCTGGAGAGGGTGCCAAGGCTCAGAGGTGTGCTGGAGGAAGATTGCATCCAGCTCTGGCATCCTCAGCACAGGAAGGATATGGTCCTGTTGGATCGTGTCCAGAGGTGGCCATGAAGATGCCCAGAGGGCTGGAACACCTCTGCTGTGAGGAAAGGCTGAGAGAGTTGGGGTTGTTCAGCCTGGAGAAGGGAAGGCTCCAGGGAGACCTTATTACAGACTTCCAGTACTTATAGGGGTCTCCAAGAGAGCTGAAGTGGGACTTTAACAAGGGCATGAAGTGACAGGGCAAGGGAAATGGTTGTAACATAAGAGGAGAGGTTTAGATTAGATATTAGGAAGGAATTCTTACCTGTGAGGATGGTGAGGCACTAGAACAGGTTGCCCAGAAAAGTTGTGAATTCCCCATCCCTGGAAGTGTTCAAGGCCAGATTGGATGGCAGAAGGGTTGGAACGAGATGATCTTTAAGGTCCTTCCAATCCAAACAATTCTTCGATTCTATGATTTTTAATCACTCCAGAACTCCTTTCAAAAATCCTTCCAATGCTTTACGGGACTCTGTGGTGTAAGCCAAAGAAGAAAGTTGTCAGAGAAGATACTGAGGAGTCACCAGCGAAACACCTTAATTCCTCCTTATGCTTTGGCCTCATTAAATATTCTCCTGTTTTGCAGATCTCACTTGCATGAAAAGTGAAGCGAAATAGTTGCAAATCTTGAATGTCCAGCAGCTCTGATGTCTGTGCCTGACCAGTTGCTCTGGGATGACTCCAGTGCCAGCAGCAATCCTGGCCTTCCAAAATGCAAAAGAGCAAAGGCTGTGATTGACCTCATGTAAGAGCACCTGGCACATGGAGACAAAGAACAGCCGAAATGCAGCTTGTCAAGCTGGACACCTCATACTGCTGAATACTCTCAACATATTCCCAAAAATTGTCTTTTAACTCATTCCTGAAGGAGTGCTCTGATAAGGTTGCACTGAGCATTCCTAGCTGTGGATGGCGTACAACCAACTCAAATCACTTCAGTGATACATTCTTGAAAAATTATAGTTACCCATTTCAGAGTCAAATTATGTCTTTGTTCACAAACTTGTTCTTCAAGTCTCTCTGACATGGTGAAATCGAGATGCTGTGTCACCTCCACCCTGAAAGGAAATTGTCGTCTCTAGAGATGGAAAGAAGGAGGAGATGGAAATGAAGGAGTGAGTGAAAGTCCTAACTTAGGGTTAGTTCTCTGGAATTCAATTGCATGACTTGAAAACAGAAGTACATTGTACTTCTATCTTAGTGTAACAATCTGTTTTCATTTTTCCAAACTTGAAATTTATTTTAATTAAAACAACATGCTTTTTAATTTAAAAAAAATTATTAGGTTAACCAACAGCTGTTCAATTGAAGTGACATTTTGGAAATTAAATTTGTAACTGTTCTGACTGAGCTCAGATACCAGCTCAGTATCTTTAGTTTTGTAAATCAACATATTTGGGAATGGATCTAGTAGATCTCTATAAACTACTTATGATTCTGGGATAAATTCTTCAGGACTATTGGCTGAAGAAATTCTGTGCATGGCTGAGTTCATGTAAACAGAAAGAAAATTGTATCCTTGAAAACGAGAGGATGTGAAACTTGTTGATGTGAAACAAGGATTAAAATTCCACGTCTGATCTACTTGGGAAGTTATTCTGTTGATCCTATCTTAACTGTGTCCTGATTATAAGGATACACAACCATTTCCACAGGGATGAAAAATTGTTCATTTCTGGTCAATTTGAACTGAAATTGTTTATTTGTTTGTGGGTCAGTCAGTGAACTGAAATATCCCTTTTCTTGTGCAATTCTTGCTCTGCATAAAACAAAACCAGGGAAGAGATGCTTTTGATTTCACAGAAGAAGCCACACTGTAATGAAGCCTGGACAAGAAGCTGAAGTAAGAGGGTAAGAAGTGAATCAAGATGTGACAGAAAAGATGCCCAGGACAAAAATCAAGGGACAATACATCACATAAGAACTTTGGCACTCAGCCAAATAACAGCAAAAACTAAGATGTTCAAAGACACTTTTTGCAGAAATTTTTTTATCCTGCTAGAAAATGGCTGAAAAAATGGGAAGAGAAAAACAGGAAGGAAAAAAAGGGGGGGAGGGGGAAAGAGAGCTACGAAATACCCTTTTACGAAAAAATGTTTAATTAAAATATCTGGTGCCCTGTTAGAATCTGGCAACTAATTTCTGCATAACCTCTGTTTATTTACTTTACTTATATAATTCCCGCACTTGATTTCTCATCCATAGTCTGACCACTGGGAATTCATATTTTCCTTAAGGTTTGCAGGTCACAGATTGGAAATCTCCAGTAATACAGGGTGTTTCATCAGGGAACCTCATACCCCTGAGAAATTCTTCTGGTCCACACATTTTTAAGGAGCTCAAGGCTCTTGGAGTTATTTTCAGAAGCAGACACATAGGCAGGGTGTCCTTAGTACACACCAGGAAGCTGCTGCTTTGTTTGGTATTAAATCTAAACAAGCAATATTTTAAGAAGGGGGGAATTAAAAGCAAATCTGTTGAAGAGGTTGTGTTGCAGGGCTGACATGAATCATTGCACAGAGAATTTCAAGCCATTAGTATTAATTGTGTGTTTTGTTAGTAAGGCCCAGAGGTGACATCAGGAGTGTGATGTTCAGGAGTACCAGACTTTGGTGCCTGTTATTGGTTTGTTGCTTGATTTTGTCTGGTTTTCTGGCTGAAAATCCTTTTCTCCCATTGTAAAACAGGGAGGTGTTCTGCAATCTGTTGTGAGCTGTGTGGAGGCTGCATTTGCTTGGGGGGCTTCTGTTTTCTCCTCTCCTTGTCCTCTTTCCTGCTAGATCTCCAAAGTTCTTCCAGGAGATGAAGATGAGACAGTAATAATAAAAATGACAACCAAGTCACCGTAGAAAATTAATATGAAACATGTAAAAAGAAATTGTGGCATGGAGTGTTAGTTATTTTCACTACGTGTTGTTAAGTCACAGAATGGCTGCTTACGCAACACCTGCATATGCAATATCATAGGAATATTGGGATGAGACCATGTGCAAGACTCTGATTTCAGTTCTCTGCAGTGGTTTAACCCCAGCTGGGAACTCACCCACACACAGCCAGTCACTCACTCTCCCCATTTTGGGATGGGGAAGGAATAGGAAGGGTGGAGATAAAGACAGTTTAAAAGGTAAAAAAAAAGCTGAGTGCACAAGAAAGCAAAATAAAAAATTCATTAGCAGACAGGGGTTCAGGTATCCCCAGGAAAACAAGGCTCCATCACATGTAGCAGTTACTTGGGAAGAGGAATGTCACCACTCCAAAATTGTCCCTCTTCCCTCCCCCAGCTTTATACACTGAGTGTGATGCCATATGGTCTGGAATATTCCTTGGATCAGTTGGGGGTAACTGTTCCAGCTGTGTCTCCTCCCAAGTTCTTGTGCATCTACTCGCTGGTGGGATAAGGAGGAAGGGCTTTGGCTCTGTGTAATCACTGCTCAGCAACCACAAAAACATCCCTGCGTCATCAACACTGTTTTCATCACAAGTCCAAAATGCAGCCCCACACAAGCTACTATGAAGAAAATTAACTGTATTCCAGGCAAACCAAATAGAACAGTTTAGAAGTCTATAGTCGATGTAGTTATCCAGGTACAATTACAAAAAAAAAGGAGGTGTATCCAATGGTCAGAGCACGCACAGGGTGAGTCACTTCAATACTTTAGGTGAGGGCAAATGACTCTCTCTAAACTTCAGTGAGCCTTTTTACTTGCACCTCTCTGACCCTACAGGGACCTTGGTGCAGTTTACTCGGATTGAGACATCACCGTTGGGTGAAAAAGCGTTCAGCGAAATGAATCCCCACTGAGGTGCCAACGTATAGCAGTCTCAGGAACACCAGATTTCCCCCCACTCTTGGCCAGTTTGCAAGGCTTAGCCCTGCTCCCCTTTGAGTTATTGAGCATCTCCTCTCATCTCTCTTATTCCAAAAAATTGTTCCTCCTCTGAGGGTCCCTCATCCTCCTCCGTCCCCTCCTTCCAGCATTGCTGCATATACAGGGTTCCTGAGGAGCTCCTGAGCCCTGGAGGATGACTGACCTTCCTGGCTGAGGGAAGAGATTGTGTTGGGATATGGTTGCCTGCCTCCCAGTGGGATCATCATCCCTAACACCACCCTCTTCTGGAGCCTCAGTTGTCCCAGGGTCAAGCCCCAACTGCATAAAGGTGGACACAAGCTGTGAAATGAGTGCAGGAGGGGATGCAAAAAGATTAAAAGGGATCCTTTCCTTATCTCGTATTCCTGAAATTTCATTGTGTCCCTTCCCCACCTCTTCTCTGGAGGGGCTTAGTGTAGCTGGTGGTTTCATGGTGCTGGATTTTTGAAAGACTCATCTGGAATTCCCCAAATTCTGTGTTACCACATGTGTAGATGGATGCTCCCTTATTCAAAATACATGTTGAAATAAGTCATTTACATGATTTTATTAACAGTATGACTTGGACCCAGAGGACAATCCTTTCCCTTTTCCTTTTCCTGTTCCCTGCTCAGTGCCAAGTGCCTCTTGGAACACAGGGAGCAGAGTCACATTTTTGCTGTTATCCCTAACAGCCAATATTGTTTACACTTCTAAACTTAAAACTGGAATTGTGTTTCAAACAAAAGGCAATACTGATCCCTGGACATTGCTACTCTGGCTGTAAGGACCAAGTTACTCTGGTCCTGGGTCTGGTGAAAAACATATATATTTTCCTGTTTTTCTTTTCCCTAAGCTGAAAATTATTTCTTGACTATAATGCTTCAGGCTCTGGACATTCTTCTCTGGTTAAAGATGTGACTGTTTGCAAATGAAAGCAGTTTTATGTGTCCGTAAAAGCTCAGCTGACCATTTCTCTCCTGTATTTGTCTATCTCAAACATCCTACCAGAAAGGTTTGGAGGAGGCCTCTTTTGAGGGTTTGTTTAGCCAGTTGTTGGGTTTATTTTTTAGTTTCTGGGGAAATTAGAGGCCTTGAACTTGTCAGATTCACCTGAGATTGCTCCTGACAGCAGACAAATGTAAGGAAGATAAGAGATTTACCTTTGCCAAAAAAAGCTTTAGGAACATGATAGCAAAATTGGAAACAAACAGAGAAACATAAAAAACAATAAAAGGTGAAGTGAGATTATACTGTCTCCTTTTCTAGCTGCCACTTTGGATTGCTCTGTGGGACCCCCCTCTGTTGGGATCCAAGGTCATGATCCAATAACACTTCTCCCATCTGACTAGTGCTATTCAGAACTGACAACCTCCCCAAACATCTTTCTTCGCTGACACTCAAGCCTTTTCTGTCTATGAATAAGTTTCACTGAAGCTTCTCAGCAGATTTTAAGTATTCCCCAGACTGTCTTGTAGTTTAGGAAACCTTATCCTGCTGCAAAATCTTCTAGCTGCTTCCTGCCTGCCATAAATGCAGATGGAGTACCTCTGGTTAAAGCAATGATAGCTTCACTTCGATATGCAGACAGCACCGTTTTTAGGGCTGATTCATCCTCCCCTAAGGACTTTTATCTCCACAAATCAAGGGAATTTCACCCTCCTCCTCTTACACTATAAATGAAATAGAATATCATAGAATCATGGAAAGGCTTGGGTTGGAAGGGACTTAAAAGATCATCGAGTTCCAACCCCCATGCCATGGGCAGGGACGCCTTCCACTAGAGCAGGCTCCAAGCCCCATCCAACCTGTCCTTGAACACTTCCAGGGATGGGAAGTTCAAGGCTTAGTCTGTAGTCACCACCGTGGACACAAGAAAGAAAAATATGTGGATCCTAAAAACAGACTGCTCAGACCAAATCCCCCTCTCCCTGCATGACCCTCACTGTTGGGTTTAAGTTTTATTGAGCAGTACTTGAGCAGAGTTATTTCAGGGTCAGTAAAATCCTTGCTCTGCCTGTAACACTCAGTGTCACTGGTGCCACAAGGATATCCAGGAAGTCCTCCTCCCTCCTCAGTCTGCCAGGGAACCAGCCTGCCCCCCATAAAGGAGCTTTCACCCATGACCACATTCACTTATTAATTTTCCCAGGCAAAAGGACAGATGATCATCATGAGCACTGTGGGAATGATGAGGTTCTTTAACAGTCCAAATGTGCTTTGTTCACGGCTCAGCCCAGGAAATAAAAGTTACTAACTTCACTGGGAACCAAAGAAGTGTCCTGCCAGCCTCCTGGGAAGCACTAGCTTAAGGAGAAGGTGTGGGTTGAGGGGAAAATAAAATCATAAAATCATTGAACAATTTAGGTTGGAAAAGAACTCTGAGATCATCAGTTCCAACCATTTACCCAGCACTGCCAAACTCACCGCTAAACCATGTCCCTAAGGACCATTTCTGCACATCTTTTAAATACCTCCAGGGATGGTGACTCCCCCGCTGCCCTGGGCAACCTGTTTTGGTGTTGGGCAACCTGTCTCAGTGTTTGACAACCCTTTTGGTGAATAAACAACTCATGTCATTGCAAAAAAAGAGGAATTTTTCTTCTCTGCTCAGGTGCAATGTGTTCATTAACCATCCAGGGAAACCCTTGAAGACAAACTTTCAGAGTTCCATCAGATCATATGATGGGCACATGTGATAGGTTGGTAGACAGGACACCTGGGTTCTCCTCCTGGTCTGCCTCTGCTTTGCAGAACCAACTGTAGGAATATCTCATCAGCTCTCTGTGTCCTTCACTGCGTTCCCAACACATGTACAGAAAGTGAAAATTCTCTATTAATGTCTGACATACTTAAAATGTCAGATTCCTCTCCTGGCCAGGTGCTTTCTAAATACAAATAATAACAATCTTTATTTGTCTTCAGCTTTGTTATTCATTTGATATGAACATACACCAGACACAAAGATCTTTGTCAGCCCTTTGGTCCCTGCTTATTGAGCTACAATACAACGTGATGGCTCATTTGGGAGCCTGAGCACAGGGGACTGTAGAAGGTGTATTATAATAAGGAACATTATTTATATACTAGACAAGATTTTAAAGTAGGAGAATAAAACTCTTGTTTTTCTCTGCTCACTGTGAAGCAAAGGAGGGAGGTCAACAGGAATGTGCATCATCCAACAACTCTCATTTATTCCTGTTTTCCCATCTGCCTACACTATAATTACATATGAAAAAAAATAACAAAAATATATTGATATAGTCACTAATTCAAGCACTCCCACTTTTGGAAATGCTACAATGGATTTTAACTTTTAGAGCACTATTAATCCAATGTGGCACCCTAATTTAGATCCCACGTGCATTTATGCTGTTATTCATGCAGTCTTTAATCATATAAATATGGTTTTGCTTTCATCTTTGGGAAACTCCATCAGGAAATTTGATAGTTATTTGATGATGTCAGGAGAGGAGTGAGATTTTTAATTATATTTTTCTCATATCAGGATCTAAAGCTGTGCAAGGCTTTTCCCTTCTGCAAAGCATGAGCCCTTATTCCCCAGGCCTACACGTTCTGCAGGTTCCACCTTGTGAACTGCAATTAAAACTCTTCATAACTCTTCATCTAGAATATTCAACTGGTTGCAGTCCAGAACCATTAGCCCAAAGAAAATCATGCTTAGCTTTTGGCTAGAAGACATCCAGAACAGATAATAATATTTGGGAAATTTGCTGTTAGTATTGGTCAAATCTCCAAGGACTAGCACTTTGTTCAGATTTATATTGGTTTTTTAGGTATAAAAAGCTCTTTCAAAATGCCCACTGGCAGCAAAAGGAATAAAAAAATGCGCATAATTTTTCAGAAGTGGTGAAACAACTGAAATATTTTACTAACCTGACTCCTGAAAATGAGCAAACAAGTCAGGCAATTGAAAAAAAGAGAAGGTCTTGATGGATGGTCAGTCCACTCAAACTTCCATTGTTCACCAGAAGATATTTACTGAATCCCAGAATGATGCAATGAAGTCGTGGAGGAAAAAAAGGAAAGAAATTGAAATAGACTTGGAGACTCAGTCATAGCAATGTTAATTCTGTATATTACAAAAATACCATTGAATTCTTATTATTCTCATAATACTGAATGAGATGAAAGGCTGTTATCTTTCTGAGTCTTTATCTTCATTTCTAGAATTCCAGGAGGGAGACCTCCAAATCCAGTGCATGATAAAAGGGAACATAATACTTGATGCTTAACATTTCCCCATGTAGTAGCTGGAAGGGTATTTCTACCCAGGGAGAAGAGCACACAGGCAGAAATGGGCTCAATCCACCCTGTGGTGAGCTACTAACATTAGATTCTTATTATTTGTTGTGCTATACCAAAGCTATTTGTCTTCCCTTCCAAAATTATTGATCCTCAGCAAGAACCAGGCACCAGGAGTCCAGACTGCTGGCTTGGCATGGAAAGGTGAATCAATATTCACCTTCTCATGCAAATACAGTCAGAGATGTCAGAAAAGCTTGTCAAAGACTGCAGAATGATCTCCATCAAGACAGAAGTAGTTTTCAAAGTACAGACCTCCTTCCACATAAATACAGAAGAAAATCAATCCAGCCTGAAAGGAAATTCTGTGCTGCCCATACAATTCTTCTTGGAAAAGGGCAGTAGAAAAAAGGAAAGTAACACCAGAGATGTTATTCATACTGAACTATATCCCTTAATACTCTCCAAGGGGTTGTTCTGATGCTGTAACATGAACATTAAAACAGCAGAATGGATTTCCAAGGGTTTAATTTCATGAGTCAAACCCTTTACTAACGTCATCCTTCTGGCAGTTCTCTTGCTGTAAACATTGTAATCAGGGTTGCACTGGCATTTCCATTTCAGTCTCATTCTCAGATGCTGGTGAGTTTTCTAATGGCTGTTGAAATAATTTAGAGCAACTCTAAATGATGATGCAAGCTGTTCTCACTCTCAGTTTGCCTGTACAGGAGTGAGATTATGGGGGAATTAGCTTCTCTTAGCCTTGAATTTCCTGTTACTTCCACCACCCCTTAGAAAGGTAAGGTAATGACCATTAATTGTATCAGCATCTGAGTCAAAGTGATTGTTTCGAGTTCGTTTATTCCTTGTGTCACAAAGAGAAATCTCAGGGATGGTGCACATCTTTTTCCCCTGGCTTGTCTTATCTCCTGTTTGATACTGAGTTGTCCAATGCAAATAAACCGTGATTTCAAGGGGAAAGTCAGAGAAGAAGCGTTGCAAGGTTGACGGATATTTACTTTGACTTTGTGACTGGAGGCAGAACACAAAGCAGGGAATATCTGAACAACCTAGAAAGGAATCCACAGTTGTCATTTCTCCAATCACTGGCCCAGGTGATCTCATTAACAGAAACAGGCTTTAGCAGTGGAAGTTGTTGCCATAATGTCTTGATCAAAGTAAATGCATGGCTGGGTCTACACAGACAGTCAGAGCCAAATACTCCAAACAGCCTGGATATGTTACAGTAGAGCTGAAAGAATTTTACCTTTCTCTACCTTATTAATATCTTTTCATCAGCTAATGCATTTTTCCTTCTGTGCTGAGATATGTCTCAGCAGGCAGCACAGACTTTCTGGAGCCCCTTAGGATTTTTAAAGCTACACTGGGAGTAGAGGATCTTCTTAAAGACACACAACTTAATTTAGATGAAGTTCAGATGACTTGACTAAGGTGAAGACAGCTACACAAGAGCAGTGCAGGATACAGGGCAGTACAGCCTTTGCCTTCCCCAAATTCCACCTGCAGCTCTGGTCAATTCTGATAGAAATACCAATTTCTTTAAGGTCTGTTTGCTTGTTTTTCTTTCGGACAGGAATGTTTTAATGAAATAAGAAAATGAGAAAGGTTTGTCTGTTTCAGAGGTTTATCTTCTGGAAGATGAACCTAGATGCACATGAGATTAGTCAGGGACTAAGTTAGGAACTTAGCTGTTTGAGCTCTGACTAAAATGAAAGTCTCTCCTGCCCTATCTTCAAATCTTGAAAGGAGATAGGAACTGGCATTTTCTTCACAAAATGTCCTTTCCCTCCAGTATTTCACAGGGCATGCCTTCACTTTTGTCTCCACTTCACTGATGTCTCCATCTTCTGATAGAAGAGAATTCTGCATTTCTGGGCAGCATCTGGGCTTGTAGAGATTGGGAGAGAAATAATTCATGTGGTTTCTGTGAAACGTCCTTACACAGACATTTTCTGTGAAACGTCCTTACACAGACATTTTCACACCCAGCCTTGTCCATGCTGGAAGGCCTGCTCTTCTCCAAGTAGGATCAGAGCTTTACCTCTTCATTCTGTGTCCTCCATTATTGTTACATGATGAGAACCTTCTAGAAAGTTCTGTAAGGCAAAGTTTTTCCAGAATTAACCTGTGGCATTGGTGCAAGGGGTGCTGGATTATTCTCTCCTTCCATGCCCAAAAAGCCCACACTTACAGGTGAGCTTATGTCAACAAACCCCAACAACTCCTTCTGTAGTGGTTGCTCTCTGACTCCAGAAAATCTCTCTCTCCCTCTACAAGTTGTTGTTTATGGGATTTTGGTACTCATGGAAACATCTGAAGTCAAGCTGTCAGTGCTTTCCTTGCCCCTCTGGGCAGGAAACTACCTCTTGTGATGTGGCCTATGATAAAATGCCATGTCTTTTATTCAGTGATTTGTATTTAGTTTACCATTCTGTCTCCCCTATGTCCCCATTTACTTCTGTGACCAACATTTAATAAAATCTGGCACAGACACAGATGGATTTTTCTTTCTGTCTGCATCACTTATTGTTCAGCACCTGAAAGAAAATCTTGAATGTAAGAGCACTGGACAGGGAGAAAAAAATAGATCTCATTTTGTTTTATTTCTCACTTCTTAGAAATCTCTTCACTGTTTCCTTGCTTCCAGAACTCTCATCCCCAAAGGCTCTCTATTTGTCATCACTCAAATGTTAATTTTATTAGTCTGTGCTGCACATGGAATTACTCTCATGTAATCCATTTCCTACTTGTTTGCTTCATGTATGATTAGCCTTTCCCTCCAGATTCTTATATAGCACTCAATAGGGAAATATCAGTGTATTCTGAGTGTTAGGGTAAATAACCCTCAAACTCTGCAAGGGACTTGGGTATCATGACCATTTCATTAACAAATAGAGTAACAAGACCAGCAGGTTTCATTGCCCTTCTGCCAGTGAATTTGATTCCAGATAGATCAAGTGGCTTGTGAGGGGTTTTGCTGCATATGTGACCAAGATGGGAATTGAGCCAACATTTCCTAGGGCTACATCCTGTGCTAATCCACGAGAACATTCTTTTTTCATCCCAGTGATTTAATATGAAGCAAAATGTGACATGACGGCTCTGTGGCAGACAAAAGAAAACAATCCCAACCACATGTATTGGAGTGCTGGTACAACATCGGAGAATCCTGGGCTTGATGGACTTTGAAGCTGAACTCAAATGGCCTTGGATGCTTAGGAGAAAGTTGAGAGGAAACAGTGCTTGAAATTCTGCAGAAAATACAGAGCAAAAACCTGCAGCAATGAAACTGCTTTTTCAGGGATATGTAAAAGAAGAGCACCTTCTATTTCTGCAGTTCTTTTGGTTGGATTTTTTTTAAGGGAAAAAGAAATGTAATTGGAATGCCTTAACTCTTCCTAACTGTATCTGACTTCAACATACAACAAAGCTCTTCATTCTTCAGTTCTACAGGGAGTAAAATCAGAAGGGATCCTTAATTGTTTGCATGAGGATATAGCTTTTCTATGCTAACAAGGAAACTAGAATCTGCCCTGGCTGACAGGAGAGAATAAAACTGCTTCTCTGTATGAGTTATTAGCAAGAAGTTTTAGCATCTAAAGGAGAAGGATGGTCTGTCATAGAACTTTGGGCTGCCTCTCCTGCTTCCTTCTGCCTCCTGAATTCATCATCACAGAGTGGTGTCCTCCCAAATGAGGAGGACATTTGACTCCTTTTAACTCACTTAGCTCACAACACTTCTGATGATGAGAGAGATGGACAGGAGGAAAACATCTGAGGATGGAGCCCACTGTGCTCACAAGATGCTCTGCTGCCTTTAGAACTCCTACATCAGGGATCAGGGGCCAGGAGCACGATTGTTTCACCCAAACCAAGCCACCAGGCCATTAGGACTCTCACTTCTGCCCTGAGTGGAGGGTAGTGGACCCCAATGGGTCCAGATGGGCCAATAATCTGCATCAAGAGGATGCAAATAAGGAGGCAAGATAAACCTGGCCACTGTCTGCAGTCCTTTCCTCTTGTAGTCTCAAAACTTCCCTAGTTTTTGCATTAGAGATGGTAAAGAATATAACTCCTGCCTATTCGTTGCATTCCCAGATGTTTCCTGACATGATTTTGGCCATGATATTTTTCTGTTCTCAGGAGTTTGCAAGTCCTGTGGCAGCAAAGCTCCAGACATTCATTGCTACTCTGTTTAAAAATATAAGGAGAATCATAGACTCAAAGAAGGGCCTGGGTTGGAAGGGACCTTAAAGATCATCTCGTTCCAACACCCTGCAGTGGGAGGGGACAGCTTCCACTAGACCAGGTTGTTTAGAGCTTTGTCCAACCTGCCTTTTGAACACTTCCAGGGATGGAGGAGACACAGTGTTTCTGGGTAACGTGTTTCAGTGTCTCTCCATCCTCACAGTAATTAAATTCTTCCTAATATTTAATCTAAACCTACTCTCTTTCCATTTGAAGCCATTGCCCCTTGTCCTGTCACTCCAGGCCATTGGAAATAGCCTCTCTCCATCTTTCCTGTAGGCTCCCCTCAGGTACTGGAAGGCTGCAATTAGGTCACTCCTAAACCTTTTGTTTTCCAGTCTAAACAAACTCAGTTCTCTCAGTCTTTCCTCATAGCAGAGGTGCTCCATTCCTTCAGTCATCTTGGTGGCCCTCTGGACTCACTCCAACAGGTCCATGGCCTTCCCATGGAGGAGACTCCAGAGCTGGATGCAACACTGGAGGTTAGGTCTCACCAGAGAGGAGTAGAGGGTCAGAATCACCTCATACATGTACTTTCTTTTTTGTTTGTCTGTTTTAAATCAGTCTCCTGTGATTCAAGGGAACTTCCACTACTTAGTGAACTAAATTGATCTCATCCACCACCACTGTTATTTCAATAACCTTGAGCATATCCCCCTCAGTTTTTTCCTTTCCAAACTGAAGACCCCTAATTTTATATTCTATTTCCATAAAGTAACTTCTCCTTTCCGTCAGCACCGTGAATTGTCCTTCTCTCCATCCTTTTTTAGCTTTTTTATTTTAAACTTGGTTTGTGTTTCTGGGTGACAAAAGCATGTTTCCTACAAAAATGTTCCAACTTGTTCTGACAATACTAAAAGACAGGGAATGTGTAGCTTCCCTTGCTTGTTGGTTGCAGTGACTAATAACCTCCACTGTTAAAAATGTGCCAGTTATTAGTGTTTGCTTGGCTGTCTCTGCCTCCTGCTTCTTCTTGAAATGTGTTTTCCTCGTAGGTTTAACAACTCCTTATACCCAATATTTTGTCTTTGTAAAAGCCTTTTGTACATAGAGAACAAAGCACTGCCCAGTCTTTTTTTATTATTTTTACTTCTTTTTCTTTAGTAAACTGAAACAATTTAGTTCTTTAAGTTCATCACAAGTCAGTGTTATATCCAGATTGCAAATCCTGTCTGCGGGTCACTTCTAATGGTGGTGTCCTCATGGCCACAAACAGCTGTGGGTTGGGAAACAGCATCAACTTCTAGTCACAGGACTCTTGCTTGTGCACCCAAGATCTCATTAGCACTGTTTTCCCATTGGTTCTGCAACCCTGGAAACACTGTGCCCTTGAGGTGCTTCCCAGTGCTTTTCCCTGACTCTAGGTCAGGATGTTCTCTTTGTTCCTGGATGTATAACTGTGCCTTCAGCAATCACAAATGTTAGTCTTCTGAAGGGGATGCAAACAAGAAGCTCCAGGCAGCTTGGGAACTTTAGTCTAAACAATCTACTATCTTCCTAATCAGCTGTGTCTAAGAGGTAAGTAATTAAATTATAATGTTGGTAAGGTGCACCCCTGGGAGGCTGGAGAGAGGCGAGAAGCTGGTTTTCCACTTCATGGGTGAGCACTCCAAAAGTAGAAGTTTAGGAGTGCTTTCTTGCTCTTTTTATTCAGGGACCCTCAAGAACAGGACTCCCGAGCCCCCCACAAGGTGAAGATGTGAGTCACTCTTTCTTGAGATCCCACTTGTCATGAGTCTGAGCAGATGGATGAGGCACAGAGCACAGGCAATACTGAAACATTTCAGTGTGTGCCTGTACATTAAAATTCCATGTTCTTTTGTAGCTTTAAACATTGTCATACAACAACAGGAAGCTGCAATGATGCTTTAGCTTACTGAGAGTATTTAATGCCCAGATTCTGTGTTGAATTTTTACTTGTAGTCTTTTTTATTTTTGACCCAGATTTTCACCTCTTTACCTTTCTTCTAACTTGAGCATTGAAAGCATATGTCCTGAAATGCTGAGAAGATTCATCCCTTCTTGTCCCTCTCTCTCTATGTTGTACAGAAACAAGATTGATGGTAAATTGCCAGTGCTGCTGAGCAGAGATGAAGCTTTAGTCTTCATTTGTGTGCATGCTTTTGTACAGGCCCACGCACCACCAGCCTCCCAGAAGATGAAAGTGTTCTTAATCGGGGTAGAAAACGTGGAGAAAAATATCACACAGTGCAGCCAAGAAGAAAGAAAAACTCTCAGTTGCACTCAGTTAAGGAGATATTTGTTCTGTCCTCCTTTGTAGTTTGTTTCATTTTGACTCTTTTTGTTGTTGCTGCTGTTGTTCAATTTTCTGCAAGAAAGCGATTAAATTAATAGAAATTGATTGGTGTATCTACAGTTATGTACAGGGAGGTCGGGCTACAGTGGGCACATATATCACAGACAAACTTTCCTACTGTGGGTTTCACTGAAATCATTTTTAAAAGTCCACTTCTGCTTCATTCTGGTCCCATTTTTCCCACAACCCCCACCTCCAAGCCCACTCTTCGGCCCATTCTCCAGCTTTTCCTTTCGCTGGAAGAAGTAAAAAGGATCAGTTCAAGACAGAATGGATATAAGGCATAATAAATAAGATATAATCAAACACAATCTGTTTCATTCCACGGGTTCAAAGAATTTTATAATCAGTGATTTCCACCTCACAATAAACTTGAGAATAGGGAATATTATCCTTGGGGAAATATTTCCCTGAGGTCATGAGCAAAGGACTTTTGGTGTAAACACAGTAGGACAACATTAACTTTTATCTGCTGAAGTTCTGCTATAGAATCAAACCCAGGAGGCCAAAACAAGCCAACCAAAAATTATTTCCTTGTAAGATGATTTTGTGGAGAGACACACACCATCCTTGTTAGGCATGCGGGGTTGAAGCCTATATCAGAAATATTTGCCACTTATAGCAGCCACATCCATATGGCAGTTTCTGACAGCTGGGACTACCCTTCCCTTACCCTGCCCCTCTCCTGCTCCACTGCTTCTGGAAACAGGTTCCCAAAAGTTACAGCCAAAGATGTGGTATGAGGACTCTGAAACTGATCTTTATACAACCTCATATGCATGAGAATCATCCAAGGATCAGTGGATGGTGTTAAAGTGTTCCTCGGCACAGCTTGGCACAGATTGAATCTAAAGCTTGGGTCCACTGTGATACTTCATCCAGTTTTCACAAGGATTTGAGTCAATCTTTTCCCTGACAAACAATTAGAGAAACCACATGAGTGAATCTTTGCACAGCCTGTTCCCAACCTAGGCATGAAGTCAATTGCTGGTGCCACAAACCTTAGAAATGGCAGGATTCCTAATCCTGAGTTTAATTCTTGGCAATTTTTGATAGGTTTCTAAGCAGGAGGCAAATAAGCTTGATCAGTCTTTCAAGCTGACTGTGCCAGCATCCAACACAGACAGTCTTCATTTCAACATCTAAAGTCTCACATTAGCATCACAGGCAGGAAAAGCAGGCCACATCCTGAAGGGCTCGGGAAAATTTCTCCCCATAGATTTAAAATTGGATAAACACATCTAGTGCTTTCCAGAAAGGGATCTCAGGGGGGCAGTGTAGAAAACCGTTACCACAGATACAGAAGCTTTGTCTGGCCCAATTTTATTGTTGCTGATGCCCAAAGAACAGCACAGGGTAGGAATCTGGATTTGATAAGAGTTGTAGATAGGAGTTGTCACTCCTGCACCTGACCTTGTCCTGGTTTCCAGTCTGGACTATCATCAGTCAAACCCTCCTTTTTCTTTTTTTTTGTACTGTTTGAAGTAGTGAATGGGAAAGAAATGGGATTAATCAACAATATTCAGCACAATATTGGGACACATTCAGTCATAATTCCGATGAGTTCAGCTGAGATCACAAAGTCATTATATTGGAATGTATTTCGTCCTTTTGCCTCTTGTTTTCTTTCCAGTATCACAAAGACAGTAGGACACTATGTCCCAAGCCCCTTGCAGACTGAGTGGTGCTCTTCAGTGTTCCTCCACAAATGTCTTTTTGAAAACCCTAGACTGGTTTAAAACCTGTAGATAACAGATATTTCTTTGACAGAAAAGCATTAAAAATACTCAGACGGCACATCTGTCAGAAAAGAGGAGATGGAAAATCCTGAGAACGAGAGGCTGAAGGCGTTACCTTCTTCAGCTGGGGCAGCTGGATCCAGAGAACAATGTTCCTGCTGTCTACACAAAAGAGTTTGCAACACTTATACTGATAAAATGTTCAAGAGAAATGTTTTGAGAAAAAAAACCCAAACTAAAACCTTAGATATCTAATGAAACTAGAAGCTTTCACTGGAAGGGACTCACAAGAAAATGTCTGTCCTGTGGTTACACTTTTCTCATGCCCCATAAAATGAGTGTATGAGTTAGAAGTGTCTCTTGCATTGATTCTGTTCTGGTTTCTGAGTATTGAATTCACTTTGCAGTTTTCTTTGGGAAGCACTAGCAGGGTTTCACTTTTTTATACTTAGCCATCTGTATTCACTAAGTTAGCAAGCAAGTAATGTGAGAATTATGACACTTTATGCTAAATACATGACACTTGATGGTTCTGCACATGGCATATGGCACTTCATGGGTCTGCATAGGGAGACTTTAAGAAGGAGAAAGGCAAAGGAAGAAAGATGAGACATCTGACACAAGATAAGTAAAAGAGCAAAAGTGAAAAATCTTTTCTAGAGATCAGGGAATTTTTTTTTTAAAAGTTACTTTTTAATTTCAAATTCATTTAAAGTCAGAACTTGGCTTCGCATAACAGTGAAAGAGCAGAACAGATAAAAGAGTCCACAAGCTTTATTTTTAATGAGATATAAAATCTTGGCCCCAAAAGGATCAAAGACACCTTTAATGCAGTCCAGAGTTCCTCAAGGATGACATACCATAATTGTAGAAACAGGCCAGATATGGGACCAGACCTGAAAGACCCAAATCAAAGATTCAACTCAAATAATGAAGAAGGGAACAAGAAAAAAAATTTCAGATATGGCCTCCCTTTGGAAAAGACCAATGTGGAAAAAAAAATATTAAAAAGAGAGGAAATGGACTCTTTAGCACCAAGAGACATCTTAACTTTCACTATGTAAAGTTATTGGTCTGAGAAATTATCTGAGATCTCCAATTATCTGTGTCAAAAAAAAAACCCATCGTGATAAATTCATGTGAATTTTTGGTACAGATTTACCATTTTGACCATTTTCAGAGGTACTCTCAGAGAAAAAAAATAAATATTGCTATTTAATGGTATAGTCATTTATATTCACTATTGCTTCTTCACAGACCAAAATATAAACCCACAGAAAACCAAAATAAAAGTGATAAAGGGGATTATACTCTTTCACAACAAGTTTATAAAGGGGCATAAAGGAAGTTCGTTAAGGATAGATTTATTGACCATATTAAAAATGACCCCAGACTTCAAGTCTGCAATTCTTCACATTTATTTGCAAAAGAAAATGTTCTCCTGTCAGTGGGGGCAGCACATGGTTAAAAGGTGGCAAGGACTGGTTTCACACACATATCAGGATGCCCAGAAGAAGAGGGATTCCCAAAAGGATGAATTCTGTCAGTGTTTCCAGGTCATATTTCATGGAGACGTCAGATCTGTTTAGAGTCTGGGGATTGCAAGAAAATGCAACAAGTGTTCTGGCAAAAGATGGAGACAGAAAGAAGTCCCTTTATTATGTAAATTTTGAGGGAGATTCTCACCATATGACTGTGATGAGGCCCTGGAACAGGTTACCCAGAGAAGCTGTGGCTGCTCCATCCTTGAAAATGTTCAGTGCCAGGTTGGGTGGGGCTCTGAGTAACCTGATGTAATGGAAGGTGTCCCTGCACATGTCAGGGGGTTGTAACTAAAAGATCCTGAATGTCCCTTCCAACCCAAACCATTCTCTGATTCTATGGTTCTATGTTAAACCAAAATGTCTGGCAGGTGACTTGTTATAATCCCAAAAGACACCTCAAAAAGTCATTGTACGGGAAGAACTATGCATGAGAGGCAGGAGAATCTGAGAAATAATACAGGCACAAAAAGAAATAAAGACCTTTCTACCTATAACATGGTGATTGTCAAAGGTCCTCAAATAACACCTCCTCCATCATTCAATTCTTTCCCCTCATTCTCTGGTGCTATTTGAGATCCTCTTGCTGGTACCTGACCTACTGGTCTGCCCTCCCCACAAAGTTTCTACATATTTCTACAATTCTTCTAAATTTCCTTCCTTCTTCCTGGAATACAAAAATATAGATTATTTCCTCAAAAAAAGGAAAAGAAGGAATCAGAGGCTCTTTCTTCCTGTCTGAGGTGAGATAGTTTACCCACAGAGGGAAATTGCAGCTAAGAGAAGGAGATTTCATCAAAGTGTGGGAGACAGGGGTGAAAAGGTTCCTTTGCTTCTCTTTGAACAGGGCAGGACCACCTGTGCTCACCCACAGAGTGCACAGCTCTTCCTTCATGCTTTATTTTTGAGTAAAACCATATGAAAATCATTGAACAGACACTGCAGAAGCAGTAAAATCTCTTGAGTGGTGACTTAACTAATCAGATCCACTAAATTTGCCAAAAATAAATGACTACTCCATTGTGTTCTCATCTACAGGTACAACTTTGTGCTCTACCCTGTTTTATGTACCTGCATCAACAAATTCCAAAAAATAAACAAGCAAGAAAATGGCAATTTTTTCAAGGTGTTGACCATATCAGACAATTGGGAAATCAAAAAGAAACTTTTTCCTCCAGTCTCCTGAAATATTATCAGGAAATTGGATCCTGTTGGAGTTGATCTGGGGCAGAATTTCTGGTTTACTCTGCTTTTAAGAAACTGTTCATCAATGAGTGGCTAATTCAACACTTAGTCAAAGAAAAATCTGACTTCAGTACATGTCAGACCAGTCCCCTCTGGCTGAAAAACTTGATTTAAATGCAGGTTTCTAGAAGGAAGGTTTGTGTCTTATTTCCCTGCCCTGTCCTGGCAGAGTCATTTCCTTGTATTACAAGAAAATTAAAGGTGGGGGAAAAAAAGATAAAGGAGATCTTAGGGACTAATTTTGCCGATGGCCTTGACAATGGGACTTCTTCAATAGGTCAGATTTTTAGACAATTTATGCCAAAGGCATTGGGGAGATAGAACATAGTTTCTCTTCGAAAGATTGGATCTTGAGCGTACTGAGGAATTCCTTTCAGTTAAGGAAAGATTCATGCAGCTTTAGCAGCTCTCTCAGCTCAGTAGAGCCACTAACCTGGTTAGTTCCAGCTTTATTATTTGCATAAAACTCCAGTTCCCATGAACTGAATTGCTATCTAAGAATCTCAATTCTCTCTTATAAATAGGAAAAAACCACCTATTTCTTGTTCTCATGATTGCAAATAAACCCAGAAATTGAATCCACAATTGCCTAAATAAGCATCAGATAGAAAGAGCAAATTATTTTAATAGTTCCCTGGTATATTTGGGAGGAAGAGCTGAGGTAAATTTCTTATATTTAGCTGTGAAAATATCACTACATGCATACACCTACACAATAATAACAGAAAATTCTGTAGTTACTGAGGAGGTTCCAGAAAAAGAGTAGAAGGATATTGGAAAAACATCAGCAGGACAGACAATATTTGTGATAACATCAGACATTGGAATTACTGTAATATTAGGTCTTAATATCAGCTATTTCATAGGATAAAACCAAAATAACAGTAAAGTGTTACAGCAAGTGAAATCAGTCACACTTGTAGATTCTGCTGCCTGTGACCTTTTCATTTCACTTTTGTTTCAGCCCCTGAATTAGTGAGTTCAATGAGTTTTAGACCTTGGTTTAGAAACTGGAACAAATTACAGATTGGAACTTACTTGTTGTCCAATAACCTCCTGGAAAATTCTCATGTTTATATTCATTTTTACTGAAGGCAGTAATTTTGTGGGCATTGGAAAAGGAAAAGCAGGATAGAGTTGAACAGATTTTTGGTTTTGGTTTTGGTTTAATTAATCAGAGGGAGGGAGAGATCTGAGGATCATGGTCATTAAAACTGAATCCTCCATTCAGAAAGAGCCATTATTGAAATTTTGGGTTGTATATTACAACAGTCAGTCAAACTTTTTCCAAGAAAGGTTTTTCACATACTGGGTGGAACTTAAACAGAGATGGATACCAGTTAAGACAAAAAATCAATAGCATTTTAAAAAATGATATCTTAGAGGTTAGCACAGGAAAAAAAAACTGCCTTATTTGATTCAAAGCAGGAATCTGAACTTAAGTTTTCCCCGTAAGAGGTAAATGCCCTAACAACTAGAGAATCAATCAGTCTTTTGTGATGAAAAATTATAACACCCAAAGTTGCCATCTGTTCAGATGTAAAATTGAAAACAAACTGTGAAGCTTCAACTATTAAAAAAAAAAAAAAAAAAAAAAAGAAAGAAATCCAAAGAGGAATAGTTGTTTTCTAGTCCTGACTTTGTAGTTTCAATTATTTTATAGTATGATGCAGACAAACTAAATGTATCTACATTACTGTAATTTTTTCCTATCATCCTGTCCATTTAATACAGTTGACACATTCTCATGAAGGATTATCAGTTTCTAAGAAACAGAAGGGAAACTGCTCCTTTGTGGGATTTTTCCCCCTCATTGAATTCCTCAGGAGTAGATTGATTAGCTTTTAGTTCTGCCCTATACAAAGCCATAAAGTGTGACTGATATTGGCCTTACACTTGCCAAAAGATATTTATTAGCCACTGTGAGCCCCCTCCTGTGCTGACTTGAATGGGCTTTACCAAGGATTTTTCCACTCAGTGTTGGACTCTTTTTTTTTATTTAACTGTATTTTAGACTGATCTCTCTTGCCACTCTAAAAATAAAGAACGACTTCACCTTTACTGACACACATAACATTTAATGAAAATAAAAAAGGAGCAATATTTAGGCCTTCTGAGACTATTCTTGGCTGTGGTTGTTTTGTGAGTTGTATCTGGCAAGGTGCTTGAAGTCTTTGGAAGAGGGGACAGGAGTCCAGCTGGAAGTATAAGGAGGTTTGTCTTTTATTTCCATTAGGCTGATGTTTCATTCTTTGTGATGTGGGAACCTTCTGGTTCTGATACCTGGTATCTCGATGTAACTGTGCATTCACAGCATGTGTGAATAAACTGGTTTAAACCTACAGAGAAATTTGGGGCTTCTTAATAGCAGTTGGATATTAATTAACTTCTTCAGGCAATCATCTTCCTTGCATATCTAGAGAATGCAGACAATGCTCTAATCCCCAGTGGCATGCAATTATGGGGAGAACTGTAGATTTAACCCTGATTTTTATGCACAGAACTGAGATCAGAATCTACTTTTTGTAGTTTTGGAATATTGTTAGACCAGCACTTTAGTTAATAAAGTTTGCACTAGGACAGTTTCTAAAAGAGACACCTTAGGAAGAAGGATCATATAATGGTTTTGGTTGGAACAGACCTTAAAATCGTCTAGTTCCAACCACCCTGCCAACGACCTTTCACTAAACCCTTTCCCAGAAACATCCTGAGCAGCTTCTTCTGTAGTGGCAAGAGTGATGGGGAGCTTTGGAAAGCTCAGCTACTTCACTCTTGCAACTTCTTGGTCCCCTTTTCTCATCCTCAGTTCTCCTCCCTAACTGCTGGCACATCCACACAGGACTGCAGGAATGGGGGACTTCGGGCAAATCCCCATCCCTAGAAGTATTCAAGGCCAAGTTGGATGGGGCTGTCATGGTTTGAGATAGTCCCAAAATCCAATTCCCTAGCTCCATCCCCCCTCCCACATCTCAACCTAATGTGAGAGAGGTTTTTCCAGACAAAACACACCAAACTCCAAATGGGGAAAAGGGAATATATTACAATGACTGTACAAATAAATACCATATCACATTATACACATGATCACAAACTATCTCTACCATGACATATGTATTTACAATGGATCAGATCTCTTCTCCCCTCCAAATAAAAGTCCAGGAGGGAACGAAGGACAGATCCCTTCCAGTCTCTGAACAGCAGCATCTTCTGAGGCAGCAGGTTTCTTCTCATCTCATGCAGCAGCTGTGGCTGGCTTTTCTGCCAGCATCCACGAGGGAGGTATCCAAGCCCCTCTCTCGGCCCCATCGCCTCACAACCGAGGGGTCTTCCGTGGTCTTCGTAACCCCAGACAAGGTCGTTTCACCACGTCATATCACGAAGACACAGGGGGGTCTTCGTGACGGTCTGGTATCTCTTGCAGGGCCTCTGTGCCCTGTCTCTCAGGCTGCCACCGTGGCAGCAGTGCAAGGGGGGGGGAAGCCAAGGTCGCCCCCCCCACATTCCATCTGGCCGTCCCGGTCCAGCTGCGGGACGCTCCGAGCTTCTCAGCTCCTCTCTCTCTCTGGTGCTGCATGTCTAAAACTGCTCTCCAAAATAGGAGTCCATGTCCCTCTTCTCCAAGAGGGATCTCAAGGGAGTTTTGGGGGAGTGTGGTACAGTCTTACCCCCAAGAACTCTGTAGCTCTCAGTTGCTGGCTCTCCTTTCCTCAGCTCTCCTTCCAGGCGTCTTTTCTCTGGTGCTGCATGTTGCTTCTCTGCTCCTTCAGTTCAGGTCTTATCTCTGGCTCTCTGCCACCGTTTCTCTGGTCAGCGTCGGCTGCTGCTCTGTGCCCATGGAGAAAACATCTCCCGGCATACTACAGGCGCCTAGCCCAGCTTTATGCTGTTCCAGGTCCCTGCAGCCCCCAGCCAGGGACTGGGAGGGGGCCAGAGGCCCCAAGGGGCTCAGAGCCCCTACCTCGTGGCTCTACAACATGGCCACCTCTCCAACAACCAAAACTACAACTCTCCTTTTCCGGTCTGGTTGTGGTATGTTTACATTTCTGCAGGAGCGTCCATTGGGCAGAACTTCAAAACTTCCAGGGGTTTCCACCCCTTGGGGTCTACCACTTCTCTTAGTCTCTGGGGAGAACAAGGTTCAAACCACTACAGGGGCTCTGAGCAACATGGTCTAGTGGAAGGTGTCCCTGCCCATGGCAGGCGGTTTGGAACTAAATGATCTTCAAGTTCCCTTCCAAGCCAAACAATTCCATGAACCTGTGATAAATAGGGCAGGTGGTCATGAAAAGAGAGGAGAGGTTGTTTGAGGAGAGGCTGCCCTCTAAGAAAGCTGTTCACAGAAGGCTGAGCTTGGCCACAGCAGATTTTTCCGAGATTCCCCCCAAACCAAGTGGAAATCACTTAAGAAAATTACCCTTGCACTGCTTTGCCCTCTGCAGGAGGTTGTTTCTCCACCCACTAATGATGGAACATTGTTCCTCTATCCTCCTTTGGCTAAAACCAGCCTTTGTTACTCTCCTTCATAATCTTGCAAATCCCTGCATCTGTCTCAATTCAGCCAAGGGCTTTAGCAGAGGTACACTGCTCCAGACACATCAAGTTCAGCAGGACTCACTCTGAGCTGAAGATATATTGCCTCGAAAAAAGAATTGCTGTAGCATGTTCACTTATAGAGCACCACTGAATCAGCTGTTAAAGGATAATTGTAAATAAAGCTCAGGAGGATCGATCCAACTCAGCTCAATCAGCTTATTGATTTAAACTATAAAAAGAAAATAGCCCATAAACAGCCCTCTTACATGTGACCCCACCACCAGTCCTCAGTGACTGACAATTCCCAGGCACAAATAGCACATGAACTTTTATCCCATGGTTATTGCATCCCTTTGAGTTTACAGGTAACTTCAGAGTTGCCTTTAAGTTACACAATCTTTCCCTGCCTCTCCTGAAGGGCAAGCCAGTTCATCTGCATATGGGTCCTGGGGGCAACTTATCATAACCATTTTTCATGTCTTTGCGGTATTCAGGGGAAAATAGGAAACACGACTGTCACAGAAATCACCAATATGTAGAATAAAAAGAAAGATTCATGAAAGATTGCAGAAATATTTTTTAAAAAATGGCAGAACACAATGACATAAGGTAATGAGCAGGTTGAGAGTGGCTCAGACCCAAGCAACAAAAAATTGTAGGAGTTTTGCTCATGGCTGACAGGATAAACCTTTATCAAAACCACCATGCCACCTAAAAGCAAAGAACAGCCAAGAACAGCCACTCTGCTAAAGCAGCATATGAGAGACAACTGGACCCAGGCCTGAATTATTTAGCACAGACCTAATCCTGTCCTTGCAGGTTTTGCAGTTTTGCCAAGAGTAAGGGTTTTGCTGCTTTTTTTTTATTTTCCCCTGGCTGTGCCCTGTGCCCACAAGCACTGCAGAGACACTGCCCTGACTCCTCGTAGCAGGAGACTTTTCTTGACCCAAAAGAAAACTGAAATAAGCAGACGGAACAAAACAGTAGAAGAATAAAAGAGCTGAGGAACTAGACTTTATCCTCAGAAAATATCATCTAAACATCACCCTAAGTACCAGCCCCAGCAATTAGGGGCCATCAGCCTTTAAAAATGTTTTTTAGCACATATCTAACCCAACCATCCAGGGCTGAGTTCACCTGACCACAGATTCTTTGAAAAGTTACCCTCAGCTCTTTGCCATGGTCAGTGAGACAAATGGATGTCTCCAGAAGGAAGATTATACCATTCTAAAATCTTTATCAACCTTTGAGTGAAGATATTGTATTTTTTTGGACAGATCTCCTGTGTCCAGCATCACTGACCTGGCTGGTGCCCAATGAGACTTCTCAAGTGAAGAATTTGTCTTCCTTTTCCATGATCTGACCCAAGCACAGGAGACACTTTACACTGGGTCACACTTCACACTGATCTCACTTTATGTTTCATTGCAGAGATCCTTTATACTGTAAGGACAAATTCAGCTTGTCACTACAGCACTGCATCCTGGGGAGAAGGCCAGGGATGGTTTCTTAGATAAATATAGGGAACTGAGGTCCCAGTACCCCTCATCCCTTAAAACAAATAGTGTCCATCAAGTAATCAGGATGAGCCATGAACATAAATTTCAGCATCTTCCTGGAGTCCTGATCCATCCCAAGAAACCATTCACCAGGACGCGAACTGCAGTTTTCTGGGGCAAGCTGCATTCAGTCTGCCATGTTGGACTTGGACCACTCTATAATCTTCTTCACCATTGCTCTAGAAAGGTTGTCACTCTTTATTAGGGTTAGCAGTGTCATATAGCATGTGACACATTTGAATTGAATTCCAGTTGCCTCCTGCCATGACTTTACCTCTGGGACAGGTGATACTGTGCTGTTGATGACACTTCTCCAATATGTTGGTCATCAATCCTGAAGAAAAATTCATATCCTGGTTCACCTACCCATGGCCATGGCATCATCCAAGTCCACAGAGAAGAGATTCCAGGGTTCAGAGCCCTTTCCTCGTGCTGTGAGCCAGCAGGTGCTGACAACAGCACTAAGGAAAAGTAAAACTGTTTCCTGGCTCATCCAGGAGCCCTCCACTTGTAAGAAGTTCTGGCTGCAGTCAAGATGGACAGAAATGTCACAGAGTGACAGCAGGAGGAACTGTTGTGTTGCCTAAAATTGAAGAAATAATTCTCTGGACAATGCTAGTATAGAAAGGCAAAAAAACCCAGTTCTTTAATAAGACATCTTAGGTGCACAAAGATGGCATGTGCACACCCACACCCACAGGTTTTTCAAACTTACAGTATATCTAATTATAATATCTAACTATTACACCATAGGGATACTCCCAGCCTCAAAATTGTCCATCCCCCAGGACCTCCCATAGACACACCTCTCAGAATTGGGTTGGTGGTCCCAAAAAAACAATACTTCATCCCACCTCCATCTTCATCAACTGCCTCTCTCCTGCTTGTACCATTTTCAAGGCTTCTGGGCTCTCTTGTATAGTTTTGACTAAGGTTATATCAAGGAGTGTTTTTATTATGTTCTATAGGTACACCTTCTACAGATTGCATGTTCTTGCTAGAATTTTTATCCATTGAAAACCTTGAGAAGAACACAAAAATATTTCAAGAATTTGGTACAAAGGGTGTCAAAGGGTGATTAGTTACCACTATTATAAAGTGTTAAAAACCATATATACTAGGATCTTAAGATCTTTAGGATCTTAAGATCTTAAGGATCTTAAAGCATCAGTTGAGTCATATCTTTTATTGAGTGGGTTTGGGCATCAGAGGATGCCTGCAATAGGCAAGGGTGTTACTGTCCCTGGGATGTGCATGGGAAAAGAAAGGTTGGCTGTTCCCCGCTCTGGACCAAGCATTAGAAACTTGAATGACATTCAGTGTTGCTACTCTTGAAATGTCAAGCAAAGGATGCTGATTTTGCCTCTGTCCCTCAGCTGCCATCAGGCAGCAGGACTCTGGTAAAAACAGAGCTCCCGCTGGAGCTGGACGGGGATCAGTGACCGAGCAGCTGAGCCAGGGCTTGTTTTGCTGGCAAAGCATAAACCTCAGATTCAATCACTCTTCTGATATCTTCCTTCCCAGGAGGTTGTAAGGACTCACCCTCTTCCTTCTGGAGACACAACAGTGGAGGAATTAATGGGATGAAGAAGCCAGGGAGTCCCAGAAGTGTGATGATCTTTCCATCTCTCAAGTAAGGGACGTCTTCCATGGACACGATGATTGGTATTCCCAGTAGTTAACACTTGAAGATTAACTGGCTTACTTCCCTGAATGGAAAATATCAGAGAAGGTGATTTAATTGATTTAATGGATTATAATTAGATGGTAATAGGCATGTGGGTATATACAATGAGTGCAGGAGACCAAACATAAAAGGAAGATTTATCCTCACTGAGATTTCTTTGCCATACACTAAACAGGGATAATCTTGAACGTTTTAGTCTGTTCTATTTCATATCTTCTATTTTATTATGTTATTGATTTCTTACTTTATTTTTATTTGGTTTATATTACTTTTTTTTACTCATAAGAACATTTTTCTTTTTTTTTTTCAAATAGCAGCTCACAGCCAAGGTCATGAAATGCAAATTTTAAATGCTGATGAGTTTATTTAATGCACATTCACATGCATACACTGTGTGTACAAGTGTGTGCAATGTGTACAAGCACATACAAGTGTATGCCATTAATCTAAGGAGAATTTGGCTAATATTATTCATAAATACTTTCAATAGGAACTGCAATACAGCTTCCAATATACACAAATATTTTTCCTTACCATTCACACTAGAAAAAAACTGTTTACTAGAAGGGTTTAACAACAGATTATAACAAATCCATAATCTTTTTCTGTAAAGAATCCTTGAAAAAATCTTGACATATAATATACTTCTTGAAATATTAATTTTTTTAGTAGAAGAAAATCCTAAGGTGAGTAGGGATTATCCTTTAAATAATGGACAAGTCTAAAATAATGCAAAGTATAGTCAGTTCCATCCCTATCAGATATTACAAGAGCTTGCTCTTAGAGCCCAGTTTGTTTGATTGGCAGAGAAATTAATTGTGAAAATGTAGATAACAGTACCTGTAGAAATCCATTTATGCAAGTGTTTTAGTAGACCTGTTACACAAGTAGATATGGATGTAGAAGGAATATCTATCACAGCATTCCATGGCCTGCCATAGAGTGTGATCAGGTGGACTTTGATGACCCTTGTGGGTCCCTTCGATCTCAAGATATTCTGTAATTCTATATTTTGTTTTTCACATCAGCAATGATAGTGTGAAATAGTCACCAAGAAGTGGTAATACAAGAAAAAAATCCAAACAAACTGTTTTCCTTATCAAACTAAACAAGCTTCCTAAATTCCTGGGGATCCCTCAATATGACCTGTTCAGAAAACAAATAATTGTGTGAGGTTTGTTACTGTGAAAGCAATGTTGTGAGCTGAAACCATACCCTTGGTCAGTAGTTACATCACCAAACATTTCTCCACCAGCCACCTTAGTGGTGCGTCACCAGATTAGTCTAAATCTCTCTTCTTTAGGGCTTGGAGATACACTTTTTAAGGCAACATTCAATAATTTGATTAATTAAATTGGATTAATTAAATTAAATTAAGCTGTTTGCACAATCGGGGATTTAAACTCAACTGAAATAATGAATATAATACACTCTTCTCAGTGTCCTTCCATCAACATTTCTGGGGAGAGAATTCTGACCTTGCTGGACCAGGAAAACTCAAAAAACAGATGTTTGGGAACTTCTCAGTGCCACTGAGTAGATCCCCACATGGCCACAGGAGTGGGTAAGTTAGTTTCATTTTGGACCTGCCTGTTCTGTTAAACTTGGCTGCCTCTCCAGCCACCAGCTCACGTTCCTGCTGCTCACACAGCACAGTGGTTATTTCGGGAAGCACAGCTTTGTGCATTGGGACAAGACTTTGGCTCCATTTTCCTAGACAGTTGTGCTGCAGAACAAATTTCTTTTCCCTAAAAGGTACATTTCCCCTTCATCCCTCCTCTGTAATCTGGAGGTAAAAAAAAGAGGATTTCTTTCCCTTTATATGCATCAGTATTTGAATACATGAGCCCTTTACCTCTATGCATACATATGTCTTATTATTTTTAACCTGGTGGTGAATGTGGATCAATGTTTGGTGCAGGGATGGAGAGTTCAAAGATATTGTCTTACATGATGCATGACAATAAGCAGCCAGAAGGAGGGAAAAAGTCCTTATTAACTCCCGCATTGTAGGAAAACGCAAACTGTGAGCTCAACTCTTACTGTATGTTGGGGAGTCCACACAGGAGACAGCCCTCAAGTCAGAAATTTATTGAAAGGCAAACTCAAGTGAAAAATGGAGCAATAGGAATAATTAAATAATATTGCAATGTTTATGTGCTCAGTTTTGCTGGCAGAGCTGTACCTACTTCCAGCAAACTTTTCATTCATCCACAAGTGTCCTGTGCAGCCAGACCCTTCCAAGACTGCCTTTCTGGCCAAGCGGAGTTAAATCAGAGATAATACTTTTCTCAGAATGGGGTTTCATGTGAAATTCCTACTGTTGCAGCCAAAAATTAATACAGAGCAAACAAACAAAAATCTTCAACCACAGGGAGTCTGGTGATGATACAGTCACACTATATCACCCAGACTCTGAAAGCATTTTCAAAGCATTCCAGCAAAGTGTGGGGGTCACTATTCCCTCCTTTTTTTGCAGTAGAGAAACTTCTGTGATACACAAGAGAAACTGAGGCACTTGCCTTTACCAAGTTCACACAAAGATCTTTCTAGGACAGCGAAGAACTGGATGTGGGCAGTTCATCCCACAAAGCAAAGCAGCCACCCACTGATTAAAGGAACTCTTCACTGCCACTAATTTTGCCCAGATGCAACGTGACAACTCTCAGCAGCATCCCAGGGCAGCCCAGGGCCTCCCTGCCAGCTCCTCTGTGGCACAACCTCTGCAATCCAGAGAGAAGGAACGCTTGTGATGTGTAGTCTCGCTGTTGCCACAAAGTGAGGGATGGCAGGTACCTGAGCAAGATAATATTTTGACTCTGTTATTCCAGCAACTGTAACCCTTAATGGGCAGTTTCCTTCATTTCTGCCATTGTAAATTACTTGGAGCACATAATGGCACCCATTTGCTTGAGCTCCAAGGTTTCAGCAGAAGAAAACAAAGAGGGAGAGAGCAAGAATTAACTTTTCATTTCTGCAACAGCTCAGCTGGCCATGCACAAAGTGGCTGGGTTTCATCCTGTCCCATTCTGCTCACAACCCAGTTCTGCAAAAGGACCCTTCTCACTCCCAGTGAGGCCCTGCAGAGTTGTTTCCCTATGTCCTTGCAAGGGTAAATCCAAGAGTGTTGGGCTGCGTGGAGGCTGTACCTTTAAACCCCAGTCAAAGCTGTTTCTCTGTTTCAGAGACATAGAAGAGAATGACAAGCACTGGGTAATAAGAGCTTTTCCTCAGAAAAAATGGATTAAAAATTAGTCCTTTCCTCCAACGGGATTGCAGAACCACAGAATGGTTTGGGCTGGAAGGGACCTTATAGACCATCCAGTTCCAACCCCACTGCCATGAGCAGGGACACCTTCCACTATCCCAGGTTGCTCAGAGCCCAATCCAACCTGGCACTGAACATTTTCAAGGATGGAACAGCCACAGCTTCTCTGGGCAACCTGTTCCAGGGCCTCACCACCCTCACAGGGAGGAATTTCTTCCTAATATCTGATCTAAATGTTAGCTCTGTCAGTTTGAAGACATTCCCCCTTGTCCTGACACTTCATGTCCTTGTCAAGAGTCCCTCTCCAGCTCTCTTATAGTCTCTTTAGGCACTGGAAGGGGCTCTAAGATCTCCCTGTAGCCTTCCCTTGCTGACACTGCTCATATCTGGAGAGCCTGAGGTGTGTCAAGGCAGACTGCAAGTAGCAGATAAGGAAAGGCTCTCCAGGAATATTCAACTGATGCTGGTGGCTTTGTTCCTGCCTTCACCGTGGTTCTTTTGATCTCCAAGAGGAAATGCAAGGAGCCAGCAATAACATAGGAGAAAGGATAGTGGATCCTGAGAGAGGAGCTGGTGTTGGGAATTATGGTCTGTCCAAGGAGGCCACTGCGACACAGATCTGGGGGACAGTGCCTGAGCCACCCTGGAGCCAGCACAGCCAAAATGCTGTATGTGAAAAGAATGAGCTCAGAAGGGGTAAGAATGAAAGGAACAACAGAAGACCAGCAAAAATATTGATTTTGTGTGTGTGTGTGTTACGATAAATAATAGAGGTGAAACCTCAGACAGAGCAGTTTTAACCTCTCTTACTCATGACATCCTACTCAAGGCATTTACAGCAAGCGAAATTGAGGCACAGACATGGGATAAAAGCTGACCAACCTGACCCAGCCAGTGACAAAAGGAGGACATGAACCAGGTTTCCTGGTTCCCAGATGTGATTCCTGGGCCACTAAAGTGGTCTATCCTTCAATGTACAAGGAATAAGGGGGCTTTGCAGCCCCTTTGCAACTCCATCACTTTGCTAGTGACAGGGGGAGAGTTTTAACTCACAACATTCCATGCTCCACTATGGAACCTGCAAAATCCCCATGTCCTAATAATTACCCTGGTAGTAATTATGATCCTTAAAGGGACCCCCCAGGGCAGATACTTTGGGCTATTTCCCTCCTGCAGTATTTCCTTTCTTATTAATTGAGAATGGCTGAAGGGGAGAGTTAACTCTGAGGATTTGTAGGCATTAATTTTTCATCTAATTATTAATATGCCTACAGCAGGTGTTGGATGTTTTCTATTTTAGTGGTCTCAGAGAATAGCAAAGGATATAAGAACCACTTATCTTCATTTAAACCTCTGCCTGACAGGTAGAGTGGGAGTAGAGAAGGGGTTGAACATAAGTGCAGTATATTTGTAATGTTGTTTCCTTCTAATTCTGTGATTGTGAAGACTTTATCTCATTACTGTCTTATTTGACTCAATTTCTTTCTCTCTTACCTCCATCTTGCCTTGCTTATTCTTCTTTCTTGCCTCTGTCTAAAAGCAGCTAAAATAAATATCTTCAGTATATGTATATAATATTTATTTAGCAAACATATTTTTATATGTTATCTCCTTAGTAACTACTTTCTGTTTCAGAAAAGCCTCCATTCAACTCCTTGCAGAGCAGAAGCTCTGTAGTTTGAGCACCCAAGACAGTCACCAAAGAAAACTACGAGCAGATTCATGGTATGAATTGGGCTCTAAAGCCATTGACATTTAGCAAAAAATAAATAAATTATTTACAGGTTATGGCTGGTCCACAGTGGGAAAATTCATGTGGTCAGTTTGAGGAACTTAACTTGCAATGCATAATTTTACTTATTCCAATCAAATGTCCTGACCTCTGAGGTCAGTTTTATCTGCTAATAACTTCTGGGTGATCAAGAGCTGAACTTGGGTAGTTGTATTAAGCCAAGGAAGGTTTAGGTTGGATATTAGGAAAAATTTCTACATCACAATGGTTGTCCAGTACTGGAACAGCCAGTCCAGAGCAGTGGTGGAGTCACCATTCCTGGTGGTATTTATTTAAAAGATGTGTGGATGTAGCACTTGGGGACATGGTTTAGTGGTGGACTTGGCAGTGCTGGATTAATGGTTGGACTTGAGGATCTTAGAGCTCTTTTCCAACATAAATGATTCTGTGATTCTAACTTTAGACCCTGTGCTTAGACTGACCCTAACCACCACCTGAAACTACCCTTAGTTTCACCCTAATGTAGATGCTTCTTGGGGATTTTCTAAATATGTAGATGAGTCTTAATCCTGTACTGACACCCTGGATTGATGTTTGCAGGAAGACTTTAACAAATCTCATGCACCTTGAATTCCTCAGACTGCACACTGTGTTTCCCTCTGGGAGGCTGTTCCTTGGCCCTTTGGGTCTCCTTTAGAATGGACACACTGAATTAAACCTGCCACAATATTCACTAGAGCACATTCCCGACAGCAGTGTGACCCTTTTCTTTTACCTGGCACTAAACAAACCGCTAATTATGCAAATTACAGCCTCCCTATTCATTTTGCCTTCATTTCCCACTGTATGCACTGTATCCAAACATCTGTGCTCCGGGGATATCTGACAGCTCTCAGCACTGGGCTTTGCTTAGCAGGTGAAGCCCTGAAGTAGGTCAGCATGGATCAGTGAGTCGAGCTTCTGTATCTCTGGCAAATCCTTTAAAAATCTTGTTTTGTGTCCATAAAGTTTGTATATATTTAGTATCTACTTAAAAACGTTAGTTCTCCTGGAGTAGGGTGGAGATGGATGTCTTTAAAGGCAGCCAGAGTAGCTGCTGAATATGCTGTGTTAAGAGTACCACCAAGAGGCCGGTAAGGAGATGGCTGAGGAGGTTTAATTGCATTTCACCGAGAGCAGAGAAGCCTCCTTAGCAGGAAAGGTGAAGGCTGGAAAAGGAAAACTGGGAAGTAGCTTTTTAATAACCAGCTGAGCCCCTCTCTGGCACTATTTTGTGGTAGCAGGATTGAAGAATGGCAAGGGGACGGGGACATGGCTGCTCTATAAATAGTGATGCAATAATAGTAGTGAGAAATAGCACTGAGAAATGCTTCAGCACACACCCTGCACTCCAGGGCTTGGCTGCTGCTGTGGCAGCACAAGGGATACAGTCTGGATATCCCCATCCCTAAAAGGCTCAGGTCTCCTGTCACATCATCAATAGACAGCACTCTCTTACAGTGCGATCAGATGAAATGGTGTGTTGCATCATTGTACAGGGCAGCCACACCTATCTCAATAAATAACAGCCTTTTTTAACCCCAGAATTTCCTTTTGAGCAGTGCTCTGTAGTGGGCACCTCTCCTTTGTTCCACAGCAAAATCCGATCAGAGAAATGTGATCAGAACTTGAAAGAAAACTAATATTTTCCCATTTAAATTAGCTGAGAAGTCATCAAATCTGAGGATTTCCAAACCACACACTGACTCACATGGGTGTGCCCAGCTCTGCTCACAGCAGGATGATGTGAGGACCAAGGTGAGGCTGCTCAGCATGTAGGGAAGGAAAACTCCAGAGCTGGACCTAATCTTGCAATAATCAGTGGCACAGACACTGTTAAACACTCAGTTGTCTATTCTGCAGTTCCTGGTGCTGTTGCAGCCTGGACTAGCTAACTACCTTGCACAATTTCTACACAAAGTTGAAGGACTGACACAAGGCAGGGACTGTTCCCAAGAGGAACTTTGGCTGCATCTATCCAGTTTTGGACAGCAAGACATCTCAGTGGTGAGGATAAAAGCAACCCTCTGGCTGGTGGGCTCAGAGGAGGGTTCTGGGTATGTGTGATTTCTGAGTGCTGATATAGCCTGGGGCATCTACAAAGGGTTTAGGAGGAAGAGGAGTGTCCCAGGGAAAGTCTCAATGGAATGACTTATGGAGTGTGTGCTTGGCACTATTGGCTCCATGTGATGAAACTCCATGAAAAATTTACCCAAAATAATGGTTAATGAATCCATAAAGACTCTACATTACCCTAGGGCAGGATGATGGGGTAGATAATCTTGCCAGGAGCCTTTCAACCCTCTTTCTCTAGCTGTTTGTAAGATAAGACTTTGTGAAAGTGTAAGTCCATTGAAAATAAAGGAGAAGAACACACTTCAAATGAGCCTTTTTTGCAATCCTTCCTCTGCTCAACAAAGTGGAAATTTTCCAGTTAAATGGGAGAGGACAGCACAAAATGACCCTTAGGAAGGACTGTTACAATTAAATGCAATAATTGGGGAACAGACTGAGGAAGCAAAGGCACCTGAATTCTGCTTTAAATGGACATTGCACTGCAGCCCTAAGTCCACTGGCTGTGACTCCTGCATTATATTTCATCGTGCATGTTGTGCACAGAAGGGATCTAATTTATCACAGTAGGACTCCAGTGTTACATTGGGATAACTGCAGGAGAAAAATCAGATCTCAGAATATTAATCCAAAAATACAGAACTCAAAAATGGCTGAGCACATGTACAGACATGCACGTGCACCCATGAAGAGGAAGCATGTGGGTTATCCTAATTTTATTAATCCAAAGTAACAGGGTTTTTTTCTGATGGTAGAAGCTCTTATAGTTCACATATTCAGAATCATAGGATGGTTTTGGTTAGAAGGGACATTAAAGATCATCTCATTCCTACTCCCCTGCCATGGGCAGAGACACCTTCCACTATCCCAAGTTGTTCCAAGCCCCATCCAACCTGGCTTTGGACACTTCCAGGGATGGGACAGACACAGCTTCTCTGGGCAATCTGTTCCAGGGCCTCACCATCCTCACAGTAAAGGTAATAAATAATAATATCCAAACTAAATCTATCCTCTTTGAGCTCAAAGCCATCTCCCCCTGCCCTATCACTACATTCCCTTGCGAAAAGTTCCTTTCCACAAACAATGGTTTATGTCTCCCTCACTGCATTACAGGCAACACTAAATGAATTAGTAGCATCCAACAGAAAAGTAGTGACTGCTCTTTTTTCACATTTCTGGTCCCAGTAACTGTGACCAGTTACAGTCAGTATCACTCTGGATTTGTCCTGACATCCGCTGCTTAATAGTTAGCCCAAGTGTTCCCTTCACAACTTTCCAAACTCATCATCCACCTGTATAATCCAACTGTATAAAATTTGAGTGCCCCGGGGAATCCACCTGGAGGGATGGGTGTTTGGAATACAGGTCTGTGCTGTTCATTGCATGGCACAGGGACGGGTCTGGCAGGATCAGCCCCACAGCTCTGGGAGAGGGTTAAGGCAAGGAACCTCATCTGAAATCAGTCTGTGAAGGATGAGCCTCTGCTCATACCGATTCTCCACATCATAAAAACCCCCAACAGCAAAGTTCTTATTAACTTCATCAGTTGCTGAACTTGGCTCTGGTGGCATAGGCAGAATGAAGGAACTCCCAAGTTCCCTGTCCCAAGTATTAATGCCTCATGGTGTTTGGGATACATGGGGTGCAGTGCATTTGCTGCTCCAGCAGCTCTGAGGAGCACATGATGCAGTACCTCAGCCTACACTGAACAAAAATTCCTCTGATGGTGAATAATAAAGAGTCAGAGAAACCCTGGGGACAACAGCTCTGTTTCCCTGCCCAGCATGCCATTTTAGAGACCTTGGAATTCCTTGAGAGCTAAAGAAATTAAAGCAGGAGAATTGAAATGCACCTCTGTAGGGCGCCAAGACACGGAACGCTTTTGCTGCCTTGTATTTTTCATCCTCTGTGGCTGTTTCAAAAATCTCTTTAAATATTAAAGACAACAATATTTATTTTAGTGATATAATGTGTGTAGTGCGGGGAGATTTCCATTTGTGTGTTTAGCACAAAAAGGAGTTTGAAGACTTTTATATAAAAGTATTTTTAGAGCTGAAAAACAAAGAATGCCAGAGTTTTTGAATAACTCAGCTTTCTGTGTTTGTTTGGTTGGGTTTTTTTAGGGGATCTGCCATGTGGATCTTCCTCAGGCCTAAATTTGGTAGGTCACGTTTCCAGACTTTGCATGGGTGAAGAAGGAGTCCAATAGTTTGGCTCCATTGTCCCTTTATCCCGGTACCTTATCCCCGAGGAGTGATCTGAACTAAAACACTGGGACAACAGCAGTGTAAGAAAGACATCCACAGTTCATAGACTAGAAATCAACTGATATTCTCAAAAGTCCCACTCTGATCTCTCACAAATCTGTCTTTAAATTCAATACTTATCTGAAGATGTCCTAACATTTAGGAGAGGCCAAGAACTTTCTTCCACCAAGTTGCCAAGGTGTTAAACCCATGCTTTTATTTTTCATGGCAACCAAAAATATTAGCTTATCCAAGACTAATATTCTATCCTAGACCAGGTCCTGATTGTGAATTTTGTTGATATTCCAGTTACTTCAATATGTTTCACACCCCTGCAGTATGGATTTGCCCAAAGAATAAGATCCATACAGGCCTTATACATAAAGTCAATCAAAAGTTTTAGGCTATGATGCAGGATGAATACAAGAAAAAAAATCACTGGAATAAAATATTTACTGTGTTTTTTCCCTTAAAAATTGGTGGTGAAGCCTTTTAAAGACTAATTCACCACATTTTTCCACTAGAAGGGAAAGCAAGGGATTACTGATATTGTCTGTGTCTTGATCTTCTGTGGCACTTTCTCATGCAGTAGAAAGAACAAACCTAAAAGATCTGCATGATAATTAAAACTTTTCCTTTGCTCCATAAGGCCTTTGCTTCTTTGACTCTCTTTGACTATTAAAGTACTCACTGATTCAGCAAATAAGTTATAAAAAGCTTTGGGTCTAGAATACTCCTCTCTATTTCAAACTTCCTCTTTTAGAACTGCCTCGCCCTGTCTGCTCACAAGGAACATCTCTTTTGGCAGAGGAGAAATATGGGGATCAGCGACCAGAAAGGATGATGCTGCATGTGGTCCTGTGTCCTTGTTGTGGATGTTGTGATGCCCTTCACTTGTAACAGAGAAGTATCAATATCTTTACTGACATAAACTAGTGGTTTTAAGGAGTTTGATAGTAAATGTGACAGTGGTTTAACAGGATTTGATGGCAAAGTACAGTGGATTGTTTACAGCACAGAGGACAGGGTCAGACAAAGCTGTCAGGGACACCCTCATATTGAGTCGTGGGGTTCAGAAAGGACCCCCTGGCCTTCCAAACTGGGTCAGTTGTTTATGTCTAAAAGATTATATGTGTATAATCAACCTTTCACATCACTTAGCTAAGATTTCAGTGGTTTAGTGCTCTTATTCCCAATTCACTGAGTATCTCACACAAGAAGGATTCTCACAGTCTCAAGGAGCAATCTTGAGACAAGTCCCTACTCAAGGGAAGATCATGATGTGCAGGCTGCTAATGTACAGGAGAGCTCAAAAGGCCCTGGGCTGTCCACTACTTATGGGGTAAAATAATTGGCTTAGGGTGATATTTCCATACCCTCTAGAGAAGTTCTTCCACATTTGGTTTGAGTCAGTCCTTGACCAGCACGACTGGGGACAGGGGGGGCATTGCTCAGATGCCCATGGCTATTGTGCTGCTATTTGTCTCCCCCAAATCCACCATGAGCTGGATGCAGCCATCATGACCAGACACACCCATAACATCCATCACTGGTGGTTATCACTCAAACATGGTTACTGGAAATAAAGGTCAGGTTGGAGGAGGTGGGGTAGAACATCATCACAGTCCCTCATCCTTCTTTGTCCTTGCAGTGAGCCAACAAGAATGGGTGGAGAGGTTTTATGAGAGGTCAAGTAGTCCACCTATTTGTCATCTGTAAATGTCAAATTCTTCGGCTATTTCCTGTCTCCTTCCACGCATTCAAATGAAACAACCCTACTTCATTGAGTCTTCCCATACCCAGCCTGCTTCCAGACTGGGTCTCTAGTGACAGCTCCAGCCCAACGTGATCTTCTTTCTAGGGAGACCTCGATCCCCACAGAAGCAAGGAGATGATGAAGGAACAGATAGTTCCTCCTGCTATTTATTCTTCCTCTTTCCCACTGTCTGCTCATTCATTACAGCTGCTGAAGAAGTCAAGAATCCTCCTTCCCTCTCGGGACTATAAAGGTGAAGCTCTGGTGTAGATGTTATCCTAGTGCAAAATGGGTATGGTTTCTGTTGGCAGGAAAATGGCTGGAGAGAGAAAAATAAATTTAGTGAAAATACATATATTTCCTATGTTTGAGTGTTGGACTAGATGACCTTTAAAGGTCCCTTCCAACTGAAACTATTCTATGATTCTGAGATAAAAGCTTCTATTGCAGCATGGAGGGTTCAAACACACAGTGGAGTTAATGCAGGGTAAAAAGTTTCTGTGCATCAGCTGGCCTGAGGTAACTGCTCCTGTGTGTACTTTCATCTTGCAGTAAATCTGAGTTAATTTGAGTTACAGCAGTCCTCTCTCTTTAAAAGAATGTGAATGATTCAAACAACTTCACATTTGCTACAGGCAAGAAGCTTGTGCACGGACTGTTGCCACGGAAACCTGCTCACAGATCTTGGCACAAAGGAAATATTGTTACTGTTCCATTAATTACTGTATTAAAGCAAGTCCCCATCTGAGATCAATCCCTGTTGCACTTGGTACGCAGTGAGAAATACTCTTTGTCCCAAAAAACTTCTGATCCAAAGAGGGACCTTCTCTTCAGCTTTGCAGGGAAAAAAAAAATTATTTTACAAAGTTAAGAATTGAACCAGAGTCACATAAATCAAAGTCAAGCCGCTGCCTGTGGATCAGCCAAGTTATTGCCAAGGAAGTCCAAGGCTGGAGGTCCACGGGGACTCCACTGACAATTAGAGGGGTGCCAAGGGCTGCCAACAGGCATCTGAAAATTGAACCAGGAACTGTGTGTCTGGGTTTTGTGTGTTTTGTTTTTGCAAAGAAGCGAGCTCTGTTACTACACTAGCAAATACAGGCTAATAACCAACCAATTTCCTATAATGGCACTTCGTATTTCAGCCTCTGTTCATTTTCTTCTCATTGTCACCCAGGAGGTAATGGCACTGTTTGCTTTTCACAGCAGAGATGCACCCTGGTATATCATGCCTCTGAGAACAAGGCTCAAAATTGAACTTGGTAGAGTGTAGTGAGTGACATTTTCGTGGCATAATGGGTTTTAGCCATCGTTTCAATTACCACAGGGCTGTCCTGTCAGTGATTGCAGAGGAATAGGGTTTGAACCTTAAAAATCTGCTCTCCTCCACTTGTCAGGAGGGGTTTTAAAGACTGCTTGCACCCCATCAGCGCTGCTAGGAGGCAAGCTGGTGCTTTCCCAAATGTGGCTTTCAGGTAAAGTTAGGGTTTTGTATGAATCCACAAGCATGGTATGACTGTCACAAAACCTGCTTTCCTTCCATAAGAGACTAACAAAGAGCCGGGGTCTTCATCTAACACTGCTCAAGAGTGGTCTGCAAAAGCCTATGGTGTAAAAAGAGATCTCACGGAGAAATCACTAAAAGTGAGAAATCCAGAGCCAACACCATTCCAGCTTTATAGACTTTAATTGTTCTCCTCTTGCTTACACTGGGTATCCAATTCTAAGTGCACATGAAAGGATTTTCCCAACAACCTCTGAAAAATACAATTTTTTAATCTCCAGATACAAAATTTTAGGTGGTTTTTTTTTTTTAGTTTTAGATATGGCAACATCCATTTCTATCCCTGGACTGACACTCATACCCTTCTCCTGGGCCCCTCATTCCTTAACCAATTAAGGTATTGGATCTGAGTCCAACAAATAAGACACGAGCTTCACATTGTCACTGTTCCTTAGATGGAGAAAGAGCATGACCCAGAGAGGGAAAGATCAGCTTCAGCCACCTCAGAGGCCTTGCAGAATGGAGTCCAACTAAGGACAGGACACCCATGCATTGAAGATGAACTGTTGAGCAGCCAAATTCCATCTGCTTCTCTCTGTAGAATCATAGAATCATTTGGGTTGGAAAAGACCCTTGAGGTCATTGACTCCAACCATAAACCTAATATTGCCAAGCCCACCACTGAACAATGTCCCTAAGAAATCTACATGTCTTTTAAGCTTTCTTTCAGCCTCTGAGGATTCTCTTGCTTCCTTTGCTCCTCTCTGCTGCCTTCTCCCAGACATTTATAACCCCATCCTCACATTGTGGCAAGGGTTGATCCCCTTATCCCTTCTCCATTTTTTACCTTCTGAGGATATCCAGTTATTGTGTGGAGAATCACAGAGTGACACTTTTTAGTCAGGAGGAAGAATTCCAGAAAGTCCTTTTACTCCTCTTGTAGTGTCAGTTGAGATCTCAAATTCCTCTGCACTGACTAGGAGGAAATCTGTATCTCTGATTCTCATATGTTCCTCTGAAATGTCCAGTTCTCACTAATAAGAGAGATAAGGCACAGAACAACCCCACCATTGCCTTAAGTCCAGTCTGGTACTTGTTACACTCTGATACTTTCAACCAAAAAAAAAAAAAAAAAAAAAAAAAAAAAAAAAAAAAAAAAAAAAAAAAAAAGAAAAAAGAAAAAAGACAAGATACTACCATGCAGCAATTTTCAATGCAAAGATGTCTAAGCTTGAAGATCCAAAGGACACTGAGAAAGGTCTGGCCAATTAACTCCAGACTGGAAGTAGCAAAACTGTGTCAGTCCAGAGTTTATTAACATCTGAGCTATCAAGCCTGGCTATCAGCTAATTACCCCTGCAAGTACATCTTGCCGGGTTCCTGCAGGGGTTCTGTCTCAGAATGTCACTGAATCTACTGCAAAGACATGAAGTATGTGAAAGTCCCATTCTTACATCTATAAAAATTCATCCCAAAGTCTGGATGGAACTAAGTTTTAAAGACCAAGTGATTCAACCTGTCGGGGAGAAATTGAGTGGGAAGGAAATCCTAAAAGAGAAAGTCTTGGGGGGGGGGAAGAAAAAGGACAACGATGATGGTGGACTTTGATGTGCATTCAGAGGGGAAAGAGAGTCCCTGGGATGGTTCAGAGAAGCAGAATTTCCCTAGAAAATTATCAACAGGTTTTTTAAAAAATGTGACTCCTACAGATGCTCAGTTTTAATCCAACTGCTTCAAATCCCTTTTCTACACTTTCTGCAAACTTCCATATATTTACTTTACTTCCCCAGTGTCACATTGTTGTGTCTTGGGGTTTTCCTCCCTGCTTTTGCATGGCCCCATTAATATTTATGATTATCTCATTTACAACATCACTTTTTAATACTTAAAACTTATGTGAATTATTGTAGCAGCCCTGAATGAAAATAATCTATTAGCACAAAAGAATTTTGTCTGCACAATTAAAACAAAAGTGAATTAAACTAATAACTCTAATTTTCTAACTGCTAGGCATTTATGTTCCAGAAGAAAACAAAGATTGTACCACAATTCTAGTTTGGTCTCCTCCTTTCTTGGCTTTCTTTAGCCACTTTTCTTTCCTGAGAACCCCACAACTCCCAATGCACCCCTCATCACAGTTCTTTCATGCACTCTGGCTGTTTTCTAAGATTCATATTATCCTATTTTTTGGAAGTCTGTGGAGCATCATTTCAACCATGAGAGAAACAGAGCAAAAAATCATCTGTTGTGCCTATCCTCAAGAACACTATTTAGGTAAAAATATCAGGGAAAATATGTTGTTCTCAATACTGATCATTTGTAAGTGAGTGAGTCTGGTGCCTACAGCATTCCCTATCTCTGTACTACAGACAACAAGAAACTTCAAAGTCTAGTGGCAATTTAGGCATTCCTTTACCAGCTGCTGCATCTGGAGGATGAAGAAAAAAAGACAGTTAGACCAAAAAGGGTTGGCAAAATTGAAGAAAGGTGGTTTTTTCTCAGTGCACTAAGAGGATTTCTTTCTCCTCCAGGGACTGCACAGCGGGAGCAAGGCTTCTTGGCCTTCCAGCACAATTTGGCAATAAAGGAAGAACAGCCCTCTCATGAGGGTTTAGTCAGGAAAACTCATCTGGCTTTTCCACATGAATTCATGTCTTCATTGCCTTCTAAATCAAACCTCAAGGTATATTGGTTATGAAAGCTGTGAGTGAGCTGATGAAATGCAGTGGCCTGCAGTGCTGGCATCTCCCTCTGAAGAAGTCAGACAGCAACAAATTCAGCAGAGTGATTGACACCACACCCCATCCTAACACTGACATACTCTTTGGTGACATGAATTGAGCCAAACTCCACTCAATGTATTAACTGGTTCTCCATCCACTGGAACTGAAGCCCAGGTAACTAAGAATGATGTAATGTACACATTTTAAGCACCTAAAGTTGGGAAACACAAGTGTTATCCCATGAAGCTTTAAAAAGACAGCTTTAAAAGCAAGTTAGAATTTCAGCAAGATGCCAAGTAGGTGCACAACTCAGAACTAGCCCAGAAGCCTTCCGCCCACTCATCCCTCCATCCATTGATGCACTGTAGAGCTGGGACTCTGTGTCTGCTCATTGCATCTGTGAGCAACAGTCATGCTAAAGAAGTGAGGAGGAAGCATCTGAACTTCACAGATGTCTTTTGAAACACATTTGCAAAAAGGCTGGTTTGGATGCCCAGGCAATGGCTCAATCAAGTTTCTCTTTCACCCATACGCAGCACTCAGCTCCCAAACCTTCAGGAATGGCAAGTTGGCCCAAAGGGAAAGGATCCTGCAAAGTCACACAGTGTCCTTCCTCTGGTTATTACAGCTCCAATCCCACAGCATCTCTTCTTTGACCTCTACAATTCCCCAGTTAATTTCTCTGCAAGTCCTTAGAGCTGGTTTCCCTCAGTAGCCTGCTGGGTGAGGTCCTCAGGGCTGAGGGAAAAGAGTTGTTTGTTTGGGTTTTTTTCTACTTGACCCAGAAAAGGTAAAACAAATTCCCTGTGAAAATCTATTTTTCATCCAATAGCACCTTGTTGTCCCTGAGGTAGACAAGTCAAGTCTTGTTTCATAAGCTCCTCACTGTACACAGAGGAGTTTGCACTAAAACCGAGAAGACAAAGGGTAGACCAAGGACTCAGTTGGGAACAAAATCTCTATTACAGTAATGCCACCTAAAGTCAAGGTTCTGCTGTGCTATAGCTGTATAGGGACTGTTTAGAACAGAACATCATAATCCGATATCTGATACCCATAAAAGAGGGTCTGCAGGTTGTTACGTGCCTAAACATCATGGGGTGGAGATATGGGGTAAAAGGATGGGCCAGGACATACTGCAGAGTTCTACTCCAGAAACAGAGCACCAGGACTGCCAACCTAAAGGGATGTCCCAAGTTTTCAGCAGCAGAAATCATTGTTTCTAAAAGCCCTTTTCTGCCACTAGTGAGGAAGGTAATGGTAGCCTTGACTTTTTCTGATGCTGCTTTAAACAGGTGAGAAAAAGAAACAGAACTTTTTGATTGGGAAAGTCAGAAAGAATAATACAAATAGTGGGGGAAATTTATTATATAATGAATTATCTTTAGACAAATGAACTTACAGGAAAGAAAATCCTGATAAATAACATGTATTTATGTACACATATACCATTCACTCACAGACAGAAATATATATGTCATTGCTTACCTTTTTGACAAAAAAAATCTACAGGCAGCAATTGGTAAGAGGTGCTATGAATAGGGATTGGTTAAAATGGGGATATAAATTCTGTCATGGGATACTGTCAGATTTATCCAAGGGTGCCAACAACAGCATACATCACATCTACATATTGGCAGCTTTCATGCTAGCTTGTCAAACAAAAGAGAGACAGGAAGCATCATTTCACTAATCTGAGGGATAAAATAGCAAAAGCTAAATAGAGAGGGAGGGGAATAAGGGAAGAGACACAGAGGAGATGAATGCCTCACAAAAACCCAATATGTGGGTAGTTACCTGCAGCTGTGCTGTCCTTGAACTTGGAAAGTTTCATAGGCACTGCAAACATTTTTTTTCTTGCTACTGTGATTTGTTGGACCTAGAGAGAACTGAGGCCATGACCTTGCCAGACTTTCCTGTTCAGGTGTCAGAATCTGTGAGGAGGTTTTCAGAACGGATAACCAACGTCAACAGGCACAGGAATTGAACATGCATTTTCCAACATCCTGGATACAGTTCTGTGCTGGGCTGACCCTGGCCAGATCCCACCAAAGCTGTTCTATCACTCCTCTCCCTCAGCTGGACAGGGGAGAGAAAACAGGCTTGTGGGTTGAGATAAAGACAGGGAGGGATCACTCACCAATTTTCATCATGGGCAAAATGGGCTTCACTCGAGGAAATTAGTTTAATTTATTATCCGTCAGATCAGAGTGGCATAAGGAGAAATGAAACCAAGTCTTAAAAACACATTCCCCTCATCCCTCCCTTCTTCCCAGGCCCAACTTCACTCCTGATTTCTCTACCTTCCCCAACCCCAGTGGCACAGGGGAATGGAAAAGGGGGGTTATGGTCAGTTCATTACATGTTGTCTCTGCTGCTTCCTCCTCAGAGGCAGAACTCCTCATCCTCTTCCACCTGCTCCGGTGGGGGGTCCCTCCCATGGGAGATATTCCTCCATGAACTTCTCCAATGTGAGTCCTCCCTATGGGCTTTAGTTCTTTGCAAACTGCTCTAGCAGGTCCTTTCCACAGGGTCAGTCCTTCAGGAACACGAGTCCACCACACATTCGCAAGTCCTGCCGTCAAACCTGCTCCAGCATGGGCTCCTCTCTCCAAAGGGCTGCAGGTTCTGCAAGGACCCTGTTCCAGTGTGGGCTTCCCATGGGGTCACAGCCTCCCTCAGGCATCCACCTACTCTGGAATCGGCTCCTCCGTGGGCTGCATGTGAATTTCTGCTCCCTCATGGTCCTCCATGGGCTGCAGGGGCAGAGCTGCCCCACCATGGGTGGCACCACGGGCTGCAGTGGAATCTCAGCTCTGGCACCTGGAGCACCTCCTGCCCCTCCATCACTGACCTGAGTGTCTGCAGAGTTGTTTCTCTCACATATTCTCTCTCCTTTCTTCAGCTGCAGCAGTGCAGGGGTTTTTTGATCCTTTTCATATGTGTTATTCCAGAGGTGCTGCCACCGAAGGGCTCAACCTTGACTGGTGGCATGTATGTCTTGGAGCCACTGGCACTGTCTCCATCAGATATGAGGGAAGCTTCCAGCAGGTTCTCACAGAACACACCACTGTAGCTCCCCTTCAACAAAAACTGTGCCATGCAAACCCAGTCCAAATATCCACAGAGACACTGGGCAAAGGGATATGCAGTGAAGGGAAAGCCAAGACAAGGTGCCATCAACCTTACTGATGCCTGGAGAAAGGAAGGAATATGTCTATCTCCAAAACAGGTAAGGAGGAGAATGCAGAGAACTACAAGATGGTCAGCCTCACCTTATCTCATGGGGCAGTTACAGAGCAAAGACTCATCTCCATTTCCAGCCACATGAAGGACAAGAAGGTGATCCCATGTTGTGTGAGGAGAGGGTGGGACAAATGGCTTTGTTTACCCTGGAGAAATGATGACTTTGGAGACCTGAAAGCAGTGTCAGCACCTTTGGGGAGGTCACCAAGATGACAGAGAGAGGCTCTTCCCAGGGGTATGTGGTGTGGCACTCCAGCAAAATCAAACCCAGACAAATATCTCACTTGTGTCAGAACAAAGCTGTGACTCCAAGCAAGAGTGTCAGTCTAAACTTCTGCCCATTTTGCAGTCCTCTGTAAGACTTCTAGAGTAGACCCACAGAAGAGCTGTGACTCTGTAAAACTCAACACTAGGCCCTGTTTTACCAGCAATGTGGTCCCATGTCCCCATTTCAGAGAAAAAATATACAAGACAGTGAGAGCACTTGGTAGTCTAAGACATGATGTCCTAAGGTCTCCCTTGCCTCAGGATCCCTCAGCATTCATTCCAAACAAGACTTGTTGAAGGAAAAAGATTTAGTTTTAGGTTGAATAGAAACATGTTCTGTTTGTCCCTGTTGCCCGGATTTCTTCCCAAAGGTTTCTCTCAGTTTTGAATTGCTGACCCTGTCTTCTGCCTCTACAGTAGAAGTGGTAGATAGGGGATGAGGTGTCAACAGACCTTGGCAGATTCTCACGCACAGCAGGGTGTCAGAAGGACAGACCTGCTGAAGAATAATTGCTCCTGATAGCCTATTGACTTTGATTAGGAAACACACATTAACATCTCTCTTCATTTAAGCCTCTCTTGTAGAAGGTAGCCTCCTTAAGTGTTCTGTTGTCTGGAATATTAGACCAGGAATTAAAAATGACAGAACGGACAATTTGGCAGCAAGTGTTTAATTAGGCAATAAATTAGAGTCCCTGAGAGCACAGGGATCTGTAGCATCTCTCTTCTTTTGAAAATAAATCATAATGTTTTTCCAATGTACAACACCCCCTTATTACACACTACAGATGGAGATCCACACCCCATGCTGTTGGTTTTACTAAACCCACATTGACAAGGAGAAAACAGAAGTGTATTAATGTTTTAAGTGTTTTCCTGCTGATGGATCTGTGGGATCTTCCAATATGCTCTGTGCATCCTGTTTCAGGATCAAGCTGTGACCCCTCCTCCAGACTTCCAGACCCCAAACCAGCCATTTCATGGTCTATTTCCCCTGACCTTGCAATACCCTTACTACAGTGTTAGCACCTCTTTATGAGCAGGATGAAGAGCTGGAAAAGCCTCTCAGCTTTCTGAAGTTCCAGTGGGTGGGATGCCAAATGACAGATCATATGCTGATATTGGATATCAGATGCTTTGGTGGCTCCCTCAGTTACAGCAGGGAGGAAGGTGGCTGCTGGGCTGGAGTCAGAAGTTTGTCACTCAAAGTCATGCACAGGGTCTTGCTTGATGGCAGACTGATTCTCTGTCCTTCTCTGGATCCCCACACTACCATGCTGGAATGGGAATAATGTCATGATCCTTGGATAATGCAGATATGGTGACATGACAGACGAAACAGAAGAGAAAGGGAAATTTGTGGAGTCTCACGAAGAATAGGGACGATGGACACAATAACTACCTGATTTGTCTTTCTTTAATTTTTGGTTCGTCCACAATCAAATTTTCAGGTCATTCAATCATCTTCGAAATTTTGCGCCTTCTCGACTTTTCTTTCATTCCTTCTTTGATTTTCCTTCCTTCCTTCCTTCCTTCCTTCCTTCCCTCCCTCCCTCCCTCCTTCCTCCCTTGTTCTCTTCCTTTTCATCTCCTCTGTTTTCTTTCAGTACATTTTCACATGAATAAAGAGCTGTTTCTAAATGAAACACTACAAAGGCTCATTTGTACAACACAGAAATGAAATTTCTCATTGTTTTAGGAAATGTAACCTAACCCAAAAACTATTTGCTGAATTTCCCTCATCTCTGAAAGACTTTTACTGTTCTTCTCAAACTCTCTATAGTAAGATGTAATGCAATAGTGTCTCCCCCAGACCTCTGCATAGGTCTGATAAAGGTTTCATATTAGGAATTCTCCCACCACTCAACCTCTAACAAGCATTGCCTTATCCCATGGTCCTTATTTAATCTCCCAGCAGAAATTGCAGGCAAGGGTTATGTAAAATCAAAGTGGTATGGAAACTGCTTTGACTAACACTTCTGACAAATAAGAGCTTATAAGAAAAAGTGATACCCAAAGGCAAGAAAGGAATAAATGACAACTAGAGTCCATCTTTTATAAGGGAGGGATGGACAAATGTTCAAAGGTCTCCTGTCCTGCAGTAATCTGTAGCATAATAATAAGGGGGGTTTGTACATTTTTGAACAAGCTCTGTTGTGCTTGGCTGATGAAAGGTTGTTATAACTGCTGACCACACAAAGCTACTGCTCATCTGTGAACCATTTTTCTCATCTTGCAGCTTCTTATGCATGGCTGGAATATGAGCCTATGTGGCAGTTTGAGCTCACCATACTCCACTTGGGATCCCTGAGCAGAGATGGTTTTGATTGATGGGTTTGAAATGCAAGTTCAGAAAAATAATGCCTGAGAATGTCTGTCAAAATGAATATCACATTGCTGCAGTGATCAATCTGTGGGGCTAGTTCTACATCCATAATTTTGGAGAATGGAAAAAGAAGAATCTGGAAAGAAACATGTCAAAAAACCTCACGCCACCAAAATCATTGTAGATTAACAAGGTTGGCAGAGAATCAGCACCTGTCCCTGCCACAGCCACAGTCATCTGGTAATTCCCAGGCAAAACCCTATTGTCAAGAATAATATCAGCAAAATAGATCAGTAATTAATGCATTTACAGTGTCTCTTGTGCTATTCCTTTAGCAGGCTGCAGTTTCCATGGCTTTGCATTATTTATACTGATGGCTAAAAGGATGCTTTGTGGTGGAAGTTACACATTCATGTGATGGAGGTTCTATTAAGTGCCACTTGTGTGTGCAATAGCACAGACTCAGCCCTATTTTCTTAATCAATCAGCTTGCACAGAGTCCAATAGATGGAAATGAAAGGTTGGGAACTGTGGTGGGTTGACCTTGCCTGGACGCCAGGTACTCACCAAAGCTGCTCTCTCACTCCTCTCTGCAACTGGACAAGGGAGATAATAAATCAAAGGTTTCATGAATTAAATAAGAACCAGGATAGATCACTCACTAAATATCATCACAGGTAAAACAAACCCAACTTGGGGAAATTAACTGAATGTGTTACCAATCAAAATCAGAGCAGGATAACAAGAATTAAAACAAATCTTAAAAACACCTTTCCCTCACCTCTCCTTCATTCCTGGGCTTAACTTTATTTCCAGTTCTCTACCTCCTCCCCACAAGCAGTGGAGGGAGTTGAGGAATAGGAGTTACAATCTGTTCATCACATGTCATCTCTGCTGCTCCTTTCTCCTCAGGAAGAGGAGCCCTCCCCCTGCTCCAGCATGGGATGCCTCCCATGGGAAACAGCTCTCCATGAACTTCTCCAACATGAGTCCTTCCCATAGGCAGCAGCTCATCATGAACTGATCCATGGGTTGCTCCCATGGGTCACAAGTCCTACCAATAAACTTCCTCCAGCATGGGCTCCTCTGTCCATGGTTCCACAGGTCCTTCCAGGAACCTGCCCCAGCATGGGCTTTCCATGGGATCACATCCTTGTTTTGGGTATTCCCCTGCTCCAGTGTGGGTCTCCTCCCCAGGCTGCAGGTGGATCTCTGCTCTCCCATTGACCTCCATGTGCTGCAGGGGCACAGCTGCCCCACCATGGGCTGCACCACGGGCTGCAGTGGAATCTCAGCTCTGGCACCTGGAGCTCCTCCTGCCCCTCCTTCTCCAGACCTTGATGTCTGCAGAGTCGTTTCTCCCACATTTTCTCACTCCTCTCTTCTCTGGCTGCAATTACTTCTGCACAGTAACTTTTTCCTTATTAAATATGTCATCACAGAGGCATCACAACCATCTCTGATGGGCTCAGCCCTGGCTACAGTGGGTCCATCCTGGAGCCAGATGGCATTGTCTCTGTTGGACATAGGGAAGCTTCCAGCAGCTTCTCAAAGAAGCCACCCCTGTAGCACCCTCACTGCCAGATCCTTGCCACACAAACCCAACACAGGAACTTATAGAGTTCTGCAGGTAAGGAGACACTGAGTAGATGAGGATTCTTCGCCTTGCAAGGCACAGACCATACATACATACTTAAAGGTACAGGGATCACAAAGCAGAGGCCCATAAAATCAGAAACAACATGGGGAGAGGGAGCAAGGATGAGATGTTCACTTCTTTTTCAGTAAAAGCAACAGGAAGCAGCCAAATAAGATGGTAAAAGGCAGATTTAAGAAAACAACAACCATACAAAAAAAAACCTAAAAAAAACCAAAACCAAAAAACCTACAAACACATATTTTGTCACATATTATCTGTTTAATCCGTGAAACTTCTAGTAATAGACTATAAATATGTGTTGGAAATACTTTATTAACGTTCTACAGGAGATATTCCCCCCCATGACTGCATGGGGGGGAATATCTTTCTTGCAGAACCAAGTCCCTTCCTTGCAGAAACAAGGACATGAAAAGAGAAAGGGTGAAAATCAGATGAAGAAATATTTTTTAGGTCAATACCTCAAAGGCACACAGAGAAAAGAGGAAGAACATAAAACCCAGGCAGGTGCATCCAGTTCTTTTAAGGCATCTGGTCATGAAATATTACAAGCCCTTGTTACATTGTGAACCAGGAGAAAGGGGACTAGATGGGTAATTTATATAGCATCTATAAAAATGCAGCATCAGGTCGCTGGATCAACCAGGTCCAGCTGCTTGGTCAGTGCCAAGATGAAGAGCTGTCCAATGCCTCCTTCCCAGACATTAACTTTCAGTTGAACACCTTTACCCATGAATTACAAACCTTGCTGTGTTCCAGGGTAGAACTGGGCTCAGGGAGGGCATCACACAGAAAACACATGGCTTGCAATTAGTGGGTCAGTGAGCAAAGAGGAAGGACTTGAAATTATCCAACTCTATAAACTGAAGGGCAGAGATGGAAATAATTCATGCACTTCTGAATTTCAAGATGGGAAAACTCGGGAAAGAGTCTGGAGCACAAGTTTGGTGAGGAGCAGCTGAGGGAGCTGAGGGAGAAAAGGAGTCTTGGAGAGGATCTTATCACTCTCTACAACTACCTGGAAGGAGATTGTGGTCAAGTGGTCAGGCTTTTCTCTCAAGCAACAAGCAATAGGACAGGATGAAATGGCCTCAATTCTATCAGTAGGTTTCAACTGGATATTAGAAAAATGTCTTCGCTGAAAGGGTGGTCAGGCATTGACACAGGCTGCCCAGGGAAGTGGTGGAATCACCATTCCTGGAAACGCTCAAAAAATGTGTAGATGTGGTGCTGAGGGACATAGTTTAACAGTGGACTTGGCATTGCTGGGCCAGTGATTGGGCTCGTTGATCTTAGAGGTCCTTTTCATCCTTCGTGATTCCATGATTCTGTGATGCCAGCAGAAGACTCCAACAGAAAGAACACTGTCTGTTGTTTCAGCTGGGAGCAGCAAACATTGAACCTGTCATTCAGCAATCCTTTTGAAAGCAGAAAAATAATGAAATGTTGTTTTCAAGTTGATGTCTAGGGATAAGAAAGGTTCTATTTTGTTTCTGTTTTGCTTCTTAACAAAATCTAAATGAAATTACATATTCTTGTGCCAGAATGAACAAGTTGTTCTTTTTGATCAAAATTGGAATATGGCATTTTTTGTTCAGACTATTTATAAGTCTTTTCCTTTCTTTTTAAAAGAAAATAATCAATTCCTAAATGAAAACATCACTTTTGGTTTAAAAGTAAGAATAAGAGTTCTTTTAGGAGCTGTGAAAATTACATGTGTCATCCATTTTGCTCCTTGCATATTTTGAAAGCTGCAGTCTTTGCTGAAATCAATCAGTTCACTAATAGTTATGGTCACCATGAAAGTGAATTTTTTAGAGAATTTACTTTTTAGCAAGAAAATAAGTTGCTTCCGCTCTCCTACTTCATTGGTAAACAACTTTAGGGTCCTTGTTTTGCCTCCTAAGCCTTCATTTCTGTCATCTGTAAAACAGTGGGTGGTCATTGTGTTTACCCATTTGTTCTGGGGGGCTTCGGAGATGATAAATCATGCATGAGTTATTAAGCCTTAAGTGTCACATAAAAAGCTACTTATACATTCTGAGGATTCTTGAGGAATGTTTCTGATTGAAGAGGTGAAAAAAGCCAGACCACCCTCTCCTGACAAGAGGTAATTGTGTCAGTAAGTGCATCACCTAACCTGTTATATAAAGTTGAAGAATAAATTAAACTTAACCCCCTCTCCAACCACCTGCCATCATTCACAACTCCAAATGGAATTCATGATTCTTTTTAGTCATTTTCAGTGCCTGGAAATGGAAGTTAACGGGATTTGAAGAAAGCAAGTTGCATTCTGCTGCAGTATTTCTCAACAAATCTACTCCAGAAATCATTTCAGCTCCAACACATGCTGAGGAAAACCATTATATCATTCAGTGATTTATTAGCCCAACAAGCAGAAGTAACACAGCAAGGCTGAGTATCTATAGCCATGTATCTGGGAATTATGTTTTAATTAACCAATTTCTCTAATATGTTGTCTAAGCTTCCTGCAGGGGAATTGAAAAACCCCAAACAGCTGCAAGGCTGAAAGACTCTCCAGACATTTGGTGTCCTCGTTGTGTTTTGGTCTGGCTCAGTGAACACCCCTCGTGACAAATGCATATTGATGAAGCAAAGAACTGACTAATTGACACATTTAATGAAAACTTAATATATTCTGCTAGTGGCAGAGGGAAGTATTAAACTTGCTCACAGTTAATTGTTATAAAATATTAAACACAAACATGGAAGTAGAAGGAGGACAAAACAAGGATTATCTTCAAGAGAATCAGATCTCTGGAATGGGTCAGAATAGCAATTTGGAGTCTGAGAGTTATGAAAGACACCATAAATCTGGTATATCCAAGAACTTTCTAAATGTGATTGCCACTAGACATCAAATAAACTTTAATCCTTACCTACAAATGATGAAAAAATAAATCTTCCTGTCCTATCTGTGTCCCATAATTTATTCTATGCACTGTGATCTGCTGTTGCTTTGTCTTTGTCTAGCAATTTAGTCTCACCATTTCCATCCCAAAATCCTTTGAGATGGTCTAAAGCTGCACACTCTGCTTGTATGGCTGTCTCTGCAATAGGTCCCACGTGGGTCCTTGTCTTTGTTTAAAGCTGCAGTAGAAGTACTCAACAATGCAAAGAACTGCCAGATGTCTTTGCTAGTTTCTAAATATTTAAATGGTATTCAGAAGTGTATATGTTTCAGGGGAGGTTCAGGTTGGATATTAGGAAAACTTTCTTCACTGTGAGAGTGTTTAAGCCCTGTAACTGCTGTCCAGGAAATGGAGTCACCGTCCCAGGAAGTGTTCGAGAAATGAGGAGATGTGGCATTTTACAACATGGTTTAGTGGGGATAGTGGTGTTCAGTCAAAGGTTGGGTTTCATGATCTTGGAGGTATTTTCCACCCTTAATGATTCTATAATATCACATCTCTCTTTCCTTCATCAGATCCATTCTCCTACGACACACAGAAGGGCTCTTCAAAATGCCTTTTAAAGACTCACTCAAGTATGGGCTGCCTGAAGCTCCTGAAATTTTGACCCAAACAATAGGAAGCACTGGTATCTCTGAGATTTACAGTTGAATAAGTCATAGAGACTGAAACAGTGTCTGCCATGGTTAGGAGGTATTTACCACAAAGTTTTGAAATGTTAGGAGGCAACATTAATTTAGAGCATTGAGCTCTGAGCTTTTCTCTTTTTTCATGACAAGTTTGATGCAAACTGGAAGGACAAGGAGGAATGGCTTTAACCCGAGAGTAGATTTAGATCAGATAGTAGAAAGGAATTCTTCCCTGTGAGAATGGTGAGATTCTGAACCAGCCTGTCCAGAGAAGCTGTGGCTGCCCCATCCCTGGAAGTTCTAGGCCAGGCTGGATGGGGCTCTGAACAACCTGGTCTAGTGGAAGGTGTCCCCATCCACGGCAGGGCAGTAAGAACTAGTAGATCTTGAAGGTCCCTTCCAACCCAAACCATTCTATGATCCAATGATTATTCTGGTCTTTGCATGATGTCCTGGGCAAAGAGTTTAATTAGAGGTTTGTTTGCAGTATGTATTCCAGACACCAGATGTCACTGCATGATGCAGAGTATTGCAGAAATTGTCTAGAGTATGGTTAAAAAAATTAAGAGAAGGTGGAGCACGAGCTGTGTGGACCCATGTTTTCTGCTCTCTTTACTGACAGATTCTTTAGAACCTTATTTTGTTGAAGAATAAACATTATTAGGTACATTAGCTGGCAACAGTGAGCCAAAGTATGACCAATAAACTGGTCTTAAAACAGTGCACCTAATTATTTCGCCAAATTTTATGACAACAGTGGGTAGTTAGTGTTTGGCAAAAAGGTGGAATGTAAGTCCTATATTTTAATCTGAAGTTTCATTTTCTGAATTCATTGCAAAAATGTCACCATAAATTATAGAAATTGATGAAGCCGGTATTTTTACTTTAATAATTTTTCATTGGGAAATTGCCTTTACCTCTAATCACAATCATCACGCTCAAATAACAACATCATTATTAATAATTACAAAACAACACAATATCAATTTAATATATTAGCCAGGAAGCGAAGTACAGATCACCACATAAAAATGAAGATTGATTAATAATTACAGCACAAGCAGCCAGGGGAAGAATAATTATAAATTATTTTTCAGGCAAGTTCTTTATGAACAAGCAGAGCTATGAAGACAGAGATCACTGTGCAAGTCTTATTATGGGCTCATCCCCAGTGACACTTCCTGCCCTTTCTACCCTGGGATTAGACTGAGCTCAGCTTCCTCCCAGCTGTGTCTACACATGACCAGAGACAGGGTGAGTTGTGGAGCCTAAAGAGACACCTGCTGAAGAAACAGTTCTGACACCCACAGGGGAGAGAAAAAGGGAGAGATTTAATTTTCACTGTAATTCTAGCAGTGTTTTCTCAAGGCAGGCACAGTATTTTGTATGTTCCCACACATGCTCCTGACCCTGAGCTTTGGCCATCTGAATTTGAGTTCCTGACTTCTCCTCACTGTCCTGTTGTGCTTGTGGGGAGGTGTTTTTTCTTTTTTTCTGTGTTTTCTATTGCCAGTTCTATGTTTAGTCTGTGAGACATTAAAACAGGTCCCTGGGGTTACTCACTTTGGAGAATAAATTCCATGGGTTAAAACATTTTATTCAGAAACACTGAAGTGAGAAAAATCTGGTTGTGCCACGTATTCCACTAGATCTGAGTTTATTTGGGGAAAGACATCCAGATACAGGTTAGCTTTACCTACCTTGCCAATAACAAGAGATCAAACTACCTTCTGTAAGTCTGAATGGGAAAATTGTTCTTGCTAATAATGTGAAAGGTAAAAGATAAAATTCCACTCATCTTCAAAACAAACTGAGCAGCGCCTGCCAAGGAAGAATCACCAACTCTCTGAACAACCACGGTGCTCAGAAACATTCTGAGTAGGGTTTTCTTGTAACCTGGGGAAGGTCTTGGTCTCTGCAGAACTGAACAAGGCTATTTCCCTGATTTCTCCTGTTGAGGTAAAAGTGGAGGGAGGTGCAGTGTGCCAGCTGGGGAGTTCTGTGTGCAAAATGAGCTCTCTGAGAGAGGCAAAGCTCCTGAGTTTACTGATAGAAGTCTGAACCCCTTGATGAGTGAGCATGAAAAGCGACTTTCTTCTCCCTACATTTGGAGGATGTGATTCCGCCCTAACTAGAGCCTAGTACAGCAAATTAGTTCCTGCCTCAACGCAGGGCTTCAACATTTCACAGATGTCAGAAAAAGTTTTGCTTTCATCCATATTTTCTCCCATCCTCAACTCTGGGTAAACTGAGACACTGCACTTTTTTTCCCTACTCATCTCCCACTGTCCAGGAACCCTCTCTCCTTTTCACCGCCACATTTTTAACTGAAGGAGTAAGTTAAAATGTGGAGTTTCAGTGTGCTCAGTGCTAAGTCTGTAGCAGCATTTTGATGCCAAAGAGTCAAAAGACTCATGCAATTCCTCAGTGGGTACGATAAACCCCGTGAGGATTACAGGACTTTGTGATAATTCCTGCTTGGAGCCACACACAGACCTTGTTAATGGTAAGAGAAAGTCCATTGCATCCCATCCCACCTGAGATGACCATTTGTAGGGCAGGTGTCCCATGGAAATCATAGAATCATAGAATGGTTTTGGTTGGAAGGGACATCAAAGATCATCCAGTTCCACCACCCTGCCATGGGCAGGGATATCTTCCACTAGACCAGGTTACTCCAAGTCCTGTCTAACCTTGCCTTGTACACTTCCAGGAACGGGGCAGCCACAGCTTCTCTGGGCAACCTGTGCCCAGAGCGAAGAATTCTCACCGTGTGTGGTGGTTTGAAACTCCCAAGAATCTAATTTCTAAGTTCAAGCCCCCCTCCCACAGTTTACCCCTGTGAGACGGTTTAGTGATGGTATGGACTTGATCTCTTTTCACCTCATGCAGAGAGTTTTCAGACAAAACACAACCATTCGTTATTGGGGAAAGGGGAAAATATTTACAGAGGTTTACTTACATTAAATTAAATTTCTCCTTTTCTTCAATAAAAGTCCAAGAAGAAAAGAGAAAAAGTCTTTCTGTCACTTCTCAGGCCACAGTTCCTTCATTTCAGTTTTCTTGTGGCACTGGTTAGTGTCCTCCATTTTTTCCAAGGCAGCAGATTTAAGTATGGCAGTCAGGATTTTGTTCTTACTTTGTGGAAATTCCAACCCCGAGCCTGAGCCTTCAGGGGATTTTCCTTGGAGACCTTCACTTCTCTTGGGTTAGAGCATTTAAGGCAGCTTTCAGTTCAGTCTTACCAAAGCTCTTTTGCTCTGTCTCAGCTCGCCAGTGTGATAGAAACAGCAGTAGCAGCAGCAGCAGCAGCAGAGGGCACGGCCACCTCCTCCACATTCCGTCCTGGCTCAGCTCTCAGGACGTCTCCAGGTTTTTCAGCTCCTTTCTCTCTCTCTCTCTCCAGCTGCTGCTGCATTTCGGGACTCCCTAAGGGTTTGAAAGTCCACCCCTCCTCTACAGAAAGTCTCTGGTTTTTGGGAAAGTAATACAGTCTTACCCCAAACCAGCTCTGTTGAGTTTTCCTCTGTTTTGTTGCCAGCTCTCCCTCCTGCAGGAACATCTCTGCGTCTTTCAGCCGGCTTCATATTATCTCACTGCTACTGGCTATCTTTTGGTTTTTAGCCACCGTTGTCTCTGTTCAGGACTGCTCTGCTGCCACTTTCAATGTCTTCTGCTGCTGCTGACAGTAAGGAAACTCTTCCAGCTCTTGATTACGGGACCCGGTCCAGCTTTGACTCTACACCGGGCCTCCCATGACCTCAGCTGGGGGCTGGGGGCCCTTGGCCCCCAGAGGGGCTCACTGGCCTCCTGCCTCCTCGTGGCTCAGATCATGGCTACCCTCCTTCTACACTACCTTCACTACCTTCTCTTCCATTTCTGCGGGCATGTAATTTCTGCAGGGTGCACGTGGACTATTGATTGGTCCAGTATTATCAGTGGGGCAAACCATTACTACCTCCAAAAAAAGTTTTTTCAAACCACCACACCATGAAGAATTTCTTCTTAATATCTCTTCCAAACCTGCCCTCTGTCAGTTTAAAGGCACTCCCACTTGTTCTATCACTACGAGCCCTTGTAAAATGTCCCTCACAATGTTACTTGTTAACACCTTCACATGCTGGAAGGTCTCCGCAGAGCCTTCTTTTCTCCAGGCTGAACAACCCCAGCTGTCTCAGTCTTTCCTCACAGGAGAGGTGCTCCGTTCCTCTAATCATCTTCATGACCTTCTCTGGACTTATTCCAACAGCACACTCTCACAGTGAGAATTTATTTTTTTTTATCCATGTCCTTTGCTCTTTTTTTTTGAACTCTAAGTCCATCAGTGCTAGGACGGTGTTCTGTCATGACAATGCCTTCCTAGAAATGACTTGGTTTGAAAATGCTCATGAATTACTTGCAAGCAATGGCAAACAAAGACTCCACTGGGCAGTAATCTTTGCAGAACAGCCACATGCTAAATTAGTTGACTTTGAAATAACCTTGCAATTTTCATGCTCAGATGTATTGATTCAGTTTTTATCTTTCTTTGAAAGAAGAAAGAAGAAAATTCTGTAAAAATGCATATAGATGTATGAGTACATCTGTATTTGAGTAGACTCAAATGTTTAACATTCATTGGGCTTTGCAGAAGTTTTAATACTTCTGAGAGGCAGGTCCCTCCTCACTATCAGTCTGTGTCCCTGTCTCTCACACATCTGAGAAATTACTACAAAGATGAGGCACCTCGATATCCTAAAACAGTTTAAAAATTATTATCCCAGTGATTTTCCCAGCAGGTGATATGCAATTCCAGAAGGATTAAAATTCCTTTGCGATGAACTTCTTCAACTGAAAACTTGGCATCCTAACTAATTCTAATTCAATAGTTTAAAAAATGTGTGTGACCAGGATAGAGAAGCCTCATAGCAGAGACTCTGGGTGTGTTGATGGATGAATGCTCACTTTAAGATGCAAGCAAAGTCATTTTAGACTGCACTGCATTATAAACAAGCTACCACCGAGCTACTGTATAAATCACCTCTGAAACTGGGTGTCAGCCCAGGCTGTGGAAGCAATTCAAAATCGACCTGTCAGAGAGATCCCTCCCTCTTCCATCCAGAGATGGATGTGAAACAAACCAGGACTGATGAGTGCAAATCCCTGCATAAGTCACTGTGTGGCAAGAGGCAAACAGTGTGTCAGCAGGAAACCACTGGATTCAGAACATCTTGTGTACCTCCATCGTCTCTGAGGGATAACTGAGTCCCATCAGCACCTAAAAACCATGGAAAAACACTAATCTTCCATTAGAAAAAAAAAGTGCTGTGGTCACAAAATGCAATCTGGCCTTGATTTTCTGGACAGATATGACATGCTCTCTCATTGTCACTCCTGATTGCTACAAGGGTGACTTAACTTTGTAATTCATTGAAAAGCAGATGAAACCTTAAAATCAGTTTGGAGCATAAACCAGGCTGCTCCATATTCATTCCACATTTATTGGCGGTTTGCTTTGTTTGCTCTTCATCTCCAAACTATAAACACCCATTTCATGCCTGACATCTTGGTCTGGGAGAGAGCTCAGACTGGGATATATATCCACAGATTTTAGCTACAGACTGGATCATCCATCACAGACCTTTCCTGCCATTGACTTACATTTGAATTATGTAATCAAATAATTATATAACGGACTAAGGTAAATCACTTGGTTATAAATGTCTGTTTGGGGAATCAGCTCCACCCGTTTCCTTCTTACAGTAAGAAAAATGTTTGCCCAGAGAAGCTCACAGATAAAATACATCAAGGAGGAAAAGGGTGCTGTCTTTTTTTTTCTAATTCTACACCACATGGGGAAAAGGCACCTAGAAGTGCTAAGTCCAAAAAGGCACAAAGTTGAAAACTGTGCTCAGCCTTGCTGAGTTGGGTTTCCCAAACCACCCAACAGAAGAAAGAGGAAGATTTGTCTATTTCTCAACTTCAAGTTGAGTAAAAAAAAAAAACTATTTTTTTTTAATGAAATATTCTCCACCTTTTTTTTTTTTTAGTATAGGACACACATACAACTGCTTTTTTTCTCTGGAATTTCAGCTGACTTTCTAAATTCGACAAGGTACATGAAAAATTAGACAGCAATTAATATCTACCTTTCGCTATACATTTTTAAAAAGTTCTGAGAGTTCTTTATTATTTCTGCTTTAAGAATGGAGAAACTGGGGTGCTAATAGGTAAGTACCACTCTTGATTATTCTACAAAACACTGAAAAATAAGGGAGCATGCACAGAAACAGGAATCATTCCAAATGGAAATGTTCTCTTTATCCACTGAATCTGCCACCAGGTGATTTTATCCTGCTCATAACTGTATCAGTCTCCACCTTTCAAACAGGAAGTTATTTGTCCATAATATTCCTACAATTTGGTCCAAAAAGAAATATCTTGTTCACCTGAACCCTTAAATTAGAATCTTAGGTTCATAATGAGGACATATTTTTCAGAGTGTTTATTAAATAAGTACTTATATTGGCAAAAATTCTTGACACCTGATGTTTGTACCACCTCCATGTCTTCAGCCCTGTATGTCTTAGTGTGAAAGAGGTTTATGACAAATCTCTTTTCTGAGGAACATTTCAATGCAAGGCTTGAATATGTAAAGTCTTACAACCTCGAGAACTGATTCTACAGGGGTCAGCTGTAAGGAACCATTTCAAAGGGATGCAAAAAGGTCAACTTCTGTCTCTGGGCTTGTCTTCAATGAGTTTTGTGACCTCAGTTAATTCTCTCCATCAAAAAATGTCACTCTTATTGCACCTGCTGAGTAGGGATAGTGGCAAACACCACAACCTTCACTGAAAGCTTATGAGGACAAACCCATTAATTTCCTCAAAGTGAGAATGATGAGAGCAACTAAAAGACACTGTAAAATCACAGGCCTGGAAGTCAGCATATTCCCAAAGATTTGTTAGTCCTGCAGTGCTGACCTGCTCAGAGCCACTGCTTCCACAGCCTCCCCTCCACTGTCCTGCTCTTGAGATCTTTCATCACCACTTGCCATGTTCCTTTGAGGTTTGGCTGGCTGGTACCACAGTTGAGCTTAATTTCTCTCCAAACTCTGCTGTTCACAGTAGTCAAAAAACACAGATCAAAGTTTCTCAGCAGTACAAACAAACCTGAACCTGACAACAGCCAAGGTTTGGGACCCTGCCCCAGGAGGGAAGTAGAAAGATGAAAACTGGTGGCAAGTCTTAAAGGGTCAAGCGTGTGATGTCCACCAACAGAAATGACATCAGGGCAACTTCCACTCTGGGACTTCCACATTCCCCTTGTAGCTTTTGTCTCCACTGGCAATTGTGACATGCTGTTGCACAGCTGCAGAAGCTTGAAAAATGGAAACCTCCCAGTTCAGCCTCTCATGCCATGCCAAAGTCCCTCCCTCAATTACTTGGGTTGGTTTTGTGTCTGTTGCGCTTCCAGAGCTCAGAGAGCTCTGTTGTGTATTCTGTTTTTGGAGCTTTGGCTATATATCTTTGCTCTGGATTTTATGATGTTCCACTTGTCAGACTTCCAAAAGAGAAGATCATGGAATCAGAGAAAAGAACATCCAGAGATGGAACGGACCCACAAGGATCATAGAGTCCAACACCTGGCAACACTGTTGGCTTCCATATCTACCAGAAGGACTGAAATACAAATCTGCTTTACAAAGACAAAACTCATTATACACAGGGAAAGGTGTTGTTTTGATGTTCTGTTTTTCAAATAAGAAGTCACTCTGCTCTCTCTGAGTGGAAAACCATTTCATGATCAGTGACAGTTTCAAGTCTCAACAGTGACAACTTTAAACCAGTGTAATTCACTTTTCAGGCCTGTAGCAGAGCAATATCTCTGTGTATCTATATCTATAGATAGATCTACATGTATGTAGACCTATATTTGAGAATACCAGAAAGGCTTGGGTTCATCAACCAGTTCCAACTCCCTACCATGGGCAGGGACACCTTCCACTAGACCAGGTTGCCCAGAGCTCTGTCCAACCTGGCTTTGAACACTTCCAGGGATAGGGCAGCCACAGCTCCTCTGGGCAACCTGTTCCAGTGCCTCATCCTCCTCACAGTAAAGAATTTCTTCCTAATATCTGATCTAAACCTACTCTCTTTCAATTTGAAACCATTCTCCATTGTCCCTAATTTTCCTGTTCACTTTGCACTTCCCTCCACGGCAAAGGTTATCTCCAGCTCTCTTCAGTCAGCGAAGTGGGTCATGGACGGTCCTGCGTCTCTCTGTCTGAATTAAGGTTAAAATGAAAGCCTCAGAGAGGGTCTTTTGAACAACCTTATGGCAAGTCCCACTGGACAATGTCAGGGAGAGAAGCTGTCTAACAAAGTGAGCAGAGTCATGCAGTGTCTGACCTTCAGGAGCCAGGTAGTAAATTGAAATAAATGGGGTTCCAGCTCCCGAAGTCACAATGGTATTTGTCATACTCCAAGAAGCTCACTGATACCATCTGGAGACTGCCTGTGAATAACCAGGCTGTGACATCTTGGTTTAGAGTGAAAGATTCTTAATTATGGCTTCTTTGACAATAATATTGAGATGTTTCTGCTGAGATTGAGGCAAACAGACAGAGAGGGTGTGTGGAAGTAGTTTTAAGGCGTTGTCTAAGGCATCCTTTAGATTTGAGATCTTCATCCTCCTCTTCAAAAACCATTTGAGGCTTTGTCTGGGGGACCATAATGCCTAAACCATCTTGACTCCATTGCCTATATTGAGCTCCAAGCTGGGTTCCTGAACTTTGAACACACAAACTGTTTCAGTGTCTGAGATCATCACACGTGCATTCCCTGTGGCCCAGGCAGCGATGATTTTTAGGATGCAATGCAACATTCCCTGTGGCTTTCTCCCATGTCAGGAAAGCAGGTGTGGCAGGAATCTGACCTTGAGGTTCCCAGATGTTCTACCATCCCTCTGTCCCATTGCATGGGGTACTCCCAGGAAAAGGGGCCAGCAGCTGAGAGACAGTGCAGCAGGGCTTCATCCTTGCTGTGGTTGAAATGCTGCTGCTCTCAACCTCTCAGCCTCCTGAGTGAAGATTCCCCAAACTCTGACTGGGAAGAGGTGAGGGGCAGGGCAGGGGAAGGGGGAATATGTAGACAAGGATTGGGACTCACAAGTTCAATGTTTCTCTCAGTCTTTTATCTGCTCTCAGTACAAATGTCACCTGTCTGGTGTGAGATGCTGCCTCTTCACATGTCCCAGGAAAAACTGACTTTCTATTGATCAGATACAAAACTGTTTTCCATATTGCTGAGTTCCCCTTTAACTAATTGCAGATCATCCACATATGTTGGGAAATACAGTCACAGCTGATAGAAACTAATGATTTATGTTAATTCTGCTGACTGAGAGGCAAGGACAGCTCGTAATGAGTGACTAATTAAGATGTGAGTTTATAATTCCTTGGTTGAACTTGCTCAGATTACCAGCCATTTCTCCATTTCCTTTGGGGAGACCAGACATCAGAATGCATGTGGCAAGTTTTCTACAGCCATTAAAGCAACTGGGTTCAAATGCCTGAAAAATGAAAATACAAACACACAAGAGATAAGAGACCTAAATTATAAATAATTGGCTGAGAACAACCACTCCAGCATCTGAGTGCTTGAATTTCCATGTGCCACAAAATTCACAGATTCCATCCTTTGCTCCTGGTGACAGCATGTGAAAGTCTGAGCAATGATAATTTTGGAAAAGAGCAGTTAAAGATCATATCATTGACCCTGTGTGGGAGCAGAGAGGGTAGAGTTAAGGCCATCTGTGGCAGCTTAGCTAGAAATACAAGTATCATTCACGTATTTGATGTATCTCCTAATTACTGGCATGGGAAGAAAACATAAATTAGTGATGTTTGTGACTCTCCAGTGCTAATGGTTTCAGTTTCTGACTCTGTTACAGACTTATGGATGCTCTTGGTTACATCATTTAGACGAGGATATATCTGACTAAATATAGAAGTCTACACCTGACTTACCTGCACAGGATCTCTTTGCAGACAAGGAACAGGGGAGCACAGTGGGAAATACTTTTTCATAGAATCATAGAATGGATTGGGTTGGAAGAGACCTTAAAGATCATCTAGTTTGAACCCACTGTCACGGGCAAAGACATTTTCCACTAGACCAGGTTTCCACTAGCCTGACCTTGAACACTTCCAGGGACGGAGCATCCACAGCTACTCTGTGCAACCCGTGCCAGTGCCTCACCAGCCTCAGAGTAAAATATTTCTTCTTAATATCTAATGTAAACCTGCTCTCAGTTTGAAGCCATTCCCCCTTGTCCTGTCACTACATGCCCTTGTAAATATTCTCTCTCCATCTTTCTTGTAGGTTCCCTTCCGGTACTGGAAGGCCACAATTAGTTCACCCAGAAACCATTCTCTTCTCCAGGCTGAACAAAGCCAATTCTCTCAGCTTTCCTTGCAGAAGAAGTGCTCCAGCCCTCTAATCAACTCAGTGGCTTCTTCTGGACTCTCTCCAGTAGGTCCTTCCCATGTTGGAGACTTCAAAGCTGGAGGCAGCACTGCAGGTGGAGTCTCACCAGAGTGGAGCAGAGGTCTCACCTGCTGCCCACAAGGCTTTGAATGCAGCCCAGGATACTGGTGGTTTCTGGGCTGCAAACACACATTACCAGCTCATGTCCAGCCTCTCATTCACCAGCACCTCCAGTCCTTCTCCCCAGGGCTGCTCTTGACCTGTTCATCCCTGGCCTGGATCAATAAAGGGGATTGCCCAGACCCAGGTGCAGCACCTTGCACTTGGTCTTATTACACCTCATGAGCTTCCCATGGGCCCACTTCTTCAGCTTGTCCAGGTCCCTTTGGATGGCACCCCATACTTTAGGTGTGTCAACAGCACCACTCAGCCTTTTATCAGGAGCAGATATTTAAATTGGACCAGGTAAATAGTACCTTTCAGAGTCTTTTTCTTACCAGTGATGGGGAAGGCAATCTGAGAAGCATTTTCACATTGCACACATGTTAAAGTAGATTAGCCAAATCCCCTCCTCCTACATATTCACACTTGAAGAGAAGGGACAATTGGTCCTCCACTGTGACAAGCCCACCATGGTTTCCACTGAGACACAACTCTTCCACAGGGCTGGACATTCCCTATGTTTCAGTGGTGAGCCAGCCTTGAGCTGTGCACAACAGGAGGGACTTGGGGAAGACCTTGTCAAAAGAGTAAAAGCTATCCTTGGCCGTGGCTGAGGAGTTCCTAGGTGTGTGGGGGAGAAAAACAGTTTTCTCCCTGAAGCTATAAAATGGTAACCCCCAAGGGGGTGGTGACCCTTGAGGTTTGAACCAATGAGTGCTTTTGCAAAATATAAACATATCACAAGCAGACCGGAAAAGAAAGTTGTAGTTGTAGTTGTTGTTGGAGTGGTGACCATGTTCTGAGGCCACGAGAAAGGGGCCCAGAGCCCCGTTGGGGGCTCTGCCCCCCCCAGCCCCTGGCTGAGGGGCTACAAGAACTTGGAACAGTGTTAAACTGGGCCAGGTTCTGTAGCTGAGAGCTGAAGGAGTTTCTCCACTGTAAGCAGCAGCAAGAGATACTGAAAGCAGTGGCATGGTCTTGAGCTGTGGGAGGGGAGGTTTAGGTTAGATATTAGGTAGAAATTAGTTAGATATTAGGAAGAAATTCTTTATAGAGAGGGTAATCAGGCATTGGAATAGGCTCCCCAGGAAAGTGGTGGATTCACTGTCCCTGGAGGATTTTAGGATGAGACTGGATGTGGCACTTAGTGCCATGGTCTAGTAACCATGGTGGTAGTGGATCAAGGGTTGGACTTGATGATCTCAGAGGTCCCTTCCAACTGGGCTGATTCTGTGATTCTATGACTCTTCAGCCATGGCAAAGGGAATGTAAAGGAGGGGACTACCCACCCGAAAAGCAACATCATTTTTGCATTTCAAGAACATGTTCTGAAGACTGGGACTCCTAATGCAAAAAAGTGGAAGTAACAAATTCAGGTGACAGGTCAGCTCTCAAAGGCGTGGATAGAGTCCCTCATCAATCATCCCATATTTCCATATTTCTGTCAGTTCATGGTGTCACCAGTCATTTAAAAGTATTCATAAATGTCACTAATGGATTGTCACTGCATCCTGAAAAAAAAAAAAGCTACATTTACTTATGCGTGGAATGTCAATTAAATTGAGATGGATATTGAAATTAATAAGTACCCAGTAAAATATAAAGCGCACAATTGATTTTAGATCCTCTGTTATATGCACAGCATGTAATTACCAGTAGTAAATCTGAAATGAAAATATAGAAGCTTATGAGATGCTTCAATGCAGTTGTTCATTTAGATCCACATAAATTCAGGGGACACACATTAAAAGTGCCAGCACTAGCATGAAAGGACTAGGCTATAACTACAACCTTCATGGAAGGAAAACAATAAAAATCCTTCCACAGAAGGAGAAGAGGAAAAAAATATATAACTCTCGTCGGAGACGCTTACTGTCATGTGTTGATTCTTCTATGGTGGGGGTAAAAATGAATAAATAAGTAACCCATCTAGCAGGATACAAAACAAAAATGCCAGGAGTTTCAAAGTTTATGTTTTCTTCATTTCCAACAAATAAGGGAAATTGGAACATGGTAGGTATCTAGAACAACTAACAGCCGAAGTCTTCAGGCACTTTTTACTGCAAATGATAATTTTGTAATGCAGTTTAATATGCCTGTAATAGGAGACTTCAGAGACTCATGCAAAGCTACACTTTGTTCTGCTCTGGGTCCATTTTTATGCTGTGCTTGTCACCCCAATATCTGAATTCCTGACACGTTGAGATTTCACTCACATTCTACAACATTTTTGTAGGCAAATCCTTGTCTCATAGTCTGTTTTTCTAGAGACAACATGGGCTTCTATCAGTGGTCTTTAATTTCAGTTACTGTGGACTATTGCTCTTTTCAACTGCCAAAAGAACCATAATATATTGGGATGGTCTGTGTTGCACAAGAACAGCCTGTCCATAATATTCTTATTGTATCCAATATATATATTGTTATATATTGAATTATATCATCCATTAGGAATCAGTCTATAAAGAAAACAGAAATATTTGCAATCCTAGATGTTAATAAAGGTCATCTTCAGAGATCTTAGGGTGTTACAAATTTATGCCAAAATCAGGTGAGACTTTGCTGGCAGGGAGACACATTTCACTTACTGAGGTCTTCAAACCACAGGCTGGTGAAAATCTTCAGCAAGCTTGGTCTAAAACAGTTGCCACACAGTGGAGGAGTTTGGCTTTGGATCCAGATCCAAAAGACACAGTGACCTACCCAGATCTAACAGATGGAATTCGATGGCCTTAAACACATACATGTAGTGTCATTGTACATGTTGTAAGGGATTAACTCCTCTTTCCACCTGTCATTCCAGAAAACAACATCTCTCACATGTCCTGTGACATACCTGACCAGTCCACCAAAGTGTCTTAAACAGCTGAGTATATCTAACACATAGGGTTTAATACTAGGACGGATCCTCCAAAGGGCCTCAAGTTATAACAGAATCCCAGCTTTAGGCTATTAATTGCTGTCCTGTCTGTACATCCATATCCTCTACTTGCATAGAGGTATCACTTCTTTCCTCTGGCAAGGCTGGGAAAAAAATTATGTCCAAGAGCTCTTGAGTCATTTGGATGTAAGTCTTCATCCAGCAGTAGGTCTTAACAGTAGGCATTAGCTGAGGAAATAACTCCTGTTCTTTTGGCTGTGTTTAATGGGAGAGGGTACACAGAGCATATCTAATGGCATTTGGCTGCCACACTACACAGCTGAGGTTGTCTCACAGAAAGAGTCTTTCTCTCACTGGTTTCAGGTTTAGAGCAAACACACTGACTTGGAGTGGATTATTCATCTGAGAAGATAAAAGGAAATAAAATTTCCAAGAACCACAGTGACTCCAGTGTTTAAATGGGAACAAAAAACCCCCTTGGACTCTGTATCTAAATTTCATGGGCAGATAATTCAGAGACTTCAAAATATGAATAATAGGCTTGGTGTCTATGAATGCAGACTTCTGAATATTTTTAATAAGCTCTGGCTACAGACATTTTACAATCTAAAGAAATATAAAGCAAGCAACAAGAATCAACTATTCTTTATAAAGCTAATATATTTCTCACTCGTTCCAAAATTATCTCTGTGGATGGCTGATCTCTGAGTGGTGATAAGCAGATATGTCAGAAGAGAGTTTAAAGTCTATACATAAAATTTTCTTTAGTCCTCCTGAGCAAACCATAGTCACTCAACCCTTATATTTGCAAAAGGGGTTAGTAACACAGTCTTAGAAGGGAGTTATTTGCTAAGAGGGTCCCATCAGCTTTGAAGCACGTGAGCAGAGTCACTGAGTTCACAAGGAGTCTTGATTGGAGCCTGTCTGTTCTTTGTGTATTGAAATATTGCCCAGAACAGTTGGGTCCCAAATTGAACTACATTACTAAAACCAGCACGACAAACAGTGATTATGATGGTGATAAGAAGGTCATCTGTATTCCATGTAGGACAGGTTGTTTATTGTTTCTTAAGTGAATATCCTTAATTACCCACATTTATTGCACCTTCCTGACTTTTCCACATAATGTGCAGAAAGACATCACTGTGGACCACCATCATAATCAGAACGAGCAACCTGTCGTGAGAAAAGTGAAAATAAGAAAACCTGTCTTTTTAATGTATGTGTTGATCATTTCTCCTGGCTGGAGTTCAGCCAAACTTCCAGGGAAAACCTCCTTTTGGATATCTCTTCTCTACCAAGCTTTTAGGAATCACATCACCCTAATTACCCCTGAAATCTCCATACCTGGCTCAAATTTGGTTGAAATTCACCAACATTTTTAAAAGGTGTTCAGTGGGACAAGACAGTGAACCTGAGTGAAAAAGGACAACATCAAAATTAATCTTGTGTGACACCTCCACTGTTCAGCTGTTTCAGTAAAATTTTAGTCTCATTTATTCCCACTGGAAATGGGTCTTCCCAGGTATTACAAAAATTTAAGGATACTAGGACAGGTGGGGAAGCAAATCTTCCTTACTACTCACAGAGAACAGGAGGATTTAATATTTAATTTCCGTAATTTTTATCCAGAATTTTCCCTAGATCCTCTGTAGGATAAAATATAAATTCAATCCTGAAATCAATGTTCTCAGAAGATGGGCAGCTGACTGAATCAGTATGTGGATGAAAAACACATTATCACCATCCCCTTAATGGTAACAGAGCTCCCACCTTCCAAATCCCAACCCTACAACCATCTCATTTCATATTCCGTCCTTCTATAAAAATACACTTCTGTGCATATTCAGCTATTCCCTCTACATCTCTTTGTGTGTCTCTGTCTCAGTCTTTTTTTTTATTTTCTCTATTTTTTTCAGAGCACTGGGGTCAGATAACTTGGACTTGAGGAACTAGTGCATAACAATCCTTTTTATCCTCTTGGTTCATCGCAAACCTATGGCACTCAAATTACCTTCTGCCAAGCAGACCTATGCTTTAGGGGCTGGATTATAAAAGCAGGCAGGTGTATGTCACCAGCATCCCCACTGGTTTGCAAATTGGTCCCCAAGAGACACTTTGGCAAATATCCCCACAGCATCCGGAGCTCTGCATAAGAGAAGCTAAAACAACTAAAAAGGAATGCTGCTTTCTATGCACTGCATTTGTTTTGCTTAAAGTCTGTCAGATCTAAAGCCAGAGGCATGATAACAGCTAATGTATTCTCCACCTGAGAGCAAGGCACCACCTTCCATGAATCTAAAAGAGTGGAATTATGATCCTGAGAGGATTACAAAGTGTATCAGCTTCTTTTACCCAGGGTAGTGGATTTTTCCAGACCAATTCAGTGTAGTTTCGTAAGGATTTACTGTTTTAAACCAGAAAAAGTACAAAAGAGAAAAGGGCTGGGGAGGGCACTGGCCAAGAATGACTCTGAAAAGGACTGACAGTTTTTGCACAGTTTCTTAAGGAAGCAAAGGTTATGTTGCCATGCTCTGTGAGAGTGTGTGTGTGCGTGTGAGTGTACGTGTGTGTGCTGGTCTTTCCCAGTTTTGGACAGAATCAATCCAATTTGATACAGAAGAACAGATCTCAGATATCAAGTTGTCAGAAGTTTAATGGAAACCAAGATCTGCAATTTGAGCTCATCACCTCTCAGACACTTGGAAATCTGTACAAGAAAGAGCTGTTATAAAAGTCCCTAAAGCTTCAGAGCTTGTAACTTTGTGATAAACATCTGAGAACACAAACAGAACCTCCTGAGCAGATCATAGAAATCAATGTTTCTGTATTTCCACCACTCAGAGCATGATTTGCTTTAAGGACATCACAGCAAGTCACAAGGAGCATGAAAGCTCTTTACCTGCAGAGTCATGCATCACAATGAAGCCACAATATGTGCAATGAGCTTGTTAGTACAATATCAGATGATGAGTGAGGCTCCTGCTGTACAAAACATTCTTAGCTTGACAGGTTTACGGTCCAAACAGTAGAAAGGAGGTGGAGAGAGGAGCCTGAGGCATAAAGGTGAAAAGAAATGAGCAACACACCGTGTTCTCAAGCAGTGATATAGTCAAGACCAAAAATCATGTCCTCTGAAAAAAAAAAATCAAAACAAAACAAAAAAACAACAGTGGTGCCCTAGAAACTGCACCAACCTGTATCCTACTCCAGTCTGCTGCAAATCAATTTTGCACTGTCAGTCAATGGCCAGTGAGTTACCAAGGCCAATAAACCTGTGCTGAAACACTGAATGCGTTTGAAGTGTATGGCAGGAGTCACCCTATCTAACTTTAGATGACTTCAGGGTGAACTTCTCAGTAAGTCACCCCGGGCTTCTTTGGAAGCAATTAAGATCAAGTTAACCAGGTGGAGGAGTTTTAGAGCATAAATTGTGCCCGCCTAATTCAGAGTGAGATGAAACACATCTGAAAATCCACTAGGCCACAGAAAGCAATGTAACCAAGTTAATCCCACTCCTGCATCCCACGTGCCAACAGATCAGCAAACAGGTCCAAGAGCAGATTTACCTGGGGTGCAGGTGGGGCATGTGAGCAAAGGCAGGTGTGTCCAGGTCAGAGCCTCCTCCTGTGCTAATACAGACTGGAGCAGCAGAAGCGTCCAGGTGAGGAGCAACTGCTGTGTGCACACACATCCAAGTATTACAGCAGGTCTCTCCTTGGCCTCAACCTGGAAGAATCACCTATCTGTTCCTGAAGGACATGTAGAGCTACAGACAAGATAACGAAACAATTCCTTTTGTTTGCCTGTCAGGCTCTTCCTGACAAGACCTGGCTTGAAGTGCTCTTTGTGTCAGTTCTGAAGGCACAAGTTCTGTTCCATATTACCACATCCCTGAGCTGCCTCCCTGGCTGTTTTATAGCAGCCTGAAGAGTTTTCTTAGGTTTTCTCTCATTCTCTTTGTCAATCAATACCAGAAAGGTATTTAGCCACATCAGCAAAGCAATCCATTATGTGAAGCACCCTCCTGGCAGGAAAAGACATTACATTTATTTTTCTAATGCAGCTGAGTAGACATTAATATCTGTAATTACTACTTAAATGCAGGCTGACTGATTCCTCTGTGTTCAGACCATCTGCAGATTGCTCTGAAAATCAGTCTTGAAATAACACTGACTTTATCCTGTCTTTTTCTATCAAAACACGGTTCTGGGCATGGATCCTACTCTTACACGAAGCTGATTAAGGGCTTGTATTTGTGGAGGTGAGGAAATTTTTGTCATAGTCACCATAGTGTCCGAATAGCATGGGGGGAATGGCTTTAAATTGAGAGCAGCTTTAGATTGAACATTAGAAAGAAATTCTTTATTGTGAGAGATGTCCATAGCTTCATACACATTTCTGAAAATCTGAATTTATGAGAATTGTTGACAGCAGTGTAAAGATGGGGAAAAGCTGCTTCTGTACGTTAGATTCTCCATTATGTTGGAACTGAAGATGTTGAACACATGGTTCCTTGCTTCTTTCTTTCATCTACCAGAGATTTTAAAAGAGAATAATAAAGCGAGCATTAGTCATTAATAACTTTCATGGAGAAACTCAAATATCTCACACCAAAAAGAATTAAATCTCTCTGTTTTAGTCCTCCACATAAACTGTTGTGGAAATATCACTCAGCTCCACTGTTTAAGGATGGAAAATGGAATGGTTCCCTCTCTGTGCAGTCTACTCTCTTACTCACTGATCCAAAGCCATCGTAGTCTGCCATATGCTGTGATGGAGGAACAGCCCACTTGCAGCACAGGTGAGCTGCACATGCACACAGTATCTTGAAGAGAAAATATCCCCACACCAGATGTGTCTCCTGGAGCAGATAAATGCTCCATGGCTCTTTGGCTGACCCCACGAGCTTTGCATATCCTGTCCATTGCCTCCATTTTCACTCTATATTTTGTATATCATCCCATGCTTTGCATTGGCTACAGAGTAGGAAGCACTTTGCCTTGAACTCTGCTCTCAAGTTCTCTCTTTCTCTTTGAAAACATCTTTTTAAACCGAACTCTTCAAATCAACCTTCTGGCTTTTCTCAGAGCAGAAGTTCCAGCTATCTGTTTTCTGGTTAACTGTTCCACTATTACCCTGTTTTCCGATGAAAATGAAGCCTGGGTGGTCTCACTCACATTGTGAGTGTCTCTATGTGCACCACCAATAATTTCTGACCTCATTAAACAAAATTATAGGAAAGCCCGAAGCCTCATAGATAATTACATTTCATGAAGGCAGAAGACAAATCTTACAGGCACTGCCACTGCAGGAAAATAAACAAGCATAAATCTTGGCATACACAGGAAAATCCACATGGGAGAGAGCCTTTTACTGGGCCCCCAAGCACAAGAAAATATTCAGTCATAGTTTAAACCTTGCTTAAAGCCAAAGTCAATCTACCACAAGACACACATTCACAGGCAAAGCAATTTAATTTATTCCCAAAGTTCTGAAGTAAATGTTGGGTTCATTCTGTGTAATATCTTAATTAGGTTTGTATGTGAGCTGAAAGAGAGTAAAAAAGCTTGGGATAATAGATGCAGTACCAAGTTTTTATAGATGATTTAATTCTGAATCTAGAAGGTATTTATAATTTCTTGGTAGTTGTTTGCTTGTCTGTGTGAATCCAAATTCACACAGTGACTCTTTTTTTAAGTTTGTTCCAGACATCCATTTTTTTGAAAACATTACTGTCCAGTTTGCAACCTCCTGTTGCATTCTGCTCCTTCACTGACAGTTTTGTTCCTACTCTTCCCATCTTCTGTAAGACTGTTATAGGACTGCAGGTTGCCCAGAGAAGCTGTGGATTCCCCATCCCTGGAAGTGTTCAAGGCCAGGCTACATGGGGCTTGGAGCAACCTGGTCTAGTGGAAGGTGTCCCTGCCCATGACAGTGAGGTTGGAACAAGATGATCTTGAAGATCCCTTCCGGCTCAAACCTTTCTGTGATTCTGTGACTGCCAGTGCAAGCCAAGACTGGAGCCAGGTGTCTGAGAGGGCTGTGGAACCTCCACCATCAGAGATTTTAAAGAAAGTGTGAGATAATTGAGAAGGTGATATTTGATTAATCATGTTTTGGGTCAGAGGATTAAGACAAATAAATTGCCAGCCTTATTTTCCACTATTCTGACATGATCTGACTCTGTTATTTGTCTCCACTGCCCTTTGTTCTGGCAAACACACTGTCCAGATCACTCTGCAAATTTCTTGCTCCAAGCACACTCTTATTTTTATACTGCTCATAATAATATACACTGTTGGTGACTTGGTGGGATGTCACGTGGTATCTCCTGTCTGCCTGGTATCCCTTGTTACCATCTAAGATCAGTTGGCTTATTTTTAGTCAACATGAAGGAAACATCACAAAGCTTAATTTTGCTGGCTGAAACCCCATTCTTTAGAGAAAACAAGTCAAAAAATGAAAGCAAGAAGAAGGAGGTCCCAGCTATGTTTTATTATCAGCATATTGCACCGTCCATTATACAAAGAGAATTTCATCCCACTGTTGAGCCTTTCCAATGACTCCCAACAGCTCTGGTTACCTTAAAACTAACAAGATTCATGTACTCAGGTCTTAGCCAGAGGTTTATAGATTTCTAACACTCACCCCTTACGGCCTCCATAAAGACATCTGTTAAATCTCTCCTTGATCATGCTCTCCTTCTAACTCTGTTTTTAACCAGGACTCTCTTTCCATTTGGCAATAGTATGGCAGGAAAGAAAATTGCACTAAATTCTCATTGAAGCCTCCATATGAGCTCACCTCTTGCTTAGGAAGTTGGAAATTCCTGGAAAGTGAGTTTTCTCAGGAAGTCTCACTGCACATTTTTCTGGTGGTTTAACTTCCCTGGTTCCTGTCCCCGTGGTGTCAGAACAAGGGGCTGAACAGGTCCATGGTGTATTGATGATCATTGTGTTTAATTTCTGTGTCCTCTGAGGCTTTCTGAGGTGTGTTCTACCAGAGATCCTGGTGGAACAAAGCCTTGGTAAGTCCCAGACCTTCCCCAATGGTTTTTCTCCCTGCTTGGTGCAGCAAGGCAGTCTCCAAGGTGAGCAATGAAAAAGCAAGGCTTGCTGTGCTATTGCCTGTGGCAAAGAGACAGGAATTGCTGAATGACCTTTTCCCCCACTTTCCTACCCATGCAATAGTTTCCATCACCAATTTTTTTTTTGGCTTGCACTGTTGTTACCTATAAATGATCAGCCAGTCTCTTCGACATGGTGCAAATCACTGCATTTTTTTCCATTCATTTTCTTTGATTCAGTTTGTCTTGCTCAGTTCAGGGATCAGCTATTCTTTCTCCTGTGAGGATTTACTTTTCTCACCTACAAACTGCTGGCTTTATTTATGTGGTGGTGTCAGAAGGTTCACAAACACAGTGCTTGTTAAGATTTGTGTGTGTTCCTTATTTTCTTTTGGTTTTGATGATAACTAAGATTATTAATGGTTTTCCCCTGGCTGAGGTCTCTAATCTGGTATGGACTAGTTCAAAGGGAACAACAAACTGCAGAGAACAAGATAAACTGTGCACACCCCAACTTACAGTGACCTTTCTTTCTTCTGCAAAAACTACTAGTTTAAGAAAAATCTCCACAGTCATAAATCACCATCAATCATCGCTGTTTGGAAAGAGCTGGATGAGTTTGGTACATTTATCATGGTTTAAGGAATTTTGACGTGTTGTCCTCTTCTGAATGTTAAAGTTCTTTTCTTTGTTGTTGTTTCCTTCCACCACACACACACACATTACAGGAGGCTGCTCAGAAAAGTGACAGTATCAATTGTCTTTGCACATCCAGGGGGGAGAGGAGGCACATTGTCCATGCTCCCTGAAGATGAAAACATTGGAGGAATTTGACCTTGACTGAAGGAATTGCCGTGGAAAATTAGAAAAATAACAGTTCCCTAAAGAGATGCCAGGTCATAATTATCATTGATGGCAACCAACCTCCTGCGTCATTTGAGGCACCTCACAACAAAAAAATGTTATCTTTTGACAGAGCTGTTGGCAGCCACATGTGGAAAAAAGTTAAGACTTTACCCACTATTTTCGAGATTTTTTTTTTTTTTGCAGGCTGAGAGCTACTTCACTTGACTGAAAGTAAATAACCCACTGAAGACAGGCAGGTGATCCAAGAGTAAGGAAAATGTTCATATACCATGTAACTATATGTGGATAGTAGGATTATAGGTTGGACTCGATGATCATAGAGGTCTTTTCCAACCTAGTAGATTCCATGATTTTGTGTTATTTATAACTAGAAGAGATTAAAAAGTTGGATTTCCATAGTACTGAACATTTTTATGGGGTTTTTGGGACTTGGAACACAAGCAATATTTGTTTAAAAATGGAAATTTTGAAAAGTGCAATTCATAACTGCTCATTTGAATTATTTCTTTTTATAAAAGAAAAAATCCCCACTCTCCATTCTACGCATTTTGCTTAGACTTTATTCATTAAATTGAAACCAAATATTAATAACTTCTTTGATTTGACCTGAACCTATTTGCAACCTTCTTCTGTTAAACTGACTGGTAGATCATGTTTTCCTGTCACTAGAAGTCTTTATGGAGTATTAAATTTCAGCTCTAGCAGCCATATAAAAATTTCTCTGGGAGCAGAGAGAAAAATATGTCTTTATTGTTCTCCAGAATCATCCTGCAGACCGTGTTTTGAGCATGGATCTCACAGCTCTGGCAGTCAGGCTGATTTTAAACTATTTCAGCTGGTGCAAGGAGAGCAGTAACATAGACTGGGATGTTGGGTGTTCTTCAATTCCAGGATTAGAATAAGGAATTAATGGATTTCCTCTTGTCTGTTCTGTGCTATAAAACTGTAGACGTACACATTTAAACTGACAAATCTGAATTTATGCATCCAAATTTAGGTATCTATATGTATGCAAGATGCTCAGTTTAATAGCCTGCCTGCAGGTGTATGAAACATGGAATCCTAAAATGGTTTGGGTGGGAAGGAACCTTCAAGATCATCCAGTTCCAATGCCCCACCATGGGCAGGGACACCTTCCACTAGACCAAGTTGCTCCAAGCCCCATCCAACCTGGCCTTGGACACTTCCAGGGATGAGGAATCCATAGCTTCTCTGGGCAAATGAAGACGTTGAGCTGTTCTCAACAAGCCTTTCTGGATTCCAGATATTGTTGCGGAAGGACATGGTTATCTCTGCAGATCAGGCAGGACTATATGGATGCTTTTGCCACTCTGAGAACTCTTGTGATGCCTCTGTGTGTGCAACAGGGTTAAGTGTCTGAACTCCTGATGTAGTCAACAAAGGTTTGACCAACAACAGAGGTTGGTTTCAGCAGCCTGAAAAATAGAGGGATGATCTCACAGCTCCTACATTCAAACAGAAGGAGGACAGTTCCAGTCAAGACCAGCAGCTGAGGTACAAGCATCTCATGTGCTGGATGCTTCTGTTCAGGCAGCTCAAGAAAACCTTATCTTCCCTGACTGCTGCGGGACCTTAGTGCACAAAGGCACTTAATTGTTTCAATTTCAAACTGAATCCCACATCAAGGCTGACTTCAATTGCTCCAGCAGAGCATCCAGTGCCATGACATACTGTCCAAAGTGGGGAAATGGCAGGAGACCTCTGTGTGGAGCTTTTATAACTCAAGGTGATCTACTCAGCACAGTCAAAAGTGTTTAAGGCAAGTCTACATTTGGTCAGATGGACTGAGATATAAATACCTTTGACTCCAGTGGAAGGTGTCCTTGCCCATGGCGAGGGGATAGAATTGGATGATCTTTAAGCCCCCTTTCAACACAAACCATTCTGTGATTCCATGATTCTATGACTCCACTGCCAAGAGTTCTGTTGCCCACAGCATCAGCTCAAATACCTGAGTCCCATATAAAAGAACCCCACTCTGGACAGCTTGAGCTGGGGAAGTTCAGTCACATTCCCAGTACATACCTCAAGACATCAAAAATTAGTGAAGTGACCCCTGGTGCCTCCAGGAGAAATAGCTTCATTTGTTTCAAAAACATCTGGGAATTAAGAAAAATGTAAATTCCAGTAAGGTTTCTTGATATGGAGACAAGTGTTCAAAATGAAATATGAACACCTTTTCTACTCTTGCTTGTTGTCTGCACTCTACTGACACTATAGCACAGAAAAAGGCAAGGCAAATTCATTTAACTAGAAAAAAGTCCTCTCTTTTAATAAGGAATACTTGTTTTCAAGGATTAGCTATATTTTATCCATTCTCAGCATCCAATTAGTTATGTTCCTCTGTTGAAATAGCCTATTACACCCTCCTAGACCTGTCCCCTTGGAAAAAACAAACTCATTTCTATGGAAAACAGAGAATATCAGTTTTTCAGCCTTGCTTGGAATTACTCTTTTCACATAACAATTCTGGTGCAAAGGTATGGATGAAGTTTGATATTTGGCTGAAATATTAACAGTGCAGACGTGTGGCTGCCTGGCTGAGCACAGGCTCTTCAGGAGAAAGCCTCAGCTTGAAATACAGTTGCACCATTGCCAACAGTGATGAGGTGAGTTCTTTAAGGTCTAAAGTACATCTGTGAGAGAGATCAGAGGTGGAGAAGGAAGTTTATCTCTCTCATTCAGTGCAGCTCCACATAACTGGCAATGACTGGATCAGGACTAGAGCTGGATGCTGAAGTCTGTGCCCAAATTAGCTGGTTTCCCCAAGCCCTCTTTCTCTCTGTTCCTTTCTATTCTGCCCTAGAAAAAACTCAAATGGAGTGAGATAACAAAATAAAGGCATTTTTGCATTATGGAAACTACTTTTCCCCTAAAGATAACTTAGGACAGAGAGATAAAGCCCAAAATTATATCAGCAGTGCAGATAAAGCCTCAAAGTCACCATTAGTGTTGATCAGGAAAAAACAAGGGGTGCAGCTAAACCATTCCCAGACACTGACTCCAAAAAAGAGCATGAACAGGGTATTCACAGGAGGGATAAAGGCTCATGGGGTCAGAATTAACAAAAATCCCTTCTTGTGCATGACACTTGAAGCCACCTTCAATCAATGCCAGCCCTGCAGACTGAAATATTTCTAAAGGTAGACAGAAGATTTATATGACCATAAATATATTGATTCATTAAGGTATGGATGAAAGAGATGCGTAGGTCTGGAAATTAATAACAGTTTGAAAGAAAAAATGATATTAAAACATCATCAGCCAAAAGCAATGTCACCATTGTAACAACAAACGCTAGATGAAATAGATAATGGAACTGAGAAATCATTAAGCAGTGTGAAAACAGATCCTCTGGATAAAATGAAATGTTAGCATTACAGACAATAATTATCACTCTTCTCTAATGCCCCAGTGCTCTGACTTGACCTTCTTGCTGTTGTCAGGCTCAAAGAAAGTCCAAAACAAAAATCCAAATTTTGATTGAGTTGCCCTAGCGAGTAGAAAACATTCATATAAATGAAATAAGGTGAAATCAATGGCATGCTGAAAAGCAAAGACAATAGAAGCTATCAAATTCCAAGCAGTAATTTGGTTTTGAAAAGAAAAATAATTTTGTATTTGCATAATCTTGAACTAAAATGACTATAACTTAGGGAAATTGATTAAATTTGCCTGCAAATTTTCCTGTTCCCATTGTTGCAGTTGTGTTAAAAGGCCTAGCAAAGTATTTCTTGAGTAATTTATTAAAAGGATTTAAACTTCGTTTTCGTGTGTGAAAACTATGCATTTAACAGCTTTTGATTTTTCCACATTTCTTCATGACTCAAAGTGATTTGATGCAAATGTGGACTAATAGTTTCTGGCAGACTTCTCAGAAAGTGCTAATGGGCTTGCAGTTTGTACATTTACTTATTTCATTGTGCATTTGGTCAACATAAATTGTGTGGCAGTGCTTATCATGCTCACAAAGCTTTCAGGTTTGCTCTTACAAATATTTCCTATCTAAATTGATGCACATAAAATGTGAGATGTGCCAGGGGAGGCACAGCAGGTATTGATATCTCTATGTAATCTAATTACTGTGATTGATTGATTATGTCAAAAAGTAAATATGGAAGCTTCGCTCTGCTTGATGTGCTGTGCAGGATACAGAAAAACAACAAACTGCCTTAGTGCCTACTCCTAATACAGGACAAGTGAAAATACAGTCACAAACATGGTAAGAAGTGATCCCACTAAGCTGACTGATTGCTGGACACTTTCTGTAGGTCTAGGCGAAAAAGAAAATCTTAAGGAGACTGTGGAGAACAGTGCAGGGTTTTTTTGGCTGCTTGCTAACACCTTCGTATGAGCAAAGAAACAGCACTGTTGAAAATTAGGCAAGGAATGTAGGAAAGCCATCATGAGGAGACAGTAGATTATGGACTTGACACCTGATCAGCATAAAGGAGGTGACAGGCATTGAAAGTAAGTACAAGCAGTCCCTCTTGAGCTTCCTGATTAACGTTCTCCAAAATCTTTAATGTTTTCCCCTCATAACTCAATGCAAGGCAGTGTCAGCATCCCAACAGAGCTTGGAAGAAGGAAGATATGGAGGGGCCAAGGAATGCTCAAGAACCCTGTTAGTGAACTGAAACCATGTCTGTCAGGACACAGGATGATGGCCAAACCCCTGGAATCACTTTATTCTCCAGCTGGAAACTACCAGCTATCATCTCCACCCAAGCCTTACACTCAAGTGTAAGAGCAGACATCTGCAAAGGATGACAGAGTAGGGGGGTTATGATGGAGTCACAGCATTACAAATTCATGATGACTAACATTTATATTATTACTCTGTGTCAAAACCCCATTACTAATCTTAGCCCTTATTCCTGCTGTCTCATCAGCTGGAGAAACCCAGATCAAGAAACTGTATGAGCTGTGTAAGCCCTTCCCCAAGCAACTTAACATACAAGCCCCAGTAGGTGGGTGCAGCAGGATCAGAGAATCACAGAATGGTTTGGGTTGGAAGGGACCCTAAAGATCATCTCATTCCAACCCGCTGTCATGGGCAGGGACACCTTTGACTATCCCAGGTTGCTCCGAGCCCCATCCAACCTGGCTTTGAACACTTCCAGGGATGGGGCATCCACAGCTTCTCTGGGAAAGCTCTTCCAGTGCCCCACTACCCTCAGAGTAAAGAATCTTTTTGCTAATATCCATGGAGGTGAGGAAGGAATATCACTGACTTGTCCAAATTCATTCATCAGTAGCCTGTCATCATCCAGTTGTGAATTAGGAGGGATTAGAAAAGAAGAGCAAGGTAGCCTCCATGGCTGCTTTACAGCCATCTCCTTCTAAGGGTGAGATATCCGGGAGAAGATATAAAGCTGCCTTCAAGGAACCTAAAATCAAGCAGCAGAAATAGCATTGACCTCATGGATGGAAGGAAAGAAGTAGACTCCTAATAGCACTGAAACCTGATGGGTTGGGAACAGTCCCTTCAGGTTTTGAAAACAAACCAAAGCTCATTCACAGGTATGAGAAGAAGGCATTAGATACCACAAAGATAATGATTTAGTTACTCCAGTGCCTCTTTGGTCCCATGGGGATAATGGCATTTTCCTCAGAGGGATGCTGTGAGTGGGAAACACAGACACTAACAATCAGAATACGGCTATTAGGAGGAAATGTCTTCACTGAAAGAGTGTTTAAGCATTGGAACAGGCTCCCCAGGCAAGTGGTGGAGTCACCGTCCCTGGAAGTGTTCAAAAAACTAGTAGACATGGCACTTCAAAATATATATTAGTGGGTATATTGGTATTCAGACAAAGGCTGGACTTGGTGATCTTGGAGGTCTTTTCCAACTTTAATGATTCTATTATTCTATGAAATCTTCATATTCTGCAGCATTTTCCTTGGAAATCTAGTCTCTCACACATTAAATCAAGTAGGCTCTTTGGGGATGGGCACTGCAAGGTGGTGGCCTTACAGCTCACAGAAGCAAAGCTCAGCTGGAGGAACACATCACCACTTGGAAGGACAAATGTAAATACTAGAGGAGGGAAACAGGGGAAGAACTTTGGAACTGATAGTATGAGTGAGAAGGGCTGGAAAGTGCAGCTGTAAATGGCTCTCTAACTGCAGAACAGTTTAGTTTTACAAGCACAGAGTCCTCTTGTGTTATCACCCAGCACAGAGTATGTGAGAGAGTAAACGCTCACTAAAGACTTGGCAGCCTGGCCTCTCACAAGAAATATGACAGGGGCACAGGTTGCTTTGCTTTTTGTTTCGGTAATTGGATTTTTCTGGGCTCAGGGTGCTCCTTTCTGAGGTGGTGGGAACAGACACATTGGTAAGGGAAGCAGGCTAACAGTATAAAAATAGGGATCATTACTGAGCCCATGGAAATCTGGATCTGTGTCTCAAAAGGGAAGTTCAAAGGCATTTCACAACTTGCACAATTCCATGCCTAACAGGACATAATCTCAGGAGCACCACCAAACTTTGCGTTTAGAGGGTTATTTTTATTTTAATTTGTCTCCTGAGGCAACCTCATTTGAGCTGAGTTTTAAGGACAAAGCAAAGGACTTTAAAAGCATCTTTAAGCCCACAACTGCAATACCTGCTACTACCTAAATCTCAAGTATTTAATGGTTCCTAAAAAATATATTGCCTTGTTAATGCCTGCAGCAAAGCATAGAGTTTATGGGGAGAGCACAGTAATGCCCCTTCAGCCATCTGGCCAGCAAGAATACAATGGGGTGTTTGATAACAGCCATTTCCATGTCTGCAGGAGATGGCTGCAATAAAAAGAAAAAACAAGTACATTTACAGGGGGCTGCAGTTGGATACTGAGCCAGGCTAGGAACCATAAGAAATTTAATGCAAATCTCTAATGTCAAATCACAGACAACTCCGTTGCTTTCAAAGTCAAATGGAGCTTGATGCTTTAAGTTATGAGATGCAAATAGTTATTCCGACCCAAAATGAAACTGTCTGAAGAACCTTGAGGGTCCCTGCCACCATCATTTTCACTTTCTAATGCAGTCCTTGGGAAAAAAAGCCACCAGAACCCATGGAAATAGCACCAAAATAGCATGTACAGTGGAACTGAGCACCCCACTCACCTGTTTGGTGGAAAGAGACCAGTGAATTTTGAATTAAGGACATAATCACCAAATCAAAGTAAAGCCATTGCAGGGCACAGGGTTGAAGCAACCAGGAGATCTAGAAGGGATCTGAGCCTTCAGATGCTGAAGATTAGATTAGATATTAGGACGAAATTCTTTACTATACAGGTGGTGAGGCACTGACACATGTTGCCCACAGAGGTTGTGGACTCCTTATCCCTGGAAGTGTTCCAGACCTGGCTGGATGGGGTCTGAGTAACCTGGTCTAGTGGAAGGTGTTCCTGCTCATGTCAGGGGGTTGGAATGGATGATCTTTAAGGCCCTTTCCAACGCAAACCATTCTATGATTCTGTGAATACAGAGAAGGACTCCAGCACAATGATGGACTTGGAGTTGGAATTACAGGGGGATCAGCTCCAAACTTTCTATTACTTTGTGTATTATGAATGTCACAATTCTCGTCCAAGTCACGTTTCATGAAACCGCTTTTATATCAAGGCATGCTGAGCTGCTGCCTTCTTCCCTGGGCATGAAAATCACATCATATTATTTCATTCCTCTGCCTGTTTGTGCACCGGTCACACAAAAAGTTGTGAAAGTACAACCAGGCTTTTCAGGCTTTTAAACACACAAATATAAACCGCGATTAAGGGCACATCACATTTCCTCGCTCAGTGCCTTGCTCGTAAAATGTAATGGCTCCACTGTCTTTCCAGCATTGTAAAGTAAAGTTTTTCCCTTAAGCCCTAAAGGGAAGGAGAAATTTATATCACCTAATTTCAACTATCTAAAAATTAGGCATCTAATCCAAGATAGTCATCTGTGTCTTAGCTGATGCAGGGAATGAAGAATCTTCAGAGCACAACTCATGCGATCATAAACCAGGATAAGAATAAGCTCTGGGGGAAAAATGCCTGAGTGGAGATGTTTTCCTGTGCACTGGGTTACAGGAGTGATTTCACTCTTGAGAGATCTGTGGCACATTTAGTTCCCCAGCTATTAGGACTTACTGGTCTTCTAGGCCCTATAGGGTATCCCACATGATCTTCAGAAGGGTGTGATCTCCTCTGATTGTGTCATATTTACCAGCCCATGTGTCTCCATAGGGCACCTGAATGACAGTAGAAGTCTGTGTTTAGAGAACTGAATAATACACCAATTTCCTGGTCAGTAGAACAGTTTTTCCCACTTCATTAACTGCATTAACACAATGCCCACTGTTTATAATGAGAATTCAGACACTTAGTCTATTTATCTTCACTTACATTTGGAGACCTAAACTGTAGTTATTTAATCCACAGAATGAATCCTTCCCTTTTGTTCCTAATGCATGTGGATGAGTCTGTCTGTGGAAGCATATTTCTCTTTTTGCTGAGCATAATGAGATCCCAGACAAAAAACTTACACTAAGCTCCTAATTTATTAAGGGCTAAATTACAGTAGGTATAAATTTGAGTATAGGTGTTCATGGTTTTGATGTTCACATTTGGAAATAGATGCTCTTTAAGGTCCTTTCCAACCCAAATCATCCTATGATTCTGTGAAGATCTTGGCTTCTTTCAATAACAGAACAAAACACTAATGTGGACAGTGATTTAAAAAATTATTCTGCTTTTCCAAAAGCAATCTTTTTTCTCTTATAGTTGTTTAGTTCTCAGTCAACATCTTCCATCTGGTAATCTCACAGAATTTCATTCACGGCCTTTGATGAAAATCTTCTAAATTTTTTTCGCAGAAAGGCAGAAGCTTCATCATGAAGAGAATCCATGACAGGATAGATGAGTAAGAGTCTAACATTTACATCTTCAGATGCCAACATTGTAAATCTTAGAAGCAACATAAAGAATGGAATTGGATATGCAGCTGAGTGTAACACTAAGGCACCAGCATAAATCAGAACATAAACATTATGAAGCAAAATATTGCTGCTTTGCTGCTTGACAAAAGTTGTGATTTTTGCTCAGCTTACGCTGTAAACAGTGAGTGCAGCAGAAATGACAAGGGTAGAAAACAGAATAAAACGGTGAATTGAAGCTCTACTTTATTTTCTTTTCTAAAAATATAATTTTCCAGGAACAGAACCTGGCTGCCTGTAAAGCAACTGGACCACCTGACCCCAAAATGAATTACATTTATTTCAAGTTACACGTATGTGTAAAGAATATTTGAGACTAAAAATGCTTGTCTTGGAACTGTTGTTGGGTTAACCAAAAGAAATTACTGATTTTAAGGTCAACACAATCTCTCACTCTTTAAGGTCAATACAATCTTTCTCTCCCGGACAGAGTAATCCACTACTGAGTTTCAATTTTGACACACTGAGCTTAGTAGTTTGATTTATCTCCTGCTAACAAACACAAACATAATGTTTGGCCACTGACTTCTCATGTGTCTGTGCCAGGGGTTCATGCAGCAGCATTACAATATCTGCTGACCATTTGAAATCTAACCCCATAACTGAAGTTTGGTTTTTTCACTCTCCGGCTGCTGGTTAACAGCATGGTGTTTTGCAGCTACAATAAATAATGTATTTTATCACCTTTTCCAAATAAAAGTGCCTCTACAAATATTTATTTGCATCCTCCACAGTAAGGTGCAGCTTAGAAATCACCAGCTTCCAATAGCTTTGTTAGCTTTGAGTTCCTGGGGGATAATTTTCTTGTACTGGGAACTATGTTTTTTATCTCTGCTGCACAGAATTGTTCAGTTTGGACATATTCTGAGACATAAAATCTAGTGTCTCCTTCAGGACACTATTTGGAAAAGGCACCGACTCCTGAAAGTTTACGTTTTTAGATTGTCTTTCAGCCTGTTCTATTCTAGTTCTGATATCACACCCATTATTATATCTCAGGTTATCACCTGCATCACTGTAATATGTCTATATTTCATAGAACACAAACTTTGATTTCTGTAGTGATTGATACCACTATTTATTGCCCATTCACAAGAGGACTCTTCTCCTTGAGTTTTAGTACTGTAATCAGAATGAAGGAATGTTTCTGCTTGAAAATATTATCTGTCAATAAATGTACTTTTAGGATGGTCAAAAAGAATAATTTGAGCAGTAGGGTAATTTACAGAAGTGGTAATAAATGGAAAATGGCAAAAAATAAAACATTTCAATTTCTGTCTGGAAACACAACTTAGTCAACTTTCCCAGGACTTCAGACAGCATTAAACGGGGTAAGAACAAAAAAACACCAATAGACTCAGATGTTCATGTTAACAACATATTTTTATCGTTCATACTGAAAAAAAGATATAACTGTGCAAAAAATTTTCACCTGCTCTGCTCTTGACATCTTCCAGTGGCCGCCATAAGAAATCTCAGCACTAGGAGTACCTCAACCCATTACTGGTGCACCTGTTTGGACCTGTTCTCTTGTTGACATCAACTGCTTCTTTTCTAGAGTATTTTTATGTTCTTTAGAATATGTATTTATATGTACTTACTATAAAAATATAGTAAATATATTATATTCTTAGATACTCCAGATCTTTACCAAGAAAGAACTCTTTCAACCACCCGAGTGGCTTGATTGAACACCAGAATTGTCTGGCAGGAGTTTCTTTCAGGATATTTAAGTAGATAAGAGCAGTACCACTCTGCAGAAGTGCCTGAATAGAGCAATTTGAGATCCAAATTTATATGTCTTAATTAATGGTAGCTTAAATCTGAGAAAAATTGATCATTCGCACATCATTTGCTCTTCCTTTTTTTATTGTCTTACATCATTCTCCATCAAGTACTTCTTAACTGATTAATTATTCCATCAATACACTCAGTTCCAGCCATTACCAACAAATGTGGTCAGATCATGGAACAGATCTCTAAGTAGAATAGTTGGACATTTACTAGTCTGTAAATCCCTTCAAAGATGGGTGTCCCATCAGTCTTTCAGAAGACTGAGAGCATCCAGCTCATTAGTCTAATAATTAGCATCTTATAAATGACATTCTGCAGCTCCACATTATTCCAGAAGTATAGCTAAGATAAATAGACTTTGTATTTCCCAGGCAGTTCATGGCAGTTCTTTGACCTATATCAAACAGAGTGAGTGCAACTGGGTGGTTCTGAACATGCTCAAATTCATTACATTACAGAGAACAGGCATGTGTGTTTATCTCAAATGAAAGGAATTTTGTGTGCAGAACACAGCATCTGAATTTGCTCCCCAGCAACACTGTGAAGCTGGGCTGTCCAAAGCATGTTGCACCACAGAGCTGCTCCTCGACACATGGGAAATATTCATCTTTGAAGAAATCAACACTGAACACATTTCCAGGAAATGACAAATCAAACATTTAGTCCAGTAACAGAGAACCAGGAACAAACCCCACAGGAGGGAAGGAGGCACCAAACTTCAGGTGTCTAAATGAAGGCACCTGTAGGGTTGTGATTTGCCTAAATGCAGAAATCTTCTGCCATTGTGCCCCACTTGGAGCCCTGTGTCCAGCTCTGGGGTCCACCGCACAAGGAAGACGTTGAGCTGTTGGAGAAAGTCCGGAGGAGGCCATGAAGATGCTCAGAGGGATGGAGCACCTCTGCTATGGAGACAGACTGGGAGAGCTGCAGGTGTTCAGCCTGGAGAAGAGAGGGCCCAGGGGAGACCTTAGAGCCCCTTCCAGTGTCTAAAGAGAGCTGGAGAGGGGGCCTTTCATAAGGGTGAGTAGTGACAGGACAAGGGGGAATGACCTTAAGCTGACAGAGTACATTTAGATCATAAATTAGGAAAAAAAATGTTGACTATAAGCGTGGGGAGGCACTGAAACAGGTTGCCCAGAGAGGCTGTAAACTCTCCATCCCTGAAAGTGTTCAAAGCCAGGATGGCTGAGGCTCTGAGCAATCTGGTCTAGTGGAAAGTGTTCCCGCCCATGGCAGTGGGGTTGTAAAGAGATGATCCTTAAGATTCCTTCCAACCCAAACCATTCTATGATTCTATGATTCTATTTGAGATGTAATAAAGGAGTCAAAACACCTACATTGTGGTGGTAGACGTCTCACTGGACACACAAGAGATACAAGCCCATCTGGAGCATCCTGAGGGCAGAAAGGAGATAGCAAATCAACCCAACTGGCTCTAGGTGCCCACATGAGTAACTGAGTCCTACCCTTGCCATCTGAAATCTCTTCATTGCTAGTGGAGATCTGAATCTGACCCAGTTGCCCATGACCAAGGGACACAACATCCATTTTGAGCTGGCAGTTAAAACACTGGATAATAGGGAAGTCATGCTCTTCTCAAGAATACCTTGCAACAACCCAAACAGCACTAACCACTTGAATTCAAGCAATTTAATCCTACTCCTGGCTTTGATTTTTCATTGCAAAGAAGATATAAAGACTTTTCCAATTCCTCAAAATAAAAGTCTGCTAGAAACATAAGAAACATTTCTTAAACATATGCTGAAAAGCACCAGGCTGAAAAGTTAACAGTGGATCCAGATAAAGAAAATATTTGAAATGTAGTAGAAAAAAAAAAAAGAACATTTGCCAAACTGGTATTTATACACACAAACTAACACCACTTCTATCCATTCTTGTGTATGTCAGCTACACCAAGACACAGCAAGAGACAGGGACTCCTTTCCAAAAGAATTCCACAGTAAGTCACAGATGGCTGTGACCTCAAAGAACCTGCCAAGCACCTGAGGCAGCAAGCTCTGCATCTGAAGCATTTGGTAATGAGGTTTTTACAGAGATGCAATTTTAGGTGTTTGAGCTGAAAACAACAGAGACATTTCCCCCCCTCACAAAAAAAACCCTAGTCTGGATCACTGCCAAGAGCTGCTCTAAAACCAACTCTGTTTCATTTACTCTCATGATAAATAGGATGGTTTAGTGGAAACACTGTACACAAAACTGTACTGCTCAGGTAATTACCTTGATTGAAACAAGTGTTTTTACACTGAAAGCAAAATTCCCCTGGAGTTAAACCAAACCTCAACAAGAACAAGACCTCTGTGGAGAAGCAGTCACATAAACAAGTGTGTGTGCTAATTATTTTCAAGAGGTTCTCTTAATGAGTCACTTGCTCGAGTCCACTGGTCACAAAGATGATTATTTTAATGATGATTCATAGAAACTGGGTGTGCATTGCAAACACCAAGTGCTGCACCAGTTGCTATGGTAGGAAAACGTGTGGGGTTTGTTCCATAAATAGCAGAGTAAATAATTGCATGACAGCTTGTTCCTCCTCCAGAGGGTCTCCCAGTGTTGGAAATGGTCTGCAGGGAGCTCGCCACATTCAACATTTCCACCCCCTGCTTTTTCCTGAGCTTGTAGATAAAACCCTTAACACTATTTTCACACACAAAGCTCATTTTTTAGCTTTTTTTTTAGCTTTTTTTTCCCCCCTGCACTGGAGACTTGGAGCTTCACTCTGATCTGTGTTACCTTGGTGTAAATGAAGAGTAAATCTATTTTTTTCAGGACAACAATATTACTGGAGTCTCCAGCTACAGAAAACAGCAGACGGAAAAGCAAACGCTCTCTCCACACTGAGCAATGAGAAACAAGTTGGTGGTTATGACAGGCAAAAAATATTCACCTTTCACATCATATAGGACTGCATTCTGATTAGATCTAAAACAAATTTCTTATTGAAATATCTTCTTCTCCTCACCAGCAGCATTCTCAGAAAAATGGGTTGAGTTTAGTCTGGCCCCCCTTGAAAAGCATGTGTGTATTCTAGAAAAATCTGAGAGTGATTTTGGCCTGGGCATTTTCCCAAGTCTAAATTTTGGAATTATTTTTAAACTGAAAATACTGAAATAAGACCCTTGTCCCTACAGCACCAGGAAGGAAACAGCACACAGTGAAAAAGAATCTAAAGAAATATATGAGAAGTTGGGTTCCTGGTGGTCACCTCTCCTAAGCACCTCGAGACCAGCAGTGAGCAAAGGAATAAAAAAGTCCCATATAGGGCTGAAAAGCTATTTTAAAGGGGAGGATGTATAGGGGAAAAGCAACAATGTGGGTTAGTCTGATGGAGGTTGGTTTTCCCCCCATCAGGGCAGGGGGAACCTGCCAGGGAAGGTAGCTCTGTTTAACAGTTCATTTCACTGAGGCTTTTAAGCATCTGCTTTATCTGAAGGGTCTTTATTCTAAATAAATGATACTTCTCCATACGGCAGCTATTTGCTAACAGATTGCAATGCTCATTGCCCCAAAAAGAAGCACAACAGCAAAGGCTGAAAGTTAAATCTGACTTGATGCAGCTATCATTGGTATTAAGGAACTGCAGAGGGGAAAATCTTTCCAGAAGCAAAGAGACACCCCCCTCCATGTGATGGGTTTGAGCTCAGAATCAGAAATAAAGGACCGTGGGACAAGGAATTGTAAAAATCTCTCCCCAGGAAAGAAATGTTATGTCATCTTAAACCCTTGGAGTGGTTTCTCTGAGCTATACCACCTTTTAACTGGTAGTTAAGTCTTTTTATCACTCATATTCACAGGCCCTTAATCATCCTACAATAAGTGGAGTACAGCTGAGATTGTCTCCTCTCTGCACAATGCCCAGATCCTCAGGAAGGACTGTCCTGCTGGGGGAAGTTCACACCCTGGACATCTGTTTGGGCTGGAAGAGAGTTAATTTTCATCGTAGTAGAGAGTATGGGGCTGTGGTTTGGATTTGTGATGAAAGAAGCATTGGTAACACAGAGATGTTTTTGGTTGTGCCGAGCAGAGCTTACACAGAGCCAAGGGGGCACAAGAAGTTGGGAGGGGGCAGAACCAGGACAGCTGACCCAAACTGACCAAAGGGATATTGCAGACCACATGGCATCGTGCTTGACATACAAAACTGGGGGAGAAGCAGGAAGGGGGGACGTTTGGAGTAGTGGCATTTGTCTTTCCAAGTCACTGTTCCATGTGAGGGAGCCCTGCTGTACTGGGGATGGCTGAACACCTGCCTGCCCATAGGAAGCAGCGAATTAATACCTTGTTCTGCTTTTCTTGCATGTGCAGCTTTTGCTTTACCTATTAAACTGTTTTTGTCTCAACCCATGAGTTTTCTCATTTTTACACTTCCAATTCCTTCCCCGTCCCACTGGCAGGGAGTGAGTGAGTGGCTGTGTGGGGCTGAATTAAACCACAGCAGTCCTTTTTGGCACCGAGAATGGGGCTTGGAGAGCTCAAGATAGCGACAGCCCTGATTGGCATACGCTAGATGGATTTTATGGCTGTTATTACCGCTGAGCTATTAATTGACAGCTCCTGTGCCTGCCATGGGACTCGTTTGCCTGGCTGTGTATTAGAGCCCAGTGCTTGTTAGTGGCTGCTTTTTGCTTCCACTGCTCACTGTGGTGCTGCACTGCTTGTCATCTGACTGTGCTGTGCCTGGGAATGTTCTGATAACAGCAGCAGAGACGTGCCTGGGCTGGCAGATGGCCAGGGAATCACTGTGCTGCTGTTCTGGACACACTGGCACTCCAGTGTGAACTTGAATCAAAGGGTCAGTGACCTGTGGATGAGTCCAAGTGGGAGCAGGACACCCTGGAACGTCCGTGGCCACCAACTAGTCCAGCCAGAGCAGGTACCTCTTGAAGTTGCTGTGGCTGTGGTTGTACCTGTGCTGCAGCTTCACATCTGAGGGGATTGTGGCTCCAGGGTAAGTCCATGCTGCATCAGGCAGACCTTGAAGCATCAATGGCTGTGCACAAGGTCATGCTGGAGGCAGAGCAGAAAGCAAAGGCAAAAAGGACAATATGTGTATTGGTATCCCTGTATTATGAGATGATGATGAAAAAAAGGGAAAATACAATAGGATTCTTTGTTGGTTTCCCAAAGAGTGATGATTAAAAGGCTGGACTTCACAGGTTTTGGAGTTATTACTGGAGAACACATGAAAATTTAGGGGAATTCCTCTACCAGGGTTTGCACTGAGCCTGGCAGTGAGCTCAGCGTGCCCAGGAGATAAGCAGTTTTCCGACCTGCCACTGGTTTTGTAACCTAAGAAACGTTGAGGAAAAGGTGTGAGAAATTGGCTGTTCCAGAATTTGGGAAAGCGACCACACTGCAACCATAATGATGAAAGTAAAGAACCATCTGCTGCTGTGGCTTGAGCTGCAAAACTGGTTTCACAGCTCTAAAGGGGAGGAGGGAGAGGCAGAGTACAGCTAGGAACCCAAAACACCACACTGAGAACCTAAACAGACGAGGAGAGAGACAGGAGAAGCTGCAGATGTGGCAATGCTTCGTTTGGTATCACCTGAGACGTCACTACAAGGAATCGAAAAACGTCAGAAGCTGATGCCTGTAATCGCAGAAAGGAAACAGCAGCAGCTTGTCAGCCTGATCTAAAAAAGGCCTCCCCACTGGCTGAGCCAAACAAGAGCCAATGCAGAGAGACACACCACTCAGATGGTGTGCAGCACACGGTTGAGACCCACAGCCTCCTGTTGAGCAGAAGGAGCCAAAATGAAGCTCCAGCTGGTAATTGAAGCAGACAGGGGTGCTCAAAACCCTGCTCTCTGCACTTCTGAGCTCTTGAGCCTGTCAGAGCCCAAGAGACACAACGAAAAGCAGGGATCAGCAGCCACAAGAAGGTGAAGACAGTTACCACTAAACAGCTGTTGAGTTCAGCATCTCTACAGGTTTTTAGGCAGCAGCAGCTGCTCATAAATGTGAAAGCTGGTTCTTTTTCAACGTTGGGCCACAGGAGACACTCCCTGAGAAAAAGGAGTGAAGAAGAGGTTACTTGGCCAGGAAAGAAGTCAGCTTTGTAGCAAACACACAGGCAGACACACAAAATTTGTATTTTCTTACGGATCAGAGCAGTACAAGGTATGTGATATCTGGAAATAATAACAGGATAATAATATACCCTCACTACTCTGAGCATTTTCAGTTCATCCGTGTATGGGAAGTTCTCACAGACCTCACAGACCCCTGGATTTTGAATACTGAGAGAAGAAAAATTCAATATTTTGATGTCTTAACTTTTGGAGGCCCTTCCAGCTTCGGGTCAGAAGACTCCTGTTCAGTAAGTAGGATTAGTTGGGCACCTCAGCACAGCCCCAGACACAAGGCATTACAGCAAACCTGACATTTCATTCTTCTCAAACAAGTTTCATTTGCCTTCTGACATAAAGTTGTTTATGCCAAGTCAGTCCTTTTGTACTAAAACATAAAAAAATGAAAACACTTCTGAGGTGCTTGAAAATGTTTTGTCTCACTTATGAAGTCCTGAACAGCCATGGAAGGAAGGAAGCATGGTTTTAAAGTCAGTAAAAAAGAATTTTGACCTGTCTCTGACATCTCATGGAAGTACTTTAACCATTACCCTGAATTAGAAAAGAGTTATTCAAATTTTGTAGTCACCAAGCCTTACTTAGGTTAGTTCTAAGATAAGTGACCACAGGCAGGATAGAATCATATCATAGAATCAACCAGGTTGGAAAAGACTTCCAAGATCATTAAGTCCAACCCTTGATCCAACCCTGCCATGGTTACCAGACCATGGCACTGATGCCACATCCAGTTTCATCTTAAAAACCTCCAGGGACAGTGACTCCACCCCCTCCCTGGGCAGCCCATTCCAATGGCTGATCACTCTCTCTGTAAAAAATTTCTTCCTAATATCCAACCTAAACCTCCCCTGGCACAGCTTAAGACCGAACCCTCTTGTCCTGCTGCTCATTCCTGGCAGAAGAGACTAATGCCCACCTGGCTACAACCTCCTTTCAGGGAGTTGTAGAGAGTGAGGAGGTCTCCCCTGAGCCTCCTCTTCTCCAGGCTAAACAACCCCAGCTTGCCCAGCCTTTCCTCACGAGACTTGTGCTCAAGTCCCTTCACCAGCCTTGTTGCTCTTCTCTGGACCTGCTCCAGCACCTCAATATCCTTCCTGAACTGAAGGGTCCAGAACTGGGCACAGCACTCAAGGTGCTGGCCTCACCAGCTTCATCCTAACGAACACAGAATCATAGAATCATTAAGGTTGGAAAAAGGCTCTAAAACCATCACGTCCAGACATCAGCCCAGAACCACCACCACGTTCACCACCAAACCATGTCCTCAAGTGCCATATCCACATATTTTTTGCACACTTTTAGAGATGGTAACGCCACTGTTTCCCTGGGCAGTCTGTTGCAACACTTGACAACTCTTTCTGTGAAGAAACTTTTCCTAATATACAATCTAAATCTCCTCTGACACAACTTGAGGCCATTTCCTCTTGTCCTGTCACTTAATTAGTTGTGCAGTAGAAGTTCTCCTTGTGCCCATTGTAGAAACGAAACAGCCAGGACACACTATTGGCAAAATCTGGGATGGCTTGATAATTTAAAGTCCCCAAGTTAAGCAGAAATTCTGTAGGGTTTTCAGGACCTAAAACTGTGAGTTGGGTGCTAAGAGTAGATGAAATTGTTGTCTTCTTGAGGGGTCTTTATTTGCACCAAATCTACAGGGACACTAGACAGCTGACTTGGAAAAGGTTCTTAGCTTTTAGGCAGCTAAAATTGGATGGTATAATCCCCTAACACACTTCCCAGCTATTTTATATATGTAGTCCTGCTGACAGCTGAGTCTATTCTAAAGCACCAGAGAAAAATGATACCACAGATCCTTGAAGAAAATAATGTCCCAGATAGTGATGGAAAGGAACACCATCTGTAACTCTGAATCTCAATTTTGTTCTCATTAGATCTTCATTATATCAGCCATCATTGTTGTGCAGAGACCTGAATCTATCCCCTCTATATTCACCTGCAAGCTATTTCCCTTAATTGCTGTGCACAGAGAAAATCAAATGTATTCTAACAGCGCTGATTCATTGGCTCAGCTGTTAAATGCAATTTGTGCATCTCTCTATTTATGTATTTCCCATTCCTGCACCATCTGAAGGCTTCCCAATCTTTACTGAAGTTAACCTCACAAATATTCCCCCAGCTCCATAGGGCAGATGTGGAGGAATAGCCAAAACCTATTCCCTGTAGCATTCTCTCCAAATGTTTAACTTCCACTGAAAACACGTTTACAGACCAAAGTCCTAGGGATATGAAAAACAGCATGGACTAGCATCTGTCATACCAAGAGATGAACTCTTGGCATGGAAATGTCTCAGGGGGGAGCTCTGAAGTCAAGCAAATAAACTGGGAAGTTAGGAGGAATTGGACTTTGCCTAACTTAGCTACTTATGTGACTGCCCTTTTCTAACAAGATCAAACTGTTTGGTTGCTTCATTAGAGGAGTGGAAAGAATGTAATGAACCTCTAATTGTGCTGCTGGGGAAGAAAAAAATATATAAAACCTCCAAATCAGATATTGTTGTTAGTCACTGCTGAATATGTGCTGATTTCCTGGCACATAGGAGAGCCTTTTGCTGGGACCAGGCAGTGAATTGTGTACATTTAACAAGAGACTTTATGTTACACAGCGTGGCAATAATATCTTGTCATTATGTAGGGTTATTTGTGAGATGAATTTGAAGAGCTGCTTCGTAGCTCTGGGAGAATTATATTTTTTTTTATTCCTTCAGAGATCAAATGATGTCACCTTACACAGGAGATGGCTTCCAGGTTTGCCATCTTCCCTGTTCTTCACATCCTATTTTTAGATTGCCTTAACCATCAACTGCAGCAATGCAGCATTGCATTTCCATGTTAAATTAAAGAGATTCAGTGACACAGACTCCCAGAATTCAACATCCAGTCATCAGTTTCTTGCATCCTCCCCCCAGAATCATAGAGTCATAGAATATCCTGAGCTGGAAGGGGCCCACAGGGATCATCGAAGTCCAACTCCTCTCACAGTCTTGGCTAAAATGAAAGGTAAACATACTGGATTTGGAGGGTTGTTTCTTCTTGTTTGCCATCTTATGTCTGAAATTTTTACACGTTGAGGGCTTGGGCTGCTTGTGAGCAATTCTCTAAAGGAGAAGTTTCACGGTGTGTTGTGTGAGCAGAGGAACCAGCAAAGCAGTTTTGTTGCTAGTTTTGACTTCACAGTCTTCCTGCATCTCCGGGGTTAAAATGTGAAGTGAATCTCTGGGAACTTCAGAAGTAGCTGCAAGTGTATAACTATATACACTTTTGAAGATATATCCCCTCAAAGATGTGCTAATAGTTTAAAACAGCACAACCTTTTGCTTTGATGTGCAGATCTTTCAGGCTGACAAGGAGAGGAAGTTGCAGGTACGTGTAAATATATTAACACATGGCTTAAAAGTAGCTTATTCAAGGCAGGAAAGGTGCAGTGGGGAAAAAATTTCCCAAAGTTCCTCCCATCACGCCAGCAAATGCACGGTACAAATGCAGCAGATGGTAGAGTAACTGTGGAAAACAAAATTATTGAGCTTAAAACCCAGCTGGAGGGAACCAGAAAAAATTAGCAGAAAGCAGATTTTCAAGAAGCAGAAGATGTAGTTTAGCTTAAAAGAGTGATCAGGGTTGGGTGTAGAAGGTGCTGAGTTGTCTGTTCGTCCACATTTTAGCACAGAAATATTCCTAGTCAAAATCAACTGGGTGTCATATGTAGGTGACAGGGAGTTCTTCTGCTGACCTTTGAAGAATAAAATAAAGGAAGTAAAAGGACATCTGACATGAGCAAAGGGAAAATAAAACAAAGTAGTAGGAAATAAAAGCTTTCTCAGACAATGAACCATTTACCACAGTGGAACAGGCTGTCACAAGGCACCACTAAAGTAAGAACTGGCCAGATGCAAGCCCCAGTGAAATTAATTTTTTATGGATAGGAAACATAACCAAAGTTTTCAGATGAAAAACAAAAATCTAGATGAGAACTTTAGCCTAAATAAAAGCCTTCAAGCTTCAAATCTTAAACTGGACTCTAACTACTCAAAAAAAACCCCAAACAAACAAACAACTGTGCCTTGGCCATAGAAATCTTATGTCAGCTTCCAACGTGGATTTGTAGACTTCCTTTGCAGCCAGGTTGACTTAAACCTGCTGGAGACATACAATGCTCTTGCTGGATCCTGAATCTCATTCCAGATTGACAACTACAAAATCACCCTCATCAGAGAAATTCTGTGATCTGCTAACTGACTCAAAATTCTAGATCAGAGAAGGATTGTGGAACAAAGGTATAAACCACACCATGACCGACATACTGATTTTCCCCCTGAAGTTTCACACTTTTTCTTTTCTCTGAAATATCTCAACATTAATTAAAACCTTTTATCTCTTTTTTTAATGCTGCAAAGCATGATCAGTTCCAATATGCCTTGACATGATGCTGTCAGCAAAAAGAAAAAAATAAAAGGATTTCCTTTTAGGGAATGTCAGCAGAATTCTATATCTCTAAGAGAAATAAGGTGAATGCAGAGGCAAATCTTGGCAGGGAAGAGGGGACAGCCACCTCTGCTGTCCCTGATGTCCATCCAACCTGCCAGAGCCACTCTCACCTCTGTCTGTGGCAGATGAAGTCAAACACAGTCTTCAGTGAGGTGCAGAGTCATGTGGGATGAATCCTACCATGAACAGTTCGGTTACTTTGGCTGGTGAGTTGTCCTTTTCTACATACCGAAAACAATGTGGACACCATAGAAATGAATGAGCTGCACTACAGCCTGCAGAACTCACTAAAATATGAACTCCTAATTCAGTCAAAGAATCATAGAATCATAGAATGGCTTTATTTGAAACAGACCTTCAAGATCATCTCATTCCAACTCCCTGCCATGGGCAGGGACACCTTCCACTAGACCAAGTTGCTCCAAGCCTCATCCAACCTGGCCTTTAACACATCCAGGGATGGGGCAGCCACACCTTCTCTGGGATAGAGGTCTACTGTGTTTCTACACAGCACCTCCAGGGGCAATGACATCTGTGTTTAGGTAACAGAAATACAGCCCAGAAACTGAGAACATGAAATCATCTTTTTAACCAGACATGGCTTCAACATAATATTTTTGGGCAGTGGGTGGCGTACAGCTCCCTGTGGTCCTGCAGCCTTTTAATGTCACCTCTCCCACCCCATCATTTTCTGAGACATAGTCCTATCATTAGATGCTGAGCACAGACACAGAACAGAGCAAAAAATCCCCCTGTCCTGTAAAGGTTTAAATTCTCACTAGAGTCTTGACATTTTTACAAGAAATCCACTCATAAAGCCAAACCATGTGTTTGTTCTATGTTTATCAGCTTTCATCCCCTCTTCCTTTTTAAACAGCTTCAGGTTGATTTATCAGCACCTCTGTCAGCCTTTTGTTCTGAATTGTCCTTTCCTTCCCCACTGACCATAGAGGAAAACTCATCTCCTAAGGCTAAAACTAACCTTTGCCAATTAAAACTGGTTATACAGTGAGAAAGCCATGAGACACATAAGTTAATATATTTTAAATTCATCTCTGGCCACTTCAATTAACTACTGTCAGTATACCACAGCACTGCCTGTACGTTTAGGGAGCTGCATCACTGTCAGCATTCTTTTTGCTGCATAGAGATAACAGATACTGGTTATTACTTGAATCCTTGCATTGTTCTTTCTGATTAACTTCAATATAGCAAATACAGAAACACTGAAAGCAAATCTCTGCATCTGCAAAGGCCTTGGGTTCAAAGTGTTTTAGGCTGATCAGATATTCACGAGAGCATTGCCAGAGTGGTTTATGCTCCTCCAAATCATTTGAACTCAATTTACAGAGCATGGCTGTGTGAGAGAGAAAAGATTAGTCCAATCTTACACCATTAGTAGCATGAAAGATCTGAGAGAGCTGCATCTTGGCAGATAATTTGTCTTGGTTCTGAAATACCTCTGTGTAAGGTCTCCTCCTTAGGAGGAGGTGCAATGAGGTGAGCAAAAGGTTATGGAGGAAGACAGAAGAAGTCAGAGGGGAATGGGGGATGCCCCTTGCTGGGCACCATTCCTCCAGTGGCACAGAGTACGCATCCTATGGAAATGTGTTTAATACAAACTGGCTTGTTCTTGGTCTCTGATCAAAGGGGAAATTTCAAATCAGAAACCACTGATTTTTCACAGGCATTAAACCTGAAATCAGAAACATTGAAAGGCAAAGAAAGTTTAGGAGGCTTTTCCCTGCCATGGGAATTTAATTTCCAACCTTTAATGATCTCAGAAGTTGTATATCGGGGCATTATTAACAGCCAGCATCAAATACCTAATACTGATTAACAGTGTGATTCCCATATTATGTAAGATAAAAATTCATAAGATCAATCTTCATGTACTACAACAGCTGAATGGCTTAATGAGAAATACTCAGTGTTGGAAAGAAAATTTCCTCCTAGGAACGACATGGGAAATGGTTAGTGCGATAACCAGCCACCATTCCAAATGTGGCAGCAGTCAGAATAGGTCACTGATTTGATGGACCATGACAGTCATACAGAACTATGCAAAAAACAGCTTGGATCCACCTTTTTTCAGGAAATTCCAGCCCTGGCAACATCCCACCCTTGATTTATATGAAAGTGCTTTTCAAACTCTGCTTCTCCAAGTGCCATTTATAGCACACAATCTAAGGAGACAGAGAGTGAAGGGAGAAGGGAAAGGTAGGAAAGCCATTTGCAAATGAGTAATTCTCCAGGAATGCTTTGACAGGCTGTCAGCAGAGTTCTGATAAAGACATCCAGTTAAAATACTTCACTGTGGCTCCAGGTGAAGGAAGATTGACGTTCTGATGGTGAGCACAGGCAAACTCCACCCAGGAGATGTTTAATCTCTGTGGGAAGCTTTCGGATTGCCCAAAATGACTCAAAAGTCATTCTGCCTTTTAGCAAATAATGAACATACACAAGAAGTATGTAAAAAAAAAAAAAAAAGGGAAAGAAAAACCTACTTGGAATAATAATCTTCCCCACTAGCGTGTCATGCATGGCTAGTAATGAAGTGTTTCTTCCAGTACTGCTCTTCAGTTTGCATTCCTAAGTGTTATCCCCACATCCTGCACTCCAGAGCTGGAGCTGCCGACTGCTTGTTGCTGCTGCCAGAATTTCTTTTACCCCATAAACAGCAGAAAAAGATGTCAGAGCCAGGTACATGTCTCCTAATACCTCCTCCTTGGGCCTTTTGTGTCTTCTGATGCAGCAGGTTGGTCCCAGGCTGCTGAAGGTATTTGGTCTGTAGGTGAGCACGAGTTGAAAGATGTATTTTAAGTGATAGAATCATAGAATGGTTTGGGCTGGAAGAGATCTTACAGATCATCTCGTTCGAACACCCCTGCCATGGGCGGGGACATCTTCCATTATCCCAGGTTGCTCAGGGCCTCATCTAACCTGGCCTTGGACACTTCTAGGAATGGAGCAGCCACAGCTTCTCTGGGCAAAGGTTTCAGTGCCTCACCACCCTCACAGTGAAAAATTTCTTCCTAATATCTAATATAAACTTGTCATCTGTCACTTTAAATCCTTTCCGCCTTGTCCTTTCTCTCCATGCCCTTATGGAAAGTCCCTCCCCAGGCTTCCAGTCCCCTTTACGCACTGGAAGGTGCTGTGTGTTCTCCCTGAAAACTTCTTCAGGTTGAGGAGGAAATTGAACCATTGAAGCACAACTTTTGGCCAAGCTTAGAGCAGCCAATTTTCTTCCTAAAACTCTACTTGTTCTAACCAAACGTGGAAAACAGATTTAACAGGTCTCTTTTGTTTTTCCTTTACTTTTTCAGTGCAAACATACTAAAAGCAACAAGGACAAGCTTTCTGAAAGGAAGCAGGTGTTAAACTTGAGGTCTAGAGGTTTCTGTGCACAATCACTCTGTATAATCCCATTAGGAAGAGAGAAAGGAGCACACCTTCCTGCCAGAACTGCAGGACTCAAACTCAGAAGAAAACCCTTGTATGTAGCCTGCATTCCTCAGCATCTCTGCAGAGATTATCTGAGGTTTTTCTATTCCAACTCCTTTGCTTTAAAACAACTCTATTAAGGAAATGCCAAACTACCAGAGATGATAAAGATCTGTCATAATATGAAACAACCTCCAGTTGCCATGCCAGTGGCATTGATGGATTACAAGCCCAAAGCACGCCTCAGTGCCACATGTGGCTATCTCAGACATCCTACAGCATCTCAAGCAGGGCTGGACACCCATATTCACACACTACAGTGCTGAAGTTGAAGTTTAATGTCAACAGCCAGGATTTGTCTCACCTCAAGGATACCAGATTATGCACAAAGGCATTTAAGTGACTCACAGGAGGGGCAGAGATCTTCCGTATGAACGGAGGTACAGTGATGGATTGAACCACAACTGCAACAAACTTCAGACTATCACTCACATTGTTAACGACTGTAAAACACACACTTATGCAGGACACATAAAACAAATTCATCAGGCCTCCCTTGACTCTGCTGAGCGGTTCAGCAACCTTGGGCTGAATTTACAATCTGTCATTGCCTCTCAAAATGCCACGTACAAGAGGAGGACAGAGCCCGGGGAGCTGAAGAGCCTAGAGAGGAGAAAAACAAACAAACCAACAAACCAGCCAAATTTGATCACATTTCAGCCTTTGTTTTCACTGAATAATTAATTTCAATTCTCCACACTTGAGCTGGCCTAACTTAAAGGAAAATGGCCATAATGTGAAATTACTCTCAGGCTACTTGAAATGGTTTGATGGATACAGAAATGCCAAGTGAAAAAGCATGCTTTAGTCTGCTTTCCTTGATGGGCCCAACAAAATGAATTAAAAATAATGCCAGACTGCAGTTACACTTAACAGCACACTGTTTAGGATTCAAATTATAATTGGATGTATTACCCTCCTTATGAATTTTCTGCATTGTTCTTTTCCATTGGCCTCATTCCTGCATTTTCTTCCAGTAACCCTGCTGAAACAAAAAAGACTTTCACACAGAAAAAAGGAAGATACTAAATTCTGTAGACAATTTCGAGCTCAGGCCCAACATTTCCTGAGCTCTGTTGAAGATGTGTTTAGAGCAAACTGTTCATGAAGTCTGTGGGGTACTGGGCAGTGGATGTTAGGAAATGCAGGACTCCAGACTAAAATTGAGCCACAGTGTTTTTTGGTACCTCTTACGGGCCAGATGACAGGTCCCATCTCACTTCTGGAGAAGATTCTGGAAATTTGTGGTATTAACTATAACTCCCAAGACATGACTGGAGAGAGGGACTCTTTGGGATTTGTAGGAGCTCAACCTACTCTGTGTCCCTATCCACATCCACATCCTGGATACCATCCTGAGGAAATCGCTGTGCATAGGCCAAGGAGGGATGAATTAAATTAGGCTCTGGATTAGGCTCTGACCAAATCTGGCCCCCAGCCTTTACCTGCATCCCACAGGCACTTGATGTGTTCATCCACTGCTCCCTCCATGTGCCTTTTCCCTTCACAATAACCAAGCACTGCTTACATTTGCAGCAGTAAAGGACACCAGAGAGGCCAATTCCACAGGTCTAATTTGGAAGTGAGGACCACATTCAATGAGTTAATGCTGTTAAATTCACATGCCATCTACAGATACCCCGACTTGTGCTGCCCATCAGGAGTGGTTGCTATGCAACTCTGTAAAAACTCATGTAAACTCTAAACTTCCTCTATCTAGGTGTCAAGGCTGCATTTTTTCATCATCATCATGGCTGGGCTTCGCGAACGAAGATTTGGGAAGGCTCTATCCACATTTGCTACAGGCACGCTGGTGGCTTATGAGGCCAATACGTGACAAACATATCCGATTGCAAAAGGCACAGCAGAAAGACTCCTTAGATGGTGTATTCTGCAATATACGGCTCTTTCTGCGTTGCCTTTTTTCTTCGAGGGTGATCCTGCGTGTGTTCTCAAAGGAGACAGCTGCGTTATAGATGGTGTGTCTCCAGGCCTCCCAATTGGAGGCCAGAGTAGACCAGTTATGGTGATCAATATGGCCGAGGCTGAGATGTTGTTTCAGGGAGTCCTCGTGTCTTTTCTTCGGGGCTCCTCTCTTGCAGCAGCCAGTGACAAGTTCACCATAAAGCAAGATCTTAGGGAGGCGGTGGTCCTTCATCCTTGAGACGTGCCCTGCCCATCGCAGCTGTGTTCTCATCAACATGGCCTCAATACTTGTGATAGCATTTTTTAGTGCCCTCTAATTGAACTTCTGTAATTTGTATTCATAATTTTGAGGCCTCTGGCATAACCCTGTGCTTTAGTTACAAGGCTTCTGCTTATATTCACTACAGCCCCTTCTATATTCCCTTCTTTTAATGCGTATCAGTCACACAAGGACAGCTTGTATGCAAGAAAATACAGGATACATATTTTTGTGATCTGTACGTGATCTAAGAGTGCTCCTGTTTGGCTGCCCATTTCCTTTGGACCCAGGAGTGTTCATATATAAAAATATGTACATATTTATAGACATACAGATGTCTCTTCCTATATACAAATATAGAAAGAGAGCACAAATATGTGTGAAAATTATACATAGATTCACTTTACATACATATATTTATTTATAAATAGTGTGTAAATATATATGTATGAGTATATATAAATTGAGTATATCTATACATATAGAGGTACATATGTAATGATTAAAACATTCTTTAACGAGAAAAAAAATGAATAATTGAATGTTAAATGGGAATGAAAAATATGAGTAAGAGGCAGGTTTGAGATCTCTGACTTCACAAGGCTGTTGGATAAGCCCCAATGTGTGGAGTGGGAAGGTAATTAGGTCAATCAATCACAAAATTGCAGTTGGAGGTGGCATGAAAACACTGAAATGTGCAGATAGAGTATTTAGAATAATATTTAAAAGTAACTCAGTACCTTTATTTCGCATTATTCATAAGATTTCTTTTTGTTTGACCCACCTTTTCTCTTTCCTTTCAAACTCTTTTTGGTTTGTCTTGGATAAACAGGAATTATATACATTGAATAAAAGAGGATGGGAAGGTAGGAAGGGACATCATAATGCTCTCCAGAATCCAATAAGATAGAGAGAATATGAAGATTAAAATTTATAGACAAAACCATTATGTAGAAGGAAGTAAACTGTAATATTTCTTTGTAATCCTGGGCCAGGAAGGAGGAAGGTTCACTATAATATATTGCTGAAATACTGGTGGCAATACTAGGAGCTTGTGATATTTGTGAGGAGAAAAATAGTGAATCATAAGAGGTAGCTATCACCTTTTTTTGTCAGCATATACCAACGTGCCGACAATGTATTAGAAAACAGAGGCCTAGGAAAGTTCTACAGTTGTGATAAATTGTAGAAAAAAAACATGTTTATTCTGATTTGAAACCAGGCTGAGTGTGGATGCACAGGTGCAAAACATCAGAAGAAGGGGGGTCAAATGGCACATGCTGCTGACACCTACAGTAGCAGGTCATCGAGATCCCAGCACACAACTTCCTGCAATTCCTCATGACAAGCAGCTCTGAAACAGAGGCAGTGACTAAATCCTGATGACTCACAGAGGTGGGACAAGATAAAGAGATTAATCACTGTCAGGTCCTGAATGGTTTCATGAGACACATCCAAAACCACCAGCACACACGTAAGAAAAAGCAGTGAAATGTGGGAAGGGTCTCAAAAAGTGATTTCCTTGTCCTCCACATCCCTGAAAACACCCTGAACAAGCTCCCTGGAAACAGGGGCCTTAGTGCCTGAATGATGGGCAGACTGTTTAAAATAAAAGCCTCTCGGTGGCTGTGAGTGTGAGAGAATTAAATTAGTTGTGTTTCACATCAATTAATCTTTCTTCCTGTGAAGGATCCCATTAAACTGCACTGTTGCTGGAGTGCTGCAGTATAGTTTCCTACAGGACTCTCTCACCAAGCTTTGCCTCCAACAACATTGGCTGGTGGGAGGAGACAAGGACACAGAGCATCTTGCAGGGATGATCCAGGGCACAGAAACTCAACTTGCTGAGGAAGCAGTTGGATGCTGGTGGGGATGAGTCCCAGAGGGGAAGTGCTCTTCCCAGAATGTGCTCAGTTGCTTTCCAGCGCCACTACCCAGGCACAGACACCCCATACAAGCTGTCAGGGAGAAAGGGCAGAATCTGAACTTGTTGCCGTGGGAAATGTGGTCAAACATCGGATTAGCGTTGCTAAAAATGAAAATTAGGCAAAGGCTGAAAACAGTTGAAAATGAAGAAACTAAAGCAGGCCTTGTTTTGGAATAGGGCACTATATTGACTGAAACAGAGAACAAAATCTCTGAACAGTTTTCCTGATCTGATCTCTCTTTGGAGCTTGGTGGTGCCCAAGAGATGTATTTATCTGAGAGCTCAGTTTCCTGAACACCTGATTCCATAATGTCTCCTGGCAGTTGGTTGCTGTCTTATATGCTTATAAATATTGGAATCACAGACTAAATAAGCTGATTTTATTTTTCTCTTTTGGGTAATTTTCTGTTCCATAGATGTTTCAGTGAAAATAATCCCATTCATAGAATTGCATAATGGTTTGGGTTGGAAGGGACCTTCAAGACCATCTAATTTTAACCAACTGCCATGGGCAGGGACACCTTCCACTAGACCAGGTAGCTCCACGAATTGTTACAACACTGGCATACTTGCTTGCAAAATTTATTCTATGCTCGGTCGTATGTATATGTCTGAGATTATATTTTTTATTCCTTTCTCTGCTTTATCTTATAGTAGCAGATTTAGAGCTATAGGCTCTTTTCTTCTCTTTTCTTTCTTCTTTTCTTCTCTTCTTTTCTCTTTTTTTCTCTTCTCTTCTCTTCTCTCTTCTCTTCTCTTCTCTTCTCTTCTCTTCTCTTCTCTTCTCTTCTCTTCACAAATTCAACTCTCTCAGCCTGTCCTCATACAGGAGGTGCTCCAGCCTCTGCTCATCTTCATGTCCTCCTCTGGACCTGCTTGACATCTTCACTCTCACTGGGAACAGGCAATCAGAGAAGAGCTGTGTACAGATCCACTTGCCATACAATTTTGCTCAAGGATTCATGCACAGATTTCCCACTGATCAGGAGAATTATATGACCACCAAGTAACTGTGTTACGGCTCCTTCAGCCACTGCTAGAAATGTCTAGAAAAATAAAGAAATACGATTTGAATTAATGGAGAATAATACTGGACTTTGCCTCCTGGTAATGAGTTCATTTTCTGAGGAAAGGCATTAGCATTGCTCTGTTACTTTTTTGTCTCTCTTTATCCCACTCCATCACTGCTCATTTCAAAAACAAAGGAGATAAAAATTCTGCTCTAATCTGATCACAAAAACGGTATTGGCAGGATAAAGGTGTCATACAACCACAGGAGAGGTCATCCCCAATGGTTGAGGGTGGCAAATATGTCTGTGAAGTTTCCTCTTTCCTTCAGTTTGTTTTCATTCTGCTTTCCATTCCACAGAACAAAAACCAAACTGGCAAATAGCAGAGATAATTCTGGCACATCAAAACATTTTAAAACTTCCACCCAGCTTTCTCTGTTTGTACATCAAACAAGCACTTTCTCCAGCTCAGAGGAGTCGGTAAATAAAACATTAATACTTGGAGTTCTTACATCTCCCCAAGTGCAAACCAGAAATAACAAAAACTCAGAAAACATGAAGAATATCAACAAAAGTTTGCCTTTGCACTCCTTTTGTATCTCATTTTTGACTTCCAAGTAAACAGTAAGAACTGGCAACTGATAAATAGAGTTTGACCAAAGCAGCTTTACCTATTTAAAAGTGAAGATGATGGCACGGAACCACTCACTGGAACAGTCCCAAAAGAGAAATGTCATGAGTCTTGTACTAATTTAAAATTACAAATTACTTGGAGCTGGTAACTTACCCAATGGAGGCCAAAACTGAGCACAGATTGCTGGAGCTCTCTACAGTTATACACCAGATCATCAGTCAGAAATGCATCTCACAGATGCTTCTTGTTTGCTAAATGTAAACTCCTGTTGACCACCTCTCATTGCCGCTGTGTTGTCTTTTGGTTTACACAACACAAGCACTTTGGAATGGTGTGTACACATGTACACACACACACACACATTGAGAAAACCTCAGCACATCTGCTCTCTTCTGTCAGGAGTAAACAAATTATGATCATTAATGAATTCTTCCATAAATGCATTACAAACACATTTCTCACTTCTCTGTAGTAATGACACCTGTGGCCTTACCTCTATCAAATCCAAGGAATCTAGTCTGAAGCTAAGATCTTGTCAGAACACCCTTAATGTTAGACATATGCCAACGTGTTCCTTTACAGAGGAGCTGGTTTATCAGATTCCATTTCTGAATCTCTTTCAGAGTTGAGTGGCTGGACTTATGAGCAGGGTCATTGGAGAAATTAGGAAACCCATTGTCTTTTATCAATTTAGCCCCATCTAGGTGTTTTCATTTTCTTTTGTGAATGTCCCAGTTTCTTGAGCCATATTTTAGGAGTAACAACAATCAACTGCTTCATGGTGGTTTATTCCCCTTTTGTGTACACTTGTCGCTATAATATGTATACACCGTTGAGGGTGGGTCCTTGTTCAGGTCTGCATGTCCTTGACAAAAACATTTGCACAGACATGACAAAATAAGATTTACATGATGCATTCTGTGCCAGAGAGCCTGATATCTGGGCAGGAATACCCCTATGCACTATAGACACATAAGCTGAGGACAGGCCACACAGAGGAATCTCAGTAAGCCTTGCACAGCTCTCAACCAGAGCTGCTTCCACACCCAAATCAATACTCATGTTCTAAACACCAAAACCCATCATTGTTGCAATTATTTATAGACAATACCAACCTTGGAGTATTATGAAGAGACAGGAGCAGGATTAATGGAGAGGCTGAAGAAGCTATATTTCCTCCACGACACATTAACTAACGCTGTTGCTGTTCCTGAATGCAACTGTGAAGTGGCCATATCACTGTTTACCTTCCCTTATTCAAACAGATTTATTTATCTCTGGACACAGAGCAATCAGGAGCACGGGCTAAGACAAAACCCTGTAAACAACAGATCTTCCAACAAAGCCAAACACAACAATATGCCCAGAAGTGAAGGAGTTGATGTCTAGTGAACATGAGCCCTGTACCCAGGGTATCAGCAGATCTGCACAGGCTTTCAGGAGAATAGCACCCTGCAATCCATAACTTTATGCTGGGAGGTGAGTTCATTTCCACGTCTGCCCAGGTGCGTAATTTAACACTGTAAAGAGAAAGAGATAGGTCTGAGGGATGGGGGGGGGAAAGTCACCATTAAAATGTAAAGGATACCAAATAGTTTATAATAAAATAGAAATTAAAAGTGGTTTGATTAGAGAAAAATCAGAAAACTCATGAGGGGGAAATATTAGATGCACTAGGGCTCTTCAGTTTGGAGAAGGAATGAAGATCAAAACCCAGTGGATGGAAACTAAATCCACACCACTTCCTATTAGAAATTAGTCATCATTTTTTTTGTAAGGCTGAAGATGATTAGAGTGCAGCAAATTCCCTGCAGGAAATTATGAATTTCTCCCTTGTCACATCAAATTTTGGTACCATTTTAGTCCAACACAGATAAGTGGAGTCAATATAGGGCTGTGAGGGTGAGTCCTAATGGTAAAACAGACTTTTCATTTGGGGATTATGCTGAGCTTGATTCATGATAACTATGAAATTCAGTGAAAATGCTTCCCAGTTTCAGGAGTGAAGGCTAAATTTTCTTTGCAGACAATAGCCCAAAGAGCAGTTTTAAGAGGTTTACATATTACTTGTGTGTGGGCAGAGGGTATTGCTTTCTATAATGAAACATCAGCTTCTTACAAGAGGGAGAAAAACAATTTTCTGACAACATTTTTGTCTTGTACTGAGTATTCAAAAACCAGAATATTGTGCACTGCTCCAGTGCCACAAAGCAGTTCCTCTGCCTTAAAATAAAGGCATTCAGTAACTACCCTGTCAAACACCAGGTAAGAAAGTTATCCACAAGGCAAGCTCCTATGCAATTTTTTTGCCTCATGATTTATCAATTTAAGTGGCTTGTTCTTCCTTTGTGGTTCATTCTTAGTCATCCAGTTCCCTCACTCTCTAGCTTGACCTTCTTAAGATTTCTCACCCCTGCACAGGGGTGCAGGAACATCATTTTCCCATGGCTCATAGGACAGAGCTGAGGAATGAGAAAACTGCAGGTGATGCATAAATCTGTCAGATGGCAGCACAGTGAATGTTTATAAATCTTTATGAATTTAGAATACACATTTCTTGTTCCATTAGAGAGTGACAATTTAAAGATTTCCGGATTACAACGAGATTAGTGATGTGTATCTGGACCCTGCTGACACACTTCTCCTATTACATGGTGTTTGACTACATAAAAAATTAACTACTCAGTGCCAGCATTTTCTGCAACAGCTGCTGAAGGAAAATCAGTGATGGGTAAAGGACTCTTTTATGATTTCCATCAGAGAATTTAAATGTAAGAAGCACCCTGGTTTCTTCAATGACAGGGTGTATTTTTTTTCTTGTTATGTAAACAGATAATATCACTAGAGCTCCGCTAAATCCAATAAGAATAAGCATCTCTTTTCCAGTAAGGACATCTGAGCTCTTCCAACAAAGATTTTCCAGATATCTTTAACACGGACAGAGTGCATTTTAAGCTCACTTGGACCAAAATATCACCAGCTAATTTCTCCTGGGAAATAATGGCAGAAGTTCACATCAAACAAGTCAGAGATTTATAGCTGGAAATCTCAAAAGACAAAAATGATGTATTGGATTTCTGGGTCCACTTATAATAACCTGGAATGACTTATATGTTGTATTATTGGAATAGCAGTGTGTGTGTATATATATAAATATATATAGAGATATATATTGCTGATATGAATGAGCAGTAGATGCACTGCCTACACCTCCACCAATAGGACTGAAATATATATGTATCCATCATCACAACCAAAATGAGAAATTGGTCCATAGTGGTTTGGTTTTTCCAAGTAATGAGAATCAATAAATACTTCCAGCAAAATTTGCTGAATGAGCTCTGAAACTCTTTTTTTATATAAAAACTTACTCTGGAGTTAAAGGCACCAGATGGACTGCAACATGGGATAAATTAGTTGGTGATGATTGTTAGCAAAGATTATAATAAATAGCACAATGGAAGCTACTGTGAAAAATTTGAGCAACTTGCTCAAATTTATTCTAGCTCAGCTCAACTATCAAGTTACATTAAAATGCATCTGCTTAATGTTAGGCTTTTTTTCTTATTAGAAGGAAAGAGTTGTCTAAAACTGGAGCTGAAGGATGATCACCATACCTGGGATTTACTTTGCAGTTTCTGACTGTCCTGCCATATTCATCTTGTTTGGAATATAAAAAAGCAGGCATCCTGACAGATTCTATTTCTGGAATAGAGCAAAGAAGTGATCCTAAAACAAAAGTCAAAGTTAAGTTGTTTGTTTCTTTTCCCAAGTCATGTTTATTTTCATTTGTTTCAGAGAAATATTTCTCAGATGATATAAATCTGACAGTAACACTGCCAGAATATCAATCTCCATAGCTGCTGCTGGAAGAGCATTGGAGAGAGTCACAATTACCCATAGCTGAGGAGGGAGACCAGACAAAAAAAATGGTCAGGAAAAGGATGGATGAGATCTATGTGGCTGATTTGTCACCTAAATGGAGTCAGTCCATAACAATGACAGAAGGATGGTTTTTGTACTATCAGCCCTGCTAGTGTAGGTACCCCAGTGCCTGATTACAGTCTATAATACAGTGCACATTTCTCAGAGATAAGAAAACTCAAGCTCATTATAAATATGAAAAATTGGACAACATGAGTGACCTTCAAAGCTTTTTAGGGTCTAATTCCTTCTGATTTAAGGCTCAGGCAGCTCACATTCCATTTTAGGCATCCAACTGAGGTAGTTCATAGAATCACAGAATGTTTTGAGTTGAAGGGATCTTGAAGATCATCTTGTTCCAAACCTCTGCCATGGGCAGGGACATCTTCCACTAGCCCAGGTTGCTCCAAGCCCCATCCAACCTGGCCTTGGGCACTTCCAGGGATGAGGCATCCACAGCTTCTTTGGACAACCTGGCCTCACCACCCTCACAGTAAAGAGTTTCTTCCTAACATCTAATCTAAATTTCTCCTCTTTCAGTAGAGTAGGGGCTGTAGGTACCCTCAGTTTGTGAGAAGGAGTGGTAGACACTAAGCTGATTAATTTAATCGTCATTTCTTTCTCTTCAGAGAGAGCTGGAGGTGACTAAGTTAATAACAGGTTCCCATTTAACATCTAATAGTTAATATTATGCCTTAAGGCTGTGAGCCCTGGCCTTTCACAAGGCTGGAGCAAAACAACCAGCTGAAGGTAGCACCAGCAGCCAGGAGCAGACCCCACACCCTGCATGGATGCTCTGATCATTGGATCCCAGTTTTCTGTATAACCAGGAGAAAAAACCACCAGTTCCAGTCCCCACAGCCCACTAGATGCTTCCCACTCAGTGAATTTACATTTCAGCATGAACTTTTCCCCCTGTCAGGTTGTATGCAGGACTTTGTTGCCATGAAAAGCTCTGAAGGCTGAAAAGGACTTAAACCCAAAGCTTGTTTTCTTTATTTTTGAATTTTCATCAGTAAAATTTTGTGTGAATTCATCTCTGAGGCTGATAAGTAATTTAGGGGCTCTGTGAATAGCATTTCTCAGCATCCTGGTACCCACTTTGAGCTTCCCTAGGTGCTTTTGGCTCCTCTGTGCTGTGCCTTCCCCAGCTATCTCACCACTCACTGCTGTTTGCCCCTCAGGTTTGATTGCTTACTTTTTCCTGCATCAAGACAGAACATATTGTCACATCCATTAAATTAGGGGGGGAAAAAAAAGAAAGAACTGTCAGGCACTACCTGGATGATTGTTTTGCTAGTTATGTAGCTTTATGCAGCCATCTGCTTCAAAGGTTAAGGAAGGAGAGGCATCTCTGCTAGCTGCAATTAGCAGATTTATCATCAACTCGAAGATCCTTGTGGAGGCCTCGGTGGGAAACCATTCCAATAAATATCTGTCAGGACACCAAAACACCTCTTTGAAATAGGTGTAACTGCGAGCAGCAGCTTTGCACAGATCCCCCCTTCAGACAAATCACACAAGAGATTTGTGCTTCTGTGGGTTTTATGCAGGGCTCTGCAGGACACTGGCAGTTGGCTTTTGCACCTCCTCCACACACAGGTTTTAGGAGCGTTGTCACATCAAGTCTGTCTGAAGTACAACCAAAGTGTTGTCATCAAAACCACAGAGTTTTCACAAATCATTGCACAGGTTCTGTTTATTGTCTCTGTCAATGATCTGAATGAGGCAACTGAGGGCACCCTCAGTCAGTTTGACACCAATTTGGGTGGGAATGTTGACCTGATGGAGGGCAGGAAGGCTCTGCAGAGAGATCTGGACAGGCTGGATCAATGGGCCAAGGCCAAGTGTATGAGGTTGACCAAGGCAAAGGGCCGGGTCCTGCCCTTGGGTCACAACAACCCTCTGCAGTTCTACAGCCTTGGGGATGAGTGGGTGGAAAGCTGTAGGTCAAAAGAACCTGGGGGTGGTGGTTTACAGCAGATGAACATGAGCCAGTGTGCGCCCAGGTGGGCAAGAAGGGCAATGGCTCCTGGGCTGTATCAGCAATAGTGTGGCAGCAGGACCAGGGTAGCGATTGCCCCTCTGGGCTGGGCACTGATGAGGCCACACTTCAAACCCAGTGTCCAGTTTTGGGTGCCTCTACTTCCTGACTACAGTCAGTCCACAGTACCAACTCCTTGAGTGGTAGTACAGTTATCTCTTGCCTCTGTGTCATAAACATGTGGCATATTGCAGATCAGACCTAAGAATACAACTATTCGCTAAGTTTTTTTGGTTTAAGTGTCAGCATTAATGTAAATTATAGAGCATTTCACATAATCAGTTGATTGTATGTGGTTTACATGTTGGACTTGGCATAATTTGTCTCATCTTCTGCCAAGATTTGATAGACAGAATGACTATAAACAGTAAAGATAATAAAGTCAAAACTGAAAATACTACAACTGGATGCAGCATCAGATTCAAAATTCCAGTTGCTGTTACTGACCATCCAAAAAGTCTCCCATTAGTGATGTTCTCCATCTTTCTTCATCCTTTCTAGGATATGGTGTATCTTCTCTGCAGCATGATGGATGGTAATCAGGGTTCTTTGTCTGCTGTGATGCATTCATTTTAGCAATTGACTGTTGTATTTTTTTTACCGATGCAAGATTTACTCCAACAGGGGTAAGCAATAAAACTTGACACAATGTATAGTTAGATTATAGTAATTGGTGAGTTGTGACAGGAGCTGAACAGTTAAAGTCACATCCCATAATTTTGATAAAAGTACATATATAGATATTCGAGTGATTATATGTCTCTACGGTGGTGTTTTCTATAAATATAGAATCATAAAGGGTTCTTATAAAAATACATCCATTTCCAACATACACAAGCACAATCCCAGGGGTTTCATCAGGATGTATTTCAAAATGACATTTTTTTCATTGTCAAGGCAAATGTCTTGGGCCTTAATAGTATTATTTTCACAAATAAATCCTTGTTGTTCCTGTGCAATCACGCACCAATATCAGCAGTTTGCCATTTGTTCCCATTTTGGGCTCACATTTGTGTGTTCTAATGGATAGAGGACACTTCCATTGCAAATTAATCAGCACAATAATTGGGTATATGTTATATACTGAAGCACTGAGTACTGGTAAAACAAAAGCTGTGGCTTTACCATCAATGGGGTCATAAGTAACATTAACTAGATGCCACCAAGATTGGGAACCCCTTTCAAATTGAGTCTCATATTCCCAAATTACCTTTCAGTTCTCAGTGGTCAAGGTGCCCTCATTGCCTTCCCTTATAGTTGTTATTACAGTAAATTGCAACCACAACTAAGAAAGACATGGTGCAGAATCTACTGTAGTTACCATATTGATTAGCACATGTAAAACAAGAGAGGGTCATCATCCTGTGTGTTGAGCTTGTCAGTGTGTGAATTTATCTTGGTTCTCCTTAGAAAAGGATAAAGTATCCTCAAAGGGATAACCTGATCTCCAGAGGATGTGTGCTGGTATCATTCCTGATACCACAGAATCACAGAATCACAGAACCATTAAGGTTGGAAAAGACCTTCAAGATCATTTGGTCCAACCTTTGATGGCCATAATGACAACGAGACCACAGCACTAAATGCCACATCCAGCCTTATCCTGGACACCTCCAGGGATGGTGGCTTCATCACTTCCCTGTGCAGCCCATGCCAATGCTAGGCCACCCTTTCTGTGAAGAAATTCTTCCAGATGTCCAGCCTGAACCTTCCCTGGTGCAGCTCGAGGCCATCTCCTCTTGTCCTGTTGCCTCGGGGAAGAGGCCAACATCCACCTTGCTAAAACCTACTTTCAGGGAGCTGTAAAGTATGAGAAGGTCTACTCTCAGCCTCCTTTTCTCCAGGCTGAACACCCACAGATCCCTCAGCCACTCCTCATATGGCTTACTCTCTCAACTCTTTACCAGCTTCATTGTCCTACAGTCCCTACAAAGGAAAAAAATCAAGTCTCATTGACAGTTTTACAGGTCACCCCTTGTTTAACTGCTCGTATTAAAGACAAAACTCCCTTTCCCCAGTTGGAATGTCTCTGTTCTGTCTCTTTAAAATGCAGTTGAGTTAAACATCAAAGGCCTTTTTGGTCCCTTTAGCCCAGTCTGGAATAGATTGCAGTAAGTACCATGTCCTGCAAAACCCCATTCTGCTATAATAGGGTCTTGGAGGTGTATTGACCCCACTGGTTATTAAGTCTTTAATTACTGTATTGGGGTTTTGACTGCCTTTTCGTGTTCTTGGTTCCATTCCCTCAGTTTTTCTTTTCATAGGAGGACAGTGGGTGAACAATGATAGAAAATCATGCAGCACCCTAAAGAACCAACAATTTGTTATCATTCTTTACTAGATTGGGGCATCCACAATTGGGGTATTTTTATTGAGGTGTCTGGCAGAATTGCCACACTACCTGTCATCCACCTAGTACCTAAAATTTTTGCTTTTCTACTAGGTCCTTAGTATTTCTGGTGGAAAGTGTTTCTGCCCATGGCAGGGGGTGGAACTAGATGGTCTTTGAGGTCACTTCCAACCCAAACTATTCTATGATTCTATGATTTTTCAGGTGAAACTTGTGAAACTCTTAGTTTCACATCCTGAGAAAGATTCAGTTTCACATCCTGAGAAAGCAAGACTGTCTGTAAAAGTTCAGTAAGGGCAGCATGAATAATCATGGGTGAATGTTTATATCCCTGCAGAAGTCTGTGGAAGGTACACTTTAAATCTTCCCAAGTAAAAACAAATTTCTCTTCATCCTTTTTCTGCAAAGGGACCGTAAAGAACATATCCCTGACATCCAGCAGTGCCATCCATGGATGTGAGGTCACTCATACTGTGGCTGTTAAAACTGCAGTATTGGGCACTGAAGCCCATTCCACTTTAGTGATGGGTACAGTCTCATATTCAGAGTAATCTGAGGGAAGCAATGAGTCATCATTTCCCTCATCACAATCATCAAATATTACCATCCCGGTCCTCTGGGGACACCATCAGTTTCCTAATTTGCATGGTTTAGGGGAATGTGGGGCCCACATGAGCATCATCTAGATCTTTTCTTCCAGTTTTTGTGTTTTCTTCTTTTCTTCCTGTAACTGCTTCTGTAGCTGTTCAATTTGCAGGGACAGTAATAACTCAGCTGCCTTCCTGCCTTCTATTTCCTCTCTCAGATCTTCTTTGTCTCTATTATGCATTTTCCTATCCTGACAGGTGGTTTCTAGGCAGCTGCCTAACTTCTTACAAATAATTCCTTTTCCTTTACCATTTTTAATATTTCCTCTTGCTAATTTTAGTTGGTTTTCAATAACACTCAAGTCATGGCAGTGGTCATGAGCCCGTTCTGAGAATTTGGGACTCAAACTTATTCCATGCCTCCATAAACAATCAGTGATGCTACTTGCCATCCTGCCAGCTACACCAATCTGTTGTGAATGGGTGATTTAGATAATTTAAAGAACCACTATCAAAGGCATTAGTAAAAGTGGGTTTAGTACAACACTGTAAAAGAGTGACTTAAAAAAGTTTGATGGGAAGGTTCACTCTATTATTCTAAACTAATTTTCCTAAACTCTATTCTAAACTATCAAGGCACATGTCAATAGAAGTTCATGAATGATATCAACCAATTACCAAAGATCTGCCATTGGTAAAAGGTCTCTGTGCCTAGAGAAACAACCTTGAGGGTCATTCCAGCTCAAGGGGAGATCAACACCATGCAACCAGGAGATGACAAAGAAGGCTCACTTAGCCTGTCCTCTTTATGGAATAAAGCAGCTGACTCAGTCAAATTACATGTGGTGGGAAAGCTATGATGCTCCTTGTACCTACACCTTTCTTTCCTCCTTTATAAATGAGTCTTGAAACAGCCATTCATTCGTTAATTGCGTGATTGGTGTTCCAAGCTCGCCAGGTCATTCTGCTCCTCTGTGGGTTGTCAGAGAACAGAAAAAAACTAGAGGAGCTCCTTAGAGCCTGGACCAAACTTCTGCTGGTTTAGTGAAGGGGTCAAGGGCATCTGCCACACAGGATGCCCAGGGAAGTAGCTGAGTCACCATCCCTGGAGGTATTTAAGACAGGTCGATGTGGCACTTAGGGACACGGGTTAGTGATGGACTCGGCGGTGCTGGGTTAACAGTAGGACTTGATGACCTCAAAGGTCTTTTCCAATCTATTCTATTCTATGACTCTGTGATTGTCATCTAGGCAGATATTCATTTTTTCATAGCCTTTAGCAAATGTAGCATCCTAGATGGCACTGACTGACAAAATTTTTCTATTGTGTAAAAACCCTGAGCAGAAAAGCAACACAGATTTCCCCATTCACCTCCTGGCACAGCAAGTTACTTGACTATTGCCAAGATGCAAGACACAGGTAGACCTTCCTCTGCTACCTTGTAGAGATGAGTTATTATGAGGTATATGAATAAAATATTCCACTACTATAGAATATGTCACTGAACATCTTAACAGATGGGCATCAGACCCTCCTTCAGTTTTCAGACAGACATCTCCATCTAGCAGATAGATACATCTTTGGAAACAGCTGCCTTCTGCTTGTTCTCTGTTACCTTTCTTTATTTCTTTCTTCACTATATAGATCTCATGTAGAGTGTTCACTTGACAAGTCTTACAGTAAGACTTCTCCACTGCATTTTCCACAGATTTGCCTGACATAGTAAAACTTATTTTACATTAATTACATTCATATTTTTCTGAAAACTACAGGAAAAAAATATCTTTCTTAATTTTACACAGATTTCCTCCCCACTGACAACAAATCTTTCCCATGGCCAGTGCAAGTTAATGAGACACTTCTGGCTGTGAAACACTCTCATAAATTGCCTCTGGTAACCCCCATGGTCCAATTCAAATTGCTTACTTTTTGCTCCCATTGTTTTATAGGTTCTCTTATGTTGGGATGAGAGGTGGGGGTGTTCAGTCCAACTGTGAAAATCCTTTAGTGAGTTTTCACAAATGTTTTTTGGGTTAAACTGTTCTTCTGAGTTTGGGAAAGGGCTTGTGCATGGGATAACTGGCAGTAGGATTCCTTGACAGCACATTGCTCTCAGGCACAAGTTTGTCTCTAACTCCCTTCAGCCCCTGAGGCAGAGTTATCTGCTGCAAAGGTGTCTCCAGCAAGCACTGGAAGGGTAATCAGTGCCTTGCACAGGTAGTAAAAGCAAAGCTCTCATGATACTGCTGTGAAACTAATTCTTAGTTGCTCTGAGATCAGAGAAACATGAGTTTGCCAAGCTTTTTTGACTGTAGGACCCTGTGTAGTGCTGCTGAATTCAATATCACGATACTGATGCTCAGTATTAAGTATTTATAACACCACAAACATTGTTGAAGCAGAAGGAACATAATGAAACCTTGCCCAGAGAAGGGTCCTTTGAATTTTTTCTAAATGTAAGCAGATTTGACCGAGGTTTCTAATACATGAACTTCATGAACATGTGAACAGTGTTTCCAGCATTGAAAGCTTCCTGCCATGAGGACTCATTTTGATAAGCTTTACCCTGTAAATTACCCAAGTAATTGCAACAGGTAGTGGCAGTTAAGTGAGAAACATGGGGAGAAAGACGAGGGAAGAACGTGAATCTGCATCAGAGAATGCAGTGCTAGGTTAGAGAGCCTTGAACCAGCTCTGAACATGCTGATGTGACTCTGGGCAGAGCTCCATGTTGTAAATAAAAGTCAGGTGAGACCCAGAAAGCTGGAGAACTGTGCCAGTTCTCATCTCTGGTTAATTATTCCTGCAGTTAATTAGTCTTGTTGCAGTATTTGTCCTGGTGGGAAAGATGCCTTTGGTTCTGGAGTCAGCAAGTTTGGCACTGGATTGCCACAACATTTTGGATTCAACAGCTGAAATCCAGATCTTATTTCTACTGTACTTTCTCTAATCTATTACCCCTATAGAGCTGAACTAAATAATGAAGCCTGAATAGGGACCACCAGGGTAATGAGGCCCTTATGACTGCAGTCATAATGGATTGTGGTGGCTCAAGTCACCAAAGGGTGAACAACTTGTCTGAACATTTTATCTCAAAATATTAAGCTTGCATAAGTCCAGTTTCCCACAGTTTTCTCTGAATATTTGATTCGGGTCTCCTCTTCTCATAGCAAGGACCATTTTCCTGCTACAGCAAGTACCTGGTGTCATTAGGGTAGACTGGAAAATTCCAGCAAAATGTAATACACTAAAGAAAAATAAGAGGAACAAAGAAAAGAAACATACAAATTTTCTGAAACAGCATAAAGGTTTTGTCTTCCTGGAAAAGTTTTAAACAACAAAAGCTCAACCTCTGACCTCAGCATGGATAGCCTGAGTGGAGAGATCCACTGTTGTAATAGAAACCTCTCGTTAATAGGGAGAAAGGAACAGGTTACCCAGAGAGGTGGGAGATGCCCCATCCCTGGAAACATTCAGGGTTTGACGGGGCTTTGAGCAACCTGGTCTAGTGGGAAGGTGTCCCTGCCCATGGTAGGAAGGTTGGACTAGATGATCTTTAATAGTCCTTTCCAATCCAAACCATTCTATGATTCAATGCCAATGTGAAGAGGGAGTGTCAATTCAGTCCTTATCCAAGGATGAGGCCTTGCTCTCCGTGTTCTATTCTGCCTTTCCATGCCCCCTCAAAGCCCTTAGGTAGGTTCAGGTTCTCAATAAACACTTCAATGAGCCCTGACCCCTCGTTATCATAAACCAGATAATCCTCTATACTTGGTGCCTCAAGCAAATTCCCTATAAACATCTAGAGAGGCATCAGGGTCTGCTCCAACTGACGGCCCACAATCTGCCACCTCCTCCAACAACTGAGAAGTCTGTTCACCATCTCAGCCACACCATCATTAATCCCAGGGAACATTTCTCAGCTCAAACCAGCCAAAAAGATCAGGAACACAAAGGAAGGGACCAAATCTCCAACCACTGCCTCCTCTCCAACTCCCTCTCCTTCACCTCAGCTAACACCTGACATTCCCACTGTCTGCCAGACACAGCTGATGTGGCCGGGATTGTGAACATAAAGAAGGAAAATTAGTTACAGCTGGAGCAATTGTCAGGCAGGAAGATAATTGAAAGGCAGCAAAACGATCAACCGTTTAATTGCTTACATTAAAGAAATGAATTGACAGCAATCAAGCCAACCTATAAAAAGTACTGAAAAAAAATGACATGTGAGAAAATAGATTAATTTTCATAAGGAACAAGTAAAACAAACTTGGGAAAAAAATGAAAACTCAAGCTTGTGTTGTTTATAAGCCTTAATCAATTTAAAACTCATTTTCAATGTATTAAAATTTACTATTTAATGTCTCCCAATGAATTCTGCCTGTGGCATCGTTCAGCAGCCTCACTGAAGCCTTGTGCAGTTAAAAAAGATTCTCCATCAGCACTACCCCTGCCAAGCATGCTTAAATCAGGAGGCAGACCCCAAAATCATAAAGAGGGGAACACTGGGAGATTTTTTTAAAGGGAATTTTCCTACTTGGGGGGACTGTTGATTTCCTGGGAATTTTTTTTTAGAGGAGGGAAAACTGTAGAGCTCTTAGAATTTGTGTTTTCAAACCTTTTACTTTTCTGTCCTAGTGTTGAATATTTGCATAGAAGCAAAGGCAAAATGGGGGGGGAGAAGATGTGGGGTCTCTGTTTTGAATCTTACAGTCCAGTAACATATTTCACTTCTCTTTTGGTTCACACTTTTTTTCCCAATCATATGCCTGAAAAGTCCTCTGGAAGATCAATGAAGCTGTCCTTTGTCCCTAAGAGCAGCACCACATCTATTGGCATGAGGAAAACAAATTCCAGGTGAGCTGCATTCCTTCTGTTACAGATGTGCTGCCTCCAGGCCACTACACCACCTGGAACTGTCAGGGTTTGCTCTAATGCTGCTCTAATACAAATTCTTTCCAACCCACAGTAACCTCTAGTGTTTAGGCCCAAACCTGAGGTGACAGGGGTATGAACTCAGTGTACAATAATTTTTTAGAAGGTTTGCAGTGGTGAAAGAATGGAAAGACAATTACTCTAGAATGGATCCTTGATATTTCACACTTTGTTTTTACAAAAACAATGTGGAGGTTTGTTCTGGGAGGGTTTTTTCACATTTATATAAATCCCTTAAAATATTTTATTTTGAGACGAGAAGATAGATTGTATACCATCAGTTTTTCTCCCTATCATCAGTTTTTCATTTCTGGATAAAAATCTAATTTTGTAAGTGTGACACTAAAAAAAAAAAGAAGAAAAGAAAAGATCAGATTACAAGGGCTCAGTTACTGGCTGCCATCCAGCCTCACCCTCCAGCAGACTGAGCACAGGCAGAATTAAGCACCCCCCCCATCCAATGATTCCCTTATCATTGCTGACCTTCACACCCTGAAACTGAGTTATGAAAGTTCTACATAAAATCAATACATTTTTTTAAGCTCTTTGATCTTTTATGGTTTCCCTCATGTTTCCATCCTCACAATCTTCTCCCTGGCAGCTCATTGTCCAGATATTCAGTTTTCCTGTTGGGTTTGAGTTCAGCAATGTCCCATCACAGGCTCAGTGAGATCTCTAAGAGTGACAGCGGGGATAGAGAGCCATCACCAAAATGTACAAGTGTGATATACGGATTTTAACTCCAGTTTTTGACACCAGGGAGGTTTCAAAGGCAGGTCACCAAGTCAATCACAGGATGGGAAGACAAATCTTTGGAGGCAAATCTCAAGAGGGGAAATGTTAAAATCAATACCACCTGGATTAAGTTCACTATTTTTTTGACAAAACCAAAACCAAAACCAAGTTCTTTTTCTACTGTAATACATTACTTGATAGACTAGAAATACTAAAGTAATAAACAAAGTATATTTCAAAAGGGGGGAAAAAATCAACCCTTTCCCTTCTGGAAATGTCAGGATTACTGATTACTCCCCTAAAATTCTGGGAACATAGGACTGGGAGGAGCCATGTGTACCTACAAGTGCAGGTACCAGGTGGCAGAGGTTAAGCAAAGGGATATAGAGTATTGACTCCATCCTGGCATGACATAGGATGATACCTTCCTGGTAAAAGATACTATCTTTTTTAAAACACAGGTCTAGAGCATCCCAGCCTGATCCCCACTGTAGAGAAAGACATAAAGGTCACAAAAAAAAATCAACTTTATTTGCCAATTACAGCCAGAGGGAATTATTTTCTGAATTCAGCCTTGTGTGTTTTATTGACAGCAATAGTTATGAGCCTTATAATGGTGTTATAATTCCCTGCCTTGCTCTAAGACATAGTATAGGGTGAAAGAAACTAATGAAGCAAAAGACACTTGATATCATCCTTCAAATGAGCTGTTTATAAAATCCTTTTCAAAGGAAAAATAAAAGAGCCATTTTAATAAATTAGAAGCCCCGATGCACAGATTGCTGGATGGCAGGTCGAATCAAGAGGGTTGACGTGTCACACTGTAACTACTTCCCAGTGAATGATGACATAATTTTCAGATTTGCCCTTCTTACTGGCAATGATGCATTCAGTCAAAACAATGTATCAATCAGTCTTTAGGACCTAAATGCCTGTTATGAGTCAATCTTCTGGGGCTCTCAGCTTCCCACATCTCGTAAGAATCTCGGCAGTGATTTGCAGCCTTTTGAGTCGTTCCTGATGCTTCCCATCTCTCAAATTGGTTAGAGCCCAACACCAGAGCTCTTGCTCTGTTTCACAGCCACCACATTATTTTTACAGGAGAAGTGTGTATTGCTCTATATTCTTCTTCCCGTGCTGTCAATGCCAGATTCTAATAACTAAAGGTGGGTGGAATCCACCGTCGTAGCACACATTTAGAAGGTTTATGGCCTGGTTTATCTCTGGTTCATTTTCACAGCCTGTGTAACTCCTCAGCAGAGCTGCTCCCAAACAGAAGAATTGCACCCATGGAACAGGGGAAGAGCTACTGATGTCATTGACCTGGAATTCTGCGAGGTCTTTGGTTTGGTCCCCTACAACATTCTTGCCTCTAAATTGAAGAGACATGGATTTGATGGATGGACTGTTAGATGGGCAAGGAACTGGATGGATAGCCACATCCAAATACTTCTAGTCAATGGCTCAATGTCCAGCTGAAAACCACTAAAATTGTCACTCCTCCAGAGTCCATACTGGGACCAACATTATTTGATATCTTCATCAATAACACAGACAGTGGGATTTTTGGCACTGACAGTATTCAGATGACACCAAGATGAGTGGTGCAGCTGGAAGAAAAAACACTCAAGGAAAAAAAAAGTGCCATCCACAGGGATCTCGACAGGTTTGAGGAGTGAGTTCATGAGAACCTCAAGAAGTTCAACGATGCCAAGTGCAAGGTGTTGCATCTGAATCAAAGCAATCCTCGCTCTCACTGAGAGTTGAGATTGGTGAGCCTGGAGAAGAGAAAACTCCAAGGAGACCTTCTGAATCCTTTCTATATGTAAGGGGAGTTGGGGGGCATAAGAAAACAGAGACTTTTTACCAAGGCCTGCAGTGACAGGATAAGGGGCAGTGATTTTAAACTGAAAGAGGGTAGATTTAGACTGCATATGAGGAAGAAATTTGTAAAGATGAGGGTGGCGAGACACTGGCACAGGTTGCCCAGATGTAGATGCCCCATCCCTGGAAGTGTTCAAGGCCAGGTTGGACGTGACTTTGAGCAGTGGAAGATGTTCCTACCCATGTTAGGGAAGTTGCACTACTGTAGAAGGTCTCTTTCAACACAAACAATTCTATGTCTTATGATTCCGTGATATCATATCAAAAAATGAATGAGACACAGAGAAAATGAAGACAGATAATAAATGACTGTATGATCTATTATATATTATATAAAAGATTTATATATGAAATACTTGTACTTTGTTGCTGGATGATATATTTGAGACAAGTGCTGACCACACAACTCATATGCCATCTCAAACAAAACAACAGAGGATGTCAGGTAAATTATACACTCTTCTTAAGGAATAGATCACTCAAAGAAAACAGACTTTTAATGGTTTTGAAGTAGTGACAGTCAAAAGGAAATGTATGACCTGTCAAAAGGTTGAGTTTCCATATTTCATGGTGCCTGAAAAAAACCTCTAGTTTATACAAACCTTTGCTTGTTTTCAACAGCTTATTGGAACTATAATATTGCAGCAAGGGGATACTCATCTGAAAAACAACTCACTGCACTTCAAACTTCAGGGCCCAAGTTTGAAATCATGTAAAAAGGACATAAATATCTGAAAAGACATTGTATGGGTTGTAAGTTACAGCCATTCACTGACTTTTTCTCATGCTGAAGTGTTTTGGGTTTGGGTCAAAATGTCCTGAGATAAAACCCACCCCAAAACCTGAAAAACAGTTTTTAATCTTGTCAAGTTTTTTGGTTTTGGTGTTACTTCTTCTTCTCCTCCCAAAAACATAATTTGTGGAAGATAAGAATTTTAAAAGATAATTTGACTGCAGTAAAAATGCCCATGGTTGATAAAGAAAAATCTGATTTTTTTATCATGATGTTGTGGTCTTACAAAGAAATGAACTACCAGCCTCAAATGAGACCTTTCATAACCCCATTATAACTAATTAAAATCTTTTTCCTTAGGCTTAATACAAGTTCTGGGTGTGAATAACTTTTCTTAAGTAGATTCACAAATCTGACTGCAGTATATTGCAGATGAGACCTCCCAGGAGCAGAACAAACCCCATCAAGACCCTCATAAACAAAATGCCAGCATCTGGAGCCAGAGAGAAAAGCACAGACAGGATAGAGAGAATTACAGATCTGGGATTAGCCTATACATCAATGCATGTAAGGTGAAAAAAATGCCTTTATTTATTGCTTAGCAACCTTCAGGGTGTGAGTGTCACTCAGCATTAGCATTCACCTTCATAACTGTGCTGATTTACAGCTCCACCCCAGCACAGAGGAAGGAGCCAATTACATGTCTAGGAGAACATACAGGTATTGAATATATCCCAGCTGCTTTCTCCTTCCTCTGATACAGGATGCAGACATAGAGATTTTCTTGGCCTGAGCCTGAAATAGAGGTGTGAGAGATGGGATCTGATCTGCATTATTAGATGAGTGCCAAAAGAATATCACATTCTATAGAAATTCATGTTCATGCAGGTTAAGCTGCCACAGGAAGCGTAGGAGATTTTAGACACAGAGGTGGTGGTTCTGTTACTCAAAGCTACTCAACTTCTTCACCAAGGCCAGGACCAAACAGCTAAAATGCACCAAGACCAGTGAGGTGACAAACTCTGTCTGTAGTGAACAGGTCTATGACTACTCAGATATGTACACCAGACCAAATTCCTGCGTAATTCCACCCCTCAACTCTAACCAGACCTTCTCCTCCCCTCCTCTTTCTGGTGGCCTCTATAATTTCTCAATATTTCCTTCTCTTGGTTTGTTCCACACTGACACCCCAAGATCAGCTGAGGATGCTGAGCACTGCTCAGCTCCAGCCTTCAGATGAGGTTGGGTGCTTAGGCATCATCACTGGTAGTAGCTGGCTCTTGACTGCTCAGGAGTTCAATTAATGTCCCAAAACCGCATAACGTCAAGGCCTGATCACGGAATCATAAAACATAGAGTGCTTTGGGTTGGAAGGGACCTTTAAAGACCATCCAGTTCCAACTCCACTGCCATAGCAGAGACATCTTCCACTAGACCAGGTTGCTCAGAGCCCCATCGGATCTGGCCTTGGACACTTCCAGGGATGGGGCAGCCACAGCTTCTCTGGGCAACGTGTTCCGTTCCCTCATCAACCTCACAACAAAGATGTTTTTCCTAATATCTGATCTAAACCTGCCATCTGTCAGTATGCAGCCATTTCCCTGTGCGCTATCACTACATGCCCTTGTAAGAAGTCCCTCTCCAGCTCTCTTGTAGCCTCTTTGGGTACTGGAAGGTGCTGTAAGGTCTCCCTGGAGATTTCTCCACACTGAACATGCCAAGCCTGTTTTTGTAGGAGAAATACTCAGTGTACTCCTGAACCCATTTTTACATGTTATGTTTGCAAACAAGTGCTATTTGGACTCACTTGTTTATGGGCTCACAGCTTTCCACATCACAGGCCTACATCACTGGTGATGGATGGATACTAAATATGGTGCTCTGACTTTTGCTCTCTGAATTCAAAAGAGCACCCACGTCAAAGACCAGCCATCCCACTCACTTCTGAATGCACAAGGGGCTCTGAGAGGCTCACTACAGATGGTTCCTAAAGATTTCTTTTTCTGGCTGCCAAATCACAAGTAAAAATTGAAAGAAGGGGATTTTTTCAGTGTTCATTTATTTATTTCAGTATTGCATTTATCTTGTTCATGACAGCAGAGCCTGAAATGTTTCATTTCTACCATTAGACAACAGAGGAGTCCCAGTCAGGCTGCTTTTTCCAGAAAAATTGGAGGCAAGTCTCCACATATTCATATGAATATTACAGGAAAGATTTTTCCTTTAGTTTCCAAGAATATTATAAGCTAATGATCAAGGGATGCATCTTTAACAGACACTCATTAGATTTGAAACTTTTGATCCAATCAATTTTCTCTCCCACTCTACCCTAAATAGGCAGCTCCCAAGCACTCCAGAAATTCCCATGCACAATGGCCCGTGCATTGCACCAACATTAAGAGTCTCACAGCAGCACAAACCTTATCCCTCCCTAAGGAGGAATGAAATTACTAATTTTTTTTCCTTAAAGGTGATTCAGAGGACAGACTGTAGCAAAGGCTTTGTGCATGGAGGGAGAATTACTGCTAAGATTTTATTAGCACATAAACATCATGACGTTTTTGATGCCTTGGGCTGTAGAAGCACAATCACTACAATGAAGACCATATTTCTTTCCATCTTTCCATTGTCCTGTAACACACTGAGCAATCCATCTTGCTCACATGCTCTACATAGTCATATATATACTTATTTATTTGCTTCTCACAATTAGCGTTGGACCTTTTGAGCGGTGCAAGTGGTCTGAGGTATGAGAGCACCCACCCTGCAGCTTCTGCCTCCCAGCATAACCCAGGGGAGGGTCATGAACAGGTAGAGGACAAACATGGCACCACCAGGCACCAAATTTCTGAAAGCTGCTACATGAGCCTCTATTGATCCCAGAAATAACCCACCACACCAAAGCAGCACAGTGTGGATGGTTGGAGACCAGTGGCAGAAGACTGACAGGGGGTATGGATTAAACTATTCAGAGGTAGCAAATTTGCGTTTGCTCACAGACAAAACAATGTTGCTATTTTTGTCATCTGAAAGTCATTCAAATGAGACACCGCTAATTCATAGAATCATAGAATGGTTTGAGTTGGAAGAGGCCTTCAAGATCATCTAATTCCAGCCCCCCTGCAAATTATTCTCTTAGAAATAGCTGTAAACTCCTAAATCTAAAGACATAAATCTAAAGTCTTAACAACACAAGCAGGAAAAAAATCAAACTCATATTCTGGGTTTCTGAGGGTTCAAAAGACATTTAATAAAAAAGGAGATAATCCTTACTGAAAAGATGTATAATAATTAATTTACTTCTTTTTTGGATTATGCACAAAAAAGCAATTTTTTGAAATTTTATTTCAGTTTTTAAATGAATAACAAATAGCTCTGCACACAATACCTTTAAAGAAAAGTACAAAACTGAATCCACTCTCAAACTCCATTTGGTTGATTCAGTCATGTAATGCAGTTTCTCTTTAATTGAATGATTTATATAACTGTGAAGCCCTCTGTGAATTTTACAATTGAATATATCATTGATGATTTTCTGCAATGAGGCTTGAAGCAGAGAATTAAAAAGTTATTAGTATTTTCATTAGGAAAGTTCAAGAGCTCAGATATTGAAGACCAAACCCCAGAATCCCTAGCAGGCTTGTACTGAATTTTTTTCCGCAATTGTTCAGAATTTGCTCTTGGTTATGAATTATTTAAATGAAACCCTTCCACAGACAAAAAATTCAATGCCAGAAGAGACCTTTGCAATCATTCAACTTGATCTGCTTTGTAATGCAGATCACAGTCATCTCCTTCATCTTCTAACTGCTCTTTCCAATTAGGCTGTTTGGTGTGCCCTAAACTCCTGTCCTCTTCAGTAACTTCCCTGTCCTAATGCTCAGCATATCCCAAAGTCTACAGCAATGTCCTGATTTATTGTATCATGTCAGATGAGGTGTTTTCTGCCTCCATGCTATTCTATCCTTCGTGATATTGTTTTACACTTCTCAACCTTGCTTTGCACCTTTATTTTCCCCAGTCAGACAAACCTGCTTGTCAGACAAGGACTATGCAAGTGCAGTGAACTAACAAATAATGTCAATTTTTAACCACTAATAATATTTAATAAGTAATCATTAATTGCATGAAGACCTGCTGAGGCTTTTTCCCCAGGAGAAGCTGGTACTGATTTCTCTCAGGTAATGCCACAAAGAGAATCAGAGAATCACAGAATCACAGAATGGTCTGGGTTGAAACAGACCTTAGAGATCATCAAGTTCCAACCCCCTACCATAGAACCTTCCACTTGACCAGGGTGCTCCGAGACCCATCCAATCTGGCCTTGAAGAGTTCCAGGGGTGGGGCAGCCACAGATTCTCTGAGCAACCTGTGCCAGGGCCTCCCCACCCTCACAGGAAAGAGTAAAGGCTGATCCACAGGTTATTTACTGACTTCCAGCAAAATCCTTGAATACACAGCAAAAAAAAGAAAAGGAATGTAACTCTTCATTCTTACACAGAAATGTACCTGAATAGTCAGTTTAGAGAGTGTGTGGCTGTACAACAGAGAAGTGAAGTTGTTTTCCAGCTGTTTTCTGCTAAGACTGTGCCTGTGTCAGGGTGGTGGGTGGAGTGAACCATTCGTTCATTGTGATGCACAGACACAGTCAGGCTCTAATGACTTTCTGTCTAATAGTCACCCTTCTTCACAAGGGAAGTAGAGATAACAAAATCTAATCAAATTCTCATTTAATAATCACAAAAGGTATCCACTCTTGACTGGAGCAGACAGACTTACCATCCATAAAGTGTGCATACATAGGTTTTTTTGTCCTCAGGATATAAATCCTCTGTGAACGAAATCAGGTTGAATACACTTAGAACTGGAGCTTAAAGAGAGGCTTTATCATAGAATCAAACTTAGAATCATGAAACAGTTTGGATTGGAAAGGATTTTAAGGATCAAGTCGCAACACCCTTGCCATGGGCAGGGACATCTTCTTGCTCAGATTGGCAACCACCTACATGACAGCAGCACCACATCATCACACACAAGGTTAATGATGGTCTAACATTGTTTCAGCAAGGGTGCAACTCTTGGATTTCCCATCCCAGAGGTTTACTACTGCTATTAATGGTCTTTGCTGTTGAGGAACAGTTGAATATTTTTTCGCTTCTTCAACCACAATCATGTAACTCCATCACAGAAACCAAGATCTTCCAGAAGAAAATTTTATCAAAACTCGTTTTTTGGTTTGTGTTTTTGGGGTTTTTTTTGCACTTGTTTCCACCACCAACCCAAAACTCCACATTTTGCTGAATCATTTCCAATTTAAAAAAAAATAAAAATAGAAGAAAAATGTACCCTGTTAAAAAGCCTTGAGTCTTTCTAATGATATCTCCTTGGACCTCAGAGTCTAAGAAGGTCCAGGCTAAAGCACAGAGAACAGTAATCTAAATTTTAAAAACTATAATAACTCTAACCAAAATATGGACATGAATAAATAAACAGCAATTTTGCTTTTCTTTGCCTATTGAGACATTTGTGCTGCTTGTTTTATTGACTCGCAATTCATGGAGAAACCTTCAAAACCATGAAAATAAAGGTTCAGCTCCTCTGGTCTTCAATGATGCTTCCGTTTTGCCTTTCAGGTTATGGTCTTTATACAGCTTTTTGTTGTTGTTTAATCTTGAGGGATCCACAAATGACTGACAGAATGGATTCTACCCCCATCCCTTTCCAAACAATGACGCTTTATTGGAATGGCCAGAGACAACAGAGTCCAGCATCAGGAAAGAATGCATTTTCACTTCATCATTCATGCCATTGAGAGACAATTACAGAATAAATAAGTCCAGAATTAGTTAGGATGTGACTAATATAAAAACACCACCACACTCTCTCCACTTTAACACTTTCTTTCCAGTTGGGAACAGAAGCCTGTGCTGTTAAACAGATGGTAGGAGACCAGCTCTGCTTTGGAAAGTGTGATGGGAAATGTAGTCTGGCAGGATATTTTAGGCACAATATAGAATAAGAACATGAGATCCCAGTGCAGCACAACAGCTGTAGCTCCACTTCAAAGAGAAATCTTTCAACTTTCATCTCCCTCTCCTCTTCTTTAGCCCCATCTTCTTTATTCCCTCCTTTATCTTCAGAATTATTGATCCCTCCAATGTTTATCACAGCTGTTGAAAACTGTTGTGCAAGATTTTAGAGCTTAAAAATCATTTAAAGAAAATCTCAAATCCTTTCTTTTCAACAAAGAGAATAAATCAGTCTACAAAGTATCCTCAAAAGCTGAAGGAACCAAGTTCTCCCTGGATAGAAATCAGACATCTGTTGGTGACACCAATAGACCTTCACTGATTTTTATCCACTAGAAATGTAAACATTTCCATAATTTACTCTCAGTAAATCTTTCCAGGTAGGTAATTAAACACATCCCTCATTTGCTTACAGACTTGATTTACAATCTGTTCATTATTGGTAAGAATTGCTTTTTATATTTTTATTCTCATTTTTCTCCTTGCACAAAAATATCTCCATTTTTTCGACTTAGCACAAGACCTGTCTTGTCCTGATCCCACAACTATTTTTGACCTCAGCAGGCCATTATTGGGAGTCTGTTTGGAAACCCTGAAGCAAGGACCAATATGGGTGATTTTGGAATTCCTTCCAATTCTTGTGTTCTGAATATTCAAAAGATCCTCAAAGGCACAGAAGTTACCGACTTTCCTAGGAAGACCTGGGTGTACTTTGCCAAGATGTATTTTTTAATTTCAGGGGGTTTATGTAGTGACCACTTTCCTATAGAAAGCAGGAAGAAAATTGTAGAAGAAACACTGTCCACACACTCCACAAAACAGCTTAAACTCTCCTCAGAATTTCAAAGGAAGACGTGCCCCAGACACCAGTTCACTGCAGAGCTCTGATACACTCAAGTGTGTGTCACTGCATGGATAATTATAAGGAGAACATTGGCAACTATTTATTTCTTTTTATCTTGTATTATGTTTGAATTCCATTAGGATGCAACTGCCTGTCCTGAAAATAACAAATAATGTCATTAGAGAGGCACTGAGATTTAATCCCTCTCCCTCAGAGAGAAATCAAGCTATTGTCACAGCAGAGGTGGTTTCTTCTACATTCCCAGGTGATTAATATTCATTGGAAGAAGCACCGGAGATGACTCCCTATGAGGTATGCCAATTAAGGCTGTGAAGAATGAAATAAATAAAAAATGTGTTCCAAATGGAGCACTGTGTATACTGTCATTATGTTTATAGACTTGACACCCAGGTATCTGTGTCACATCCCCAGTGTAGCTTGAAAGGCTGAAAACCTGCCTGCACAGGACAATGTTTCTTATTCCGTTGATATAATGACACCAGTTTACTTGTGTAACTGCCTGACCAGCTTTATTTTCAGTATTATTTGTGCCATTTAGGAAGTAAACCAGAAAAAGTAATACTATTCTTAATTAGGGTATGAGTATCTGAGTGGGAAGAGCATGAATGAGATTTTTCTGCCTACTAATCACTCCTTACATCAAACAAGTATAATTATACAGACATTTTTTGGATTACTTCAGTCCACTTTCCCAACATGCCTAATTTAAGTCAAAATGCAGATCTTTGTTGAATTCTGTCCAGTTCTCAATGCAGTCTTAGCACTGCCTGCAGTTGCAAGTAGTATTGGTGCTGTCAAAGCATGGATGTATCTTTGTTCTGCCAACTCTGATGGGACAAGCTTAGGATAGAAAGACCTGAAGAAAAGACATCCAAGGATGACAAGATTTTAAAGAAACTGAGTGAAACACACCCAAACTCATCCATCAGAACCTCAGAACAAGACAAAAAGAAAAGAATAGCTGCTAATGTGCTCCTTATAAATACCTGTGCAGTGACATAGAAGGTACTTTAATGGCTTCATAACCCTTCACTCAAGGTAGGCAAATCTGGTGAAAAATGGGATGTCCCTTCATATTCTGTAATAGCTCATGTAGGATTGATTCTTGGAAGTTCTCAGAACTTTGATGGACAAGTGACTTCTAATCTGGAGACTGGCAAGACTCAACAGGAGACTGGACTGTGAAAATTAGAATTCAAGAGGCTTAGCTAAACCAAGGTAACTTTGGCCTGAGACAGTACCAGGCCTGTGGAGGGATTGCTTTTCTGTTCTTACAAACAGGCTGGTGCAGCCAGCTGAAATAGCAAATTAAGCTGATAAAGCACATTTTAAAGAATTTGTGTTGATAGGGATAAAACTGTTCAGAAAAAAAATTCACTTACTGTGAACAAAACCATGGATGTAGAGAAAAAGTGTCCATGGACCTGATCTTACTCCCCAGAAGTCAGTAGAAAAATTCCAGTGGCATGAAAGATACAGGACTGAGCATTTCCTTACTACTGAGATATTCAGAGATTGCCCTCTCCACATCAATTACAGATATGGTTTTTATATGCAAAACATTTTTCTTCTTTCAGTGGAGAAAGGAATAAAAAAAACATTCTTAGTACTGTAGGAATATCCTCTTGCAAGACATTTCTGTATTTACTGCCCTTTTCAGATTGAATTATTATGATTGCTGTGGACAATTGCAAATGGGTATCTAAACTCCGGAGGATTTTTTTTTTTTATTATTTATACACTACTTATTAAAATATCTCCCACCCACAGAACAAGGTAGGATCTTGAGTTTTCTGGAAAGAAAAGGTCACAAGTATAGATGATCTAGAGAAAATCTTTTAATTTACAAGTTCTACTCAGTTTTCTTCAATCCCAGTCTTTGTGTCTTAATTTAACAGGTAACACAGCCTTGCTCATGGTGAAGTCACCCAAAGCACACACAGTACAACCGAGAGCTTGTTATCTGTTGCTAGGGGGAAAAAAGTGGTAACCCACACCGGTTAAAAATGAGATAAATGTGTGAAGTGTAACAGAACTGATACCCAAAATGAGAACAGCTTTGACTGCCTACTTTGCAACCTAAATAATGGAGAGAAAGGGAATAGCAGATGCCCCTTATCTTTATATAGATGGTGAAGGAAATAAAGCCACATGATAAAGTTTTAATTGAGTCTTCTCAGACTGTGTTCCAATCAATAATTTTGGAGGGAGGAGAGGAAATCATCTCCTTAATGCTTTCATCAGCATTAATCACGGCTCATTTGTTCCTGCAGAGGCCAAAGACAAAAGAACTGGAAAGAAATTAGAAGGCTCCAGCAGATTCTGGGTTCAAGGAACAAATACTCTGGGGTTCTCCTTGCTCCACTGAACCTTTCTCAAAGTATTCCAGGAGCAGTAGAAAGAAAGAAAGCAGAAAAAGTACATCACTGCCATAGTGTATTCAAAGCCATTCCACCAGCACTGGGAAACACTATTTCCCAAATGGAAAACATCTGAATTCCTGTAATTCTCAAAGATATCTTAGGTTGCAAACACCCAGCAGGTTTTCCCTCTATAAAACACACCACTTTGATTCATTGTTTCTGGAGAAACCACATGCTCTAAGCTTTTAGGTTTCACTCAGTAATCACTTTTCAATACAAGAGATACGGATGAGTGCAGGGTGCTCAGGTTCAGCACTTTCCCTCTCTTTTTCTGTCCCCACACTGCTAGTTGTTGAGGTCACAGCATTGCATCACATGCACTGGTGTGTCTCCACACCAACTGGTTTGCAAAACTAGAGGAACTGTTTAAATACAATACACAGAGATGGTTGGCAGAAGCAACATGTTCCCTAAAGACAGACAAAAATGAAATGTCATTCAGAAACTAAGAGAAAACTGCAGCAAAATGAGATAATTCTCTTGTTATCTAACATTCATCAAAGTGGTCAGTATACTTAATTTCTGGTATGAGAACTCCTTTATTAAATCATCTGCTATTCTGTATTGGAAAGTACATAACAATTTAGGAAGGTAGTTCTGTTCACTTGGGAAGCAGAAAACATACACAGACTTGCATTATATTTAATCAGCATCTTCATTCTGCCATTTATGGATAGGGAGAACTCTTTCCCCCATAGAAGGTCTGCCTAAATATCTCTGCCCATCTGAAAGACCTTGTCTGCACTCAGAATCTGTAGCCATCTAAAACAGCTCAACATCTAAATGACCTTCTGCAGGAATCTTGTTCTCTCTACTGATTTTCAAAGAAGCAAACATGCATCCTCTGCAGATACCTCAGTTAAGTGATTCACTTCTCCCTCTCCACATGCCCATCAGTCCAGGCAGAACAGGGCTGAATATCCAAACTCCAAGTCCAGAAGAAAATTTCTCCTTGAACACAAATCTTTTGTTACCCGGAGAACACTTAAAAGTTCCTCATATTTACAATAAAAAATGCATCTTCAGGTTCTTCATACCATTAGCCAATTAACTAATTTCTATCAATGCACTCTAATAAGTAGGATACTGTAGGAACGGAACAGCTGGATAGTAAAATAAGATTCAGTCTTTGAAAGCATCTGGGAAGAAAAGGATATAGAATAGAGGATTCTGATAACAGATAAACTCCTTCCTGAAGCATGGAAAAAGTCGTCTTTCATTTATGAGGCCATGTCTCTTCTTTGAGCTTCTGATGAGGATGTTCTTTCTTTTTCGTCTTTGTTTCATATGGTCTTTCACAGGGCAAATTAGTGTTAATGTTTATTATCTGTTCATCACTAAACATGTTTGGTTTAGGGTGTTGGTTTTTCTCCTTCTTGCTCCTCTACTTTTAAGAACAACATCCTGAGAGTCCTCTGAGAAATGATATAATCACTTTGAAGTTCTGTTTCTTAAATCACTTTTTTATGTGTGCATTTTGTTTCCTTTTTGCAATCTGTTTGGTGGAGGTTTTGATTTCTACCTGTCCATGTTAGGTCCTCGTGTCCTCTGTTGTATCTGTTGCCCAGACACAAGAAGACAGACCAAGTGGCCTCTTTATTCTTTCCAGTCCTCCCATTTTGTGTCTGTGAGCCCGTGATACTTGTGAGGGGTCATTTTCCAAAATAGCTCACATAGAAATAGCATTTATTTTAAAAAGCAGGTGTTTACCCCTTTCGTGAAAGGAAATTAGCTCACTAAATGAGACATTAAATTACATAAGTCAGTAGGTAGATTTAGAGTATAATACATCTTCTGCTCTTCCAACTGTATGGGAAAACAAATGGTGGGACAAAAGAAATCCTCCTTGTGAGCTATGGAAAGTTTCCTGGGATTTATGAGTCTTTGTCCATCATTAAAGGGGCTTTACCTGGTGTTGAATTCATATATCTGCCTATCCAGAGCCAAAAGAGAGAGCACAAATGAATAGCACTCCATGAATCTTTAATGTGTATTGGCTTTGTCTCCTCAATGTATTTATGGTTGCTTCACTTGCAGCATTTGTCATGGAGTTTTGTAGGTAATTATCTTTAGAGGTCCTTCCATCTTTCAGTGCCTGTACAATCTCGCTCCCTCGTTTCGCCCCATCAGCTCTTGCAGAAGCAAACCCTAAGGCAGTTTAAACCCCATTTGGTAGAGATGTAAATGTTTCAAAGTTACAATAATCCTCTAAGTTTTGTTGTATTTTACAGCTGGCCAAAAGGGTGTATTAATTAGTAACACACTCTCTTTTGAGACCTGATTTATCTGACTTTTTTATACATCTACTGAGATATTTAAAATCTATCAGATGTGTCTGACCCTGGAGTTCTGATTTCTTGCTAGCTAGTACAAAATGAGTCTAGACACTTAGATCGCAGAAGATAGCTAAAATTAAGTGACTTTGAGCTTGAGCTCTTTCCAGGGTAAAAGCCAATAGGAAAAGGTAGCACAGGTAATTTGGTCTTCATGAGGCTTATGCCTGATCACTCTGGGGTTTGCTGTTTCCGGTTCCAGAAACTACTGGTACTTCATGGTGAGACAAATCATCCCAAATATCCACTGACTATGTTGACTATTAACTCTGGTGGGAACTGAGATAGCCACTTTTATGTGACAATCTTAGGCTGAATCATGGCACTGGGACTCCAATTAGTTGCTTAAAAAGAAGCTTTTTAGTGACATTTCAGACATTCCAATGTATGTGAAATACCTTCAGTTGCTGTGCCAGTCTGGTGTGATAAAGAATATGCAACAAACCAAGTCCTGCTCAAACAGCAGCTGGAGGGAATCCCAGGAAATATTAAAAGGTACCAGAGTCTCATGTTTAGATAAACCACTCTGTGAAGAGCAGAAGGAAATCGCTCATGACCATATGCCTTTGCATGCTTTCCTTTAGCTTTTAGATTCTCTTTCTTCCCTAATACTTCTCAACTCACACCAAAATCTGGTGGTAAGGCACTGGCATAAGTTTCCCAGAGAAGTTGCAGATGCCCCATCCCAGGAATTGTCCAAGGCCAGGTTGGATGAGGCTTGGAGCAACCCAGTCTAGTGGAAAGTGTCCCTGCCCATGGAACTAGACGGTCTTTAAGGTCTCTTTCAACCCAAACCATTCTATGCTTCTATGGATCTATGATTCAATGATTCTATGTTCTTCCTTACTGTTGCTTCATTCTTCTGTTCAGCCTCAAGAGTGGATGGATCTCCTGAGCAGAAAAGGAGTGCTACTCATCTTCTTTTGCTCCACCTATTGCAAAATCTACCCACGATTTTGTGAAGGAGCTTCAGAAAAGTAAGTACATGTCTCCTCATCCCATCGGCCTAATTCAAAATGAAACATTCAAATGCTTCAATCTTATCCACCACTAAAAGTCCTTAATTCAGTTTTATATGTCCAGTCAGGAAATTAAAAAAACCCTCCATTTGGCTCTGTTGAACTATCATACAGTGGTAATGAATGTCCAGGAGCAGACGCATATGGAATCTGTTCACACGAAACACTCATAGGATTTTTCTAGATATAGATTTAAAATAAATAAATAAATAAAAAATCAAAGTGCCTTTTTGAGCAGAAATAAAAGGCAAGATTAATTAAATACATGGAAAAAATTAAACTGTTTATTCTGTGACAGATGACAGAAACAAATAACAGCTTTTGAAGTTGCCACAAGCATGGTAATGAGAGCAGCAGACCCATTGAAATCTTGTGGAAAGGGCATTCCCTTGGTAGTCAGACCTGCACATGTCAAACTTCATTTCTGCTATAGAACAAAGCTTTTTAAAGCACTATCATGGCAGAATAACCACCAAATCTGTAGGGTAGGTGTCAAGAAGTTTCCACTGAGACCAGTTAGGAAAAATCTGTGAAGTGGGAGCAAGGGACTGGGATTGCTTTATCAACATTATCACCAGGGAGCTCAACTGTCTGAGACACCAGCTGATGCAGCCCACTGATGTCTGCTGCAACTACATGCTAGAAGATGAACTTCAATGATCCTTGTGGGTCTGTTCCAATTCAGTATTCTCTGTTTCTATACTCTGCAGGTCAGTGAGGAATTGTGCTCATGGGCTGAGTCCTTCTACTTGTGTTTTCAGGCAGAGCAAAGGTGACTCTTGACAGAAAATACAAAACTTTTTAAGAATTGACAAAAGGACATCTTTGCCTTCTTCTGAGGAATTCAACCCTCCTTCATCAGACTACAGAGAAGCTGAAAGGTCTCATTCAGACACTAAAGGCTAGAACAGTTCCCCAACATCAGCCTCCCAAACATCGTTTGCTTTTAGCTTTCAAATGTGTTGTTTCCCATCCATCCAAACACAGATTTGGCCTTAGTGGACTGTGTGTTTCTAAGCTTGGGGCTGGAACACCCAAGTTTGCCATATCTGAAGCTGAATGTGAATATGATGCAAGGACTCCATCTGGTACCTGTTGCAACTGTACAAATATCCACAGTTCAGCCCGTGCTTGTATCTTGCAGTTGGCTTTTCTCTGGCTCCTGGTGCCAGTGCAAGGTCTGCATTCTGATTTGCAAATGACTTGATGATGCATATCCCGGAGACACGTGAGAAATTCTGCAAAGAATTCAAGTAGCAGCTGTGATCCTCTGGGGCAAAATGAGTCACTGAGCACAGGGCTGAGCATAAAGCATTCTTAGTTAACAGAATCAGCTTTGGGGCAATCTTTGAGAGGAAATTAAGCAATTCGGCACTCCCTGAGAGTGCACTTGGCACTCTCTACCAAGCACCCTTAAAATTTTATCTTCAAAAATTACTCCCCTTCACAAACAAGGTGCAGGTGATGAGAGTTTTATGTCCTTTCCTAGTATTTCCTGACCAAGTGGGTTTGTGAGCTTTGCCAAACTGAGTCACAAGCCTAGAAGTTGTCAATGGAGTCCCCCAGACAGTTTTATACTTCAGTTTGCTTAAGCAAAAGGACAATCAGCACCTCAGGCTGTTCTGCTTCATGTACAGGAATACTGTTCACTCTCCAAGTCATCCTCTCCTTCAGGTTCATCTTTGCATGACCACCACTCTCTGCTTAAAGAAGATTGCAGTGGGTGTCTTGAAAAAGGAGCCAATTTTATTCATGATGAAGTTGTTATTCTCAAGAAAAGCTCAACTTACATCCAGTGTGGTACCTGCTGGTTATGCCAACAAGGTTCTGAGAAAATGAACACCACAAACTGTATTTGAGCATCTCCTATGGTAATGGTAATTTCTAGAATCATAGAATCATTAAGGTTGGAAAGAGACTCAAGAGCATCGAGTTTAACCTTTACCATGTCTCTTGCCAGCTGCCCCCTTATGATGAGGCCAACCATTTTTGTGGCAAAACACAAAAGTGCCATCTGCTCCCTGCACAGAGCCTGAGGACAAAGCAGCACAATTTGATTAAGCAGGAGATGGTTGATCCTACAGCAAAACAACTGCAGAGCTTTGATGACATTGACAGGTTTCAAGGGAATATGCACTAGAACAACAGACTGGGTTTTTTGCCAGTTATACTAAGAAATCATCCACTTTGACTGTGAAACCAAAAATTAATACTTGGCCCCATCCAATGCCCAGCCTCGAGGACACAGGTGCCAAAAATTATCTACACAAGTTTCTATAACCTCATTAGGACTTGACTTCCTACTGATATTCATTATCTTCATCTAGGTCATTTTAAACACTAGCTGTTCAAAGAATTTTGGGGAGGAAATAAAGAGTTCATGGACATTCTCTCCCCACCTCTCTAATCTTGATGGAAAGGTAGCACAGCCTAACAGCTAAAGGACCAGTCCACTACTGAGCAGTTCTGTGTTTGACTCTAGCTTTTGTTGACCAACAAAGTTGGTGACCTCCCCTTTGCTGCTCTTCCCTCTCCAGATCTTGCCTACTTTGTACAAACTAAGTCTTCTGGACATGAAGGGCTCTTCTTGCTTAATCATATGCATCCCGCTTAATACAGCAGTCTACAAGAGACATGACTACTTTACACAGTGATCCCTGTCTAGCCATTGGGCCTCACCAGATGTAATTAATCTCATTTTTTCTAGATGTATTAGGGTAAAAATTCCACCCAAAAAAAAAAAGACAGAATGGGCTAAATATCAAGTCTAGCTGGACTATTCAGGAATCCTGCTGACCCAAATTAAAATCAGAAATAGTACTTGATAAAAACAGACTCTGGGCTATCAGTGTGGGAAGAGGATTTCCAAGCCTCATAGATTTAGGTGGTTAAAAGCTCCTGTTTGGGTGGTTTAAGCTGTTTCATGATCCAAGTCCCCCTTTCTTCCTCCCCACAAAACCTTCTCTTCTTGACGTACACGCCTCAAACACAGGCCCATGGCAAAAAATGAGGTTTACTTTCCTTTTCTGCCAGCTCAGGGTATTTTCACAGGTGAGGGGAGGATGCACTCATCCACTAAAGGAGTTGTCTATCTGCACATCAGGCTGACAGCCACTTTGTTATATTGATAGATTCTAGCACAGGCTGGGAGTAGGCTTACTTACTGATACGATTCATTACACTTCAACATGTGATGCTCTCTCATTGCTGTCTAGAAACATTGACTAAGTAGAAGTCCAGCATACTGATTTATTGGGGCTGGGAACTTGAGTCCAATGAAGAATCCAATCCAGGAAACTTTTTGCCAATACACAGTAACTTTGTTTACTCAATAGAGGATGTATCCATCTTTCAGCTGGCATTGATTGCTCTTACATTTTTTTTCTACATGTCCAGGCTGTAAAGAGAAAAAAAGAATCCCACCACGGAAAGTGATTTGTTTTGGCAGAGTAAAAAGTATTAAACCTCCATGCAGATAAACCAAACAGAGCGAGGGAAAAAAACAACTGTCCTATTCTGTAGCATAAAGATTTTAATTTGAAGCACAGATCACACAGCTGATTATTTCCTGGCTTGCAATAAAAATATTCATTAAGACACAAGCAAAATGCCATGATTTTCCTGCCCTGAAAGGCCTTGAGTATTGTAATGGGGAGAGGTGGGTAATGGAAGCAACAGACGTGTTTGGCACACAAGTTTCCAAGATATTCATGGAAGAGGGTATAAGAAATCCATCGAAGACTTCATCATTCATACTGACACACATGAACACCTACCAGTCAGCTGTGGTAGGATGGACGAGTCAGGCATGAGGAACACCTAGTCTGGCTTTGGGCAGAGGGATTGCGCTCTCACATGACAAACAGGTAGGTCATTGGGAACTGCCAAAATGTTTTTTCTATGTGTTGACCATAGAATGGTTTGGGTTGGAAGGGACCTTAAAAACCATCTAGTTCCAAACACTTGCCAAGGGCAGGGACACCTTTCACAGCTTGCTCAGGGCCCCATCTAACCTGATCTTGAATACTTCCAGGGATGGGGAGTCCACAATCTCTCTGGGCACCCGCTCTAGTGCCTCGCTGATGTTTATTTCAGGTCAGGACTGTCCACATTTCATGTCTATAAAAACCTTGAATGATGCACAAGAATTATTTTATTAGCAAATTCAGCTTTTCCTCTGCAGTATGCACACATGAAAGATGGGGATCTTTGGAAAGTAAACTGAAGACTGTCAGAAAACTTGAAACTTCAATAAAAAGTAGGCGAATGTCCTGTGATGACCTCCCACGGAGTTGTTTCCATTTTTTATTGAACTCTCCTGAATGACTGTAGCACTCTACACCTGAAGAGCCTGAAGTGTTGGAGAAACAGTAAACAATAAACCCAACAATGCAGGAGGCTGGATCAGGAGATGGGTGTTACCTGTCCAAGAACTGTTTGAGGCAGCACTTTCAGTGATATTGGTAACTTGAGTGGGGTTTTCTTTTTCCAGAGAAATAAAGCAAATTGTTGCTGCCCAGATTTCCTGGAAATTGAGTCATTTGTTTGCTTGCATCTATAAATGGAAGGTTATATATGAAAGCTGAAGAATCATTCAAGTACCAAGTGACTAGACAAAGATGAATAGGGAACAAAACTTGGCTTTTTAATCATTATTTTCAGCCAGAATATAATATAAGTTTACCATTATATCTAGAGGTTTTTGACATTTTATGTAATTTTTCTAAAAGAAAACCTAGAAAATAGAAAATGTTCTCAGGACAAACTTTGTTGGCATGGTCCTGAGGGTCCTAGTGGGCAACAAGCTGCACGTGAGTCAGCAGTGCAGCACTGCAGCAATGAAGGCAAACTAGATCCATGGCTGCACCCACAGGAACGTTACTAGCAGAGATGGAGAGGTCTTGGGTCTTCCTTACCTCATCTGGGTATGTAGTGACAGGAGGAATGTCTTTAAGCTGAAAGAAGACACGTTTAGATTAGATATTAGGAAGAAATTCTTTACTGTGAGAGTGGTGAGGCCCTGACACAGAAGGAAAGAAGAAGAAGAGAAGCTGTGGCTGCCACATACCTGGAAGTGTTGAAGGCCAGGTTGGATGAGACTTAAAGAAACCTGGTGTAGTGAGTGGCATCCCTGCCCATGGAAGAGGGATGGAACTAGATGTCCTTTCCTTCCAACCCAAACCATTACATGCTTCTATGACTCTCCACCTGAGTATGATTTTTGTTGCTTGCATAAGAACAGTCCAGAGTGTGCTGTTTCTTTGGTGAAAGAGCTTGAAGACATCTTTTGACACTAATTTTTCAGAGTAGCTCTGACCTTTACTCAGAATTGCACACCCTGAGCTGGGCTGATATAACTGAAGTCATTCACAGAGAATTTTCTTATGCTTCTCTGCAAAAAGAGAAAAGTCTAAGTCTCATTTGTTTACTAGTTCAAAAAACACCAAAAGGACAACTTTCTCCATCTGTTTCCTTGGGGAAGTTGGCCATGAGCAGAGACAGAGAGGACAACAAGGGAGATTTGCAGCCTTGCCTGCATGTTCTTGCAATGCTCCTGAGGGTTTTTGAGCCCTCCAGCCTTTACGATAACCAAGGGAAAAGTAGATAGGCCTAATGTGGAGTTGAAGGGACATAGAAGTCTGTGATGTAGAAATTTATAGCAACAAATCATTTATATTGTGGGGTATGGTGTCATGCTAAGCAGGCTGCACGTCTGCTCAGTTAAACTGGCTCATAGTTGCATCCCACTACAAAACTCTGAGAATCCAAGGCTTTAACTTTCTCTCCTCCACTTGTTCCCAAGACCAGGTTGGGAATATGGAGGGGACACCTCCAGAAGTGGACAATAACTATAAGAGACTAAATCTACAAGCTGACGTTCTGCTGTCTTTATTCACATGGAGCGGCAAAGTTCTGTCGTCAGCCTTGGTGGCAGACAGAAGCAGGAGGAATAAAGTTGGATGTGCAGGCAACTGCCCAACAGGGGAAATTTCAGTGCATAATGTGTCAACAAAAAACCATCAGAATCTAACAGAGTTCATGTGGTTCCTGGTAAACCAGATTAAAACAGCATCATAATTCTGGATAAAGGATTCTCCACCTCCACATTTCACTCTACATATATTTTGCTAATTTTTCTCTCTGCAAGTGAAAAACCCTCTCCAGGAACAAAGCAAAAAGAATCTCTTGGCATTCAACAAACCTTTAGAAACAGTAAATATATGCTGCAAATTGCACTTTCCATGCACCACACCCCTCCCACACAGACAGCAATGAACACTCAGTGCCCCAGGAGTGCAGGGAGGCAATTCCTCGTAAATGTTAAGTGCTGCCTGTTGCTGCTTCCAAATGTCATTTCAAACAGTTGTGATTGAGTACAAGTTCTGTCGTGTCCCTCCCCCACCAGCTTTCCTACATCATGACATGCCGTCCTGAATTCATATCCATGTGTAAACCTGCTGCATTCCTGACAGTTCTGTGAGGATGCCAAAGGGAGAGTTCATGTGCCTGGAAAAATGCAGGGCAATTTCACCTGATTTTGTTATGTAGGAGTCAGACTCCCTAAGGCTGTTTTCTAAAACACATATGATGAACTGCACCTAGAAGCCCATTTCCCCTCACTCTCACTGTGTGCACAGACAGTATTAGCAACCAGCTCAAGGTTAGACATGAGCACTGTAAAAACCTATCTTTAAAAAATAAAGCCATATTTAAAATTCTAAATCTTTGGGTTTTTTTCACGGTAATGTATCATGAAGAGCATATTGACAATACTACCATTTAATTAAAAAAAATTAGATTAGAAGATATCTGTGCTGTAGGCAGACATTTTGAGGAATGGAAACGTGAAAACCAACAACGAGGAGGTTGATCTTCCTAACAAAGCATGGAACAGCTCAGTAACATCAAATCAACGCCAGAAGTGTCACAACCCTGCTTGGACTTCAGCAGGAAGCCTTTGACTCTCTGCAAACACATCCCAGTCTGTGCTCTGAGCACTATTACAGTAAGAAATGTTGATTTTATGTAAATGTAATATAGTTCAGATTAGTTTATTCGGTACATTCAGACTGATAAAAGTGTGTCCTTAATAAATGCAACAGAATTTTTGGTTATTTTTATTCTGAGAACTCCAGATGAAAGGCACCACATAAGCAGCAAAACTATTTCAGAATAATATACAGAAGAATCCCTATTATGGGGGAGGGGAAACAAAACAAAACTAAAAAACCCACAAGAAAAAAACCTCTCTTTGTTGCTTTTTAAGAAACAAAAAGGAAGGTTCTAATCAAGTATGGATACTCCTGGATAATTTAAGTCTCTAGAAATTTATAGTGAATGATGATTTACTTTTTGTTTTACAGTGCTTCCTAGAAAGTGCAGCAGCTGAGTACTTTCAAACAGCTGCTTCATTGAGCTCAAAAGATTTCTGCATATTAGAATCATAGAATATCCTGAGTTGGAAGGGATTCATAAGGATTATCAAGTCCAACTCCTGGCCCTGCACAAGACAGCCCCAAAAATCCCACCAGGTGCCTGAGAGCACTGTCCAAATGCTTCTTAAACTCTGTCAGGCTTGGTGCTGTGACCACTGCCCTGGGAGCCTGTTCCAGTGCCCAGCCAACCTCTGGGTGAAAAACCTTTTCCCAATATCCAACCAAAACCTCCTCTGACACAACTTCAGGCCATTCCCTCAGGTCCTATCACTGGTTCCCTCAGAGAAGAGATCAGAGCCTGCCCCTCCTCTGTCCCTCCTGAGGAAGTTGTAACTGCCATGAGGTCTCCCCTCAGTCTCCTCTTCTCCAGCTGAACACACCAAGTGCCCTCAGCCGCTCCTCACACAGCTTCCCCTCCAGGCCCTTCACCATCTTCATTGTCCTCCTTTAGACACTTTCTAATAGTTTAATATCTTCCTTATATTGTGGTGCTCAAAACTGCCCCAATATTGCACGTGAGGCCTCCCCAGTGCAGAGCAGAGCCGGACAATCCCCTCACCTAGCTGGTGATGCTTGGTCTGATTGATGCCCCCCAGGACACACTTGGCCCTCCTGGCTGCCAGGGTACTGCGGACTCAAGTGAAGTATGAGCCAGATTTTGAAATTTGGGTGGAACTTCCTTATTTAAGCAGAATCACAGAATCACAGAATCACAGAATGGTTGGAGTTGAAAGGAACCTTCAAGATCTACTAGTTTCAACTCCCCTGCCATGGGTAGGGGCACCTTCCACTAGACCAGGTTGCTCAGGGCCCCATTCAACCTGGCTTTGAACACCTGGGGCATCCACATCTTCTCTGAGCAACCTGTTCCAATGTCTCACCCCCTTCACAGTAAAGATTTTCTTCTAATATCAAGCCTAAACCCACCATTCTGGGCAGACCTGTGACCCATTGTTCCATGCAGTCTGGAACTTGTCTCACAAATCACGTACAGCATAGAAAGGAATTTCTTGTCATTTAATGAGGTGTTTATTACCAAATGGTGCCTTAACAACATTTTTGATTGCATTTAAAAATCCACAGAACTGTATTCTCTGCATTCCTGGTCTATAAGACTGCTGATCTTTTTATGAGAAATTAATCATAAAGTTAAAATTAAAAAGTAAGAATGGAACAACACATTAAAATAGATTTAAAGGAGTTTAATTTGCCAGTCCTTTAAACATTTTTGATTGACATAGTTCCACTACAGTCCATTGAACTACGGTGATTTTTAAGAGCTGAGGGTGTAGGCAGCATCTAAAAGGGAAAAGAAAGGCCATGGAATGCTACCTGTGTGTAAATCCTACAGAAACAATGGAACCAGAAGGACTATTTAGAACGGGTGAGAAGGGCCATAGCGAGGTATGATCACTACAACAAGAGGGGCTGGAATGTGAATTGGATTTAGCTGTCAATGTACAACTCAGTATAACACTGTAAGCCAACATGCATAGGATTCCATAGCATGGTACTGGCGGGAAAGTCTGCTGGAACCATTGCATTAATATTCCAGTAGGATGTAAACTTCCAAGCTGTCTAAATAGGTACAAGAATGTTGGAAGAAGATACAATGAATTTACTCTTTGATCAGTATTATTTATTACAACCTGCACCACAAGCTCTTCTCTGAGAAGTGATCCTGGCCTTGCCAGTTCCTCAAGAACTCTCCTCCACATCCCAAAGATTGGTTTAAATAAAAGAGAGAACTTTAAAATAACAGCAGCTCTCGAATGAGGCTCATACACAGTGAAGGCAAAAAGCAATCTTAAACACCCAACCAAACTGTACCAAGAAATCCCAAACTCCCGTTGTGAAATGAAGTCCTCTTTTTTCACTTTAACTGCAGATCTCAGCAGGCACTGTGATATAACACCCCATGAGATGCTTGATAATAAACTCAGATAGTCCCATTTTCATTGCTTTACCCATTACATAGATTATCAAAATTGGAAAGAAGGAGAACAATTTTCAGCATAGAATAGTTCATTATGGATTTGTCCCATCCTGGGTAGGTTCCTTCTGGGGTGGGGTTAAGTTGTTATCAAAGTAGGTGATTGTCATTTTGACCAGTGCTTGCTGCTCTCAAAAAGCTAATTCTAGTCAGGAGTGGTGTGAATTTGCATTTTAATGCCTTGTGGGTTCCTGCAAGATTCTGGTCAGAGAGCGTGAAGTTGTGTTTAGTAAAAAGCTCATTAAAGATTAATCCATCAAAGACCAGCCATAAACATTTACCACTATTACGCCATAAAAGTTAACGGGACCAGTAAACAGGAGGCTGGAACAAGCCAGGCTCCACGAGTCACAGGGCAGGGGAACAAATCCCAGGCTGGAGTAGCAGCTTGCATGTGGCATTTGGAAAGTGGGAACTGATCCCAGTGGGAAAGGCTGAAGTGGATTCTCTCTCTTGATTTGCTTAGGAAAATGCTTCTTTATCCCACCTGTTGTTAGGGAATGTTCCCTACAGAAAGAGGATCCAGTGCTGCCCCTTGGGAGGAATACAAGACAGAAGCAGGTCAGAGAAGAGCTTTGCTAGGAATTTGTGATGGTTGATGGTTTTCTCCAAGCAGCCACACCTGAAGAGGGAAAAATAATCCATCAGCTACATTCAAAGAGAAGTTTGGAAAAGACACTTAGCAAATATAAACTAGAAAACTGCCCATATAATGAGATTTGATGACAGTGAATTTCTCAGTGAACAGCTTCCTTTGTTGAATTTCAGTTGAAATTGTTGCAGTACCATTCATAAATAGCATTTGTCTTTCCTTTCTGTTGCCATCACTATTGATAATTCTTTACATACTATTTATTATGTGCTAACATTACATACACAATGGGACAAAAACTCATATTTTCCCTTAGAAAACCAGCCTGAAGTGCAGACAATGTCATTATACATATTCATACCGACAAGTTGAATGCCAGTGTTTTTATAATGCTTTATTAATCCAAAAAGAACTTTATAATCTCTTAATGCAACCGTTATATTCTATTCAAATGTCCCATAAAAAAAATCAAAGCTGGGAACTGTAAATAATTATCTAATCCATCAAGACTCTGAATATAATGAGTATTGACTGTTGTTTTATTTTGGGATGTTTCAAAGCAATTTCCAACTCTTTCTCCTCCTACCCCATGACAACAAGTATAGAGTTAATAAGGAAAAAATACCTTCAATTTACTTGCTAACATGCTAAAAGGCAACACAAAAAGCCTAAAATGCACAGGGAAAGTTCAAAAGAATAGTAATTATTTTAGAGTGAAACTACAGGAAAAAAAAATCAACTGCTACATATCAGAAAAAGCAAAGCAGCATGAATTATGTACTTATGTAAATAAAGCTAATAGGCGAGAACATTAATTAATGGCATAAAACTTCTGCTCATCATCCTGCAGATAGCAGGTATTCGTTTGTGAGGATTAATTTATATTTTAATTAGAAATTTACATATTTAGCAGCCTTTCCATGAATAATTAGCAACCCCAGTGCATTTAAGGATTTTCAGTTTAGACTAAACATAGTGACTTTCAAAGGGTCATTTTGGAGCAATTTGTCTCATTCGGCAGCAATGGGGGGCTACAGGTTCCTTTCATGCCCACCTGTTGCCTTTGGATAAAAACTCCTGAGTAGTAGTTCGTAATGCCTAAAACATGTTTTGGTCTCTTCTAATTTATTTCTCATAAAACATTTATGTTAAATATTAATTGGTAGGGAAGGTCTCTGTGGAGGCCGAGGAAGATAAAATTATTTGCGACGTAATGAGTTTGGAGCGACAATAAATCAGCCTCATGTGCTGGGTGAGTGGGAAAGTGACAGGACTGGTTGATTCCATGTATAATTAAGTTTTAGGTAAGACTAGTGAACCAGAGGTTAAATAAATTTCAAATAATTCTATCATGTGCTGGCAGTACATACCACATGAGGTTTGATCTATATAGAAGTAACAAGAAGAGAAATCTGGATTGGATGGCTTGCATGATTTATTCCAGATGAACAGATGAAAAGATTCAGGCTCTACTCCCCAGAACATGAATGTGAAGGCAGTAGAACTGCACCACGGGCACAGTATGAGATACCTCTTAACCCACTAGAAGTTTTCACATCGTCACGTCCATCAAACCCTGGCCCAAAGAATTCACTTCAGAGGTGTTTCATTGCCAAAAAGTGGAAGAATTTTTCATTTCTGAGCAACCAGGTTAAACTCAGTTCAGAACAGCAGGGGCCTGGGGTATATTCCCAGCTGACTTGTGCTCATTCCTCATTCTGCATCCTTGAGCTCGACGATAATACCTGGGAAGCCCAGAGCACCACATCAGTACCTGAGATCTCACCCACTGCTGGTGGGGTGAGGAAACACAGCCCTTACCTGCAGCCTTCACTTGCCATCATGCAAATAACATTGCAAGTGAAATAAAGGAGAAGGAGACTGACAGTGGAGCTGCCCAAATAACATTTGATGACAGGGAACTTCTTATTGAACACCATTCCCTGTTGAATTTCTATTGAAATTGTCATCATCATCATCATCATCATCATCATCATGGCTGGGCTTCGCGAATGAAGATTTGGGAAGGCTCTATCCACATTTGTTACAGGCACGTTGGTGACTTACGAGGCCAATACGAGATAGACATATCTGATTGCAAAAGGCACAGTAGAAAGACTCTTTAGATGATATATTCTGCAGAACGCGGTTCTTTCTGTGTTGCCTTTTCTCCTCGAGGGTGATCCTGCGTGTGTTCTCGAAGGAGACAGCTGCGTTATAGATGGTGTGTCTCCAGGCCTCCCGATTTGAGGCCAGAGTAGACCAGTTATGGTGATCAATATGGCCAAGGCTGAGATGTTGTTTCAGGGAGTCCTTGTATCTTTTCTTTGGGGCTCCTCTCTTGCGGCAGCCATGAAATTGTTTTAGTCCCATTCATAAATAACATTTGTCCTTCCTTTCTGTTGCCACTACTGTTGATAATTCATCGCATACTAATATGGTAATGTCACATACACAATGGAACAAAAAGTCATATTTTCCCTTAGAAAACCAATCTGAGTTGCAGATTCAGGAGTAGGAGGAGGCTGATTGATACATTATGATGACTGGACACCAAGTTTGGTTGGGACTGTTGTTTCTGATAAAGTATTTTTTTAATCAAGTAAAAATTTCCATCAGGACAACGTCATTTCCCTGAGTTCCTCTCTCAGACTGCTGCCATGGGAACTATCACGCACCAGGAGCAGAGAATAGTGGTTCAGTCTCACCAGCTCCTGCATGGGGACAAGGGCATGGTCTTCACCCCAGCCTACTCAGTGTCTTCTATGAGCCAAGGTAAGAGGAGCCTGGGGCATTCAAACTCTCTTTGATTCAGCTTCTCTGACTAGTTAACAAAATTGAATTCTCATTAAAATTGCTGAGATGCATTTATTTGAAAATTAGTAGTGAAAATTAAAACCAATCTACCCTACTGGATTTCCCTGAGGCATAAGGAATATAACCAGAAGCACCCTTAGATGGGAGGCAGTCTAGTCCTGCCATCAGCTACAGAACTGCTTATTATTTTTTTCCTCATCCCCAGTCCTGTTCATTTGCTCAGTACAGCTGTGCAATACAAAGCAGGGCTTCACTAATCTCTGTGTGCAAAGCTCACTGATACAGCTTAGAGAAATTAAGGGCAGGGGACAACTTGAGATACTCTACTCCACAAGAGCTGATACCTTCCCCTCTGTCAATGTTTCTTTTCCCACATAAACAGCATCTTTCCTCCTTAAGGTGGTGTCTAAGAAGTGTCTGTAAGTAACAGCTGTAGCTGGAAACATCTCTCCTTTGAGAAAGTGAGGTTTTGCCAGCAATTAGGTAGCCAGCACTTTGGCTCACTGCCTTGCCGTGAAGGATGGAGCAGTTTTCACCTAATATTACCTTTCTCAACATTTCACAAACTCCTCTGAATCCTTGTGGTACCTCCTTGGCCATTCTCTGCTAATTTAAGGAACACTGGCCATCCTCCTGCACTTAGAGCTCATCTGAGAGACCAATATTTCACTGACCAGCCAGAAGGTATTAAAATATAAGCTGATAACTCTTGGCAGCTGGTGCACAGCCTTAATCTGCTCTGAAGGCACCACTGAAACCTGAGTAATTTCTCTAGTTATTTGATAACCTGTAGCTAGAAACTGGCAGTGATGGATAGAGTAAGTATCACCCACAGGTACTTACTTCCCAATAGATTATTTTTTTCCCTGAAGACTGAAGAAAATCTTTTTGTCCTCGTCAGAGTGTAGAGACCTGTCCTCTCTTTTATAATTGAACAAATCCCGTTATTCCAGTCCATCCTCCTCAGTCATGGTTTTCTTCCCCTCCATTCATCTGGCTGTTCAGCCAAACATCTGTCCTTTTGCTCTTTTTTCTGTGCTATAACAAGAGCTTGGAGTCCCAGCAAGGCTAGTGATGGATTGTGCTGGGTGCTCCGTGTTTGCAATTACACACATACAAACGCAGGGAAAGGCCCCTGTGCCCAAGCTTGGATTTAATGCAGGAGGGATAAGAGGCCAACAGGATGCGCAGCAGGAGATAAATGTCACCCAGAGTCTGTGCCACACATGGACAATGAAGTCAGGTTTTGGGTAGAGTCAAAGCCACACAAAACAATGTGTCCATTTACAGCCCTTAAGGGATTTAAAGAGAAGTGTTTGGCAGCCAGTGGCAAAGAACTAAAGCAGAAAAGAAGGAGAGGGGTGAGCCCCGCAATGCAGATGAATTTCTCTTATGTCCAATGTTTTATTTTCAAAAAAGCTACAGAACAAAAAAAGCCATTAATTTCCTGTGACTCCCTGCAATGGCTTCAGAAAAGCTCTCCTAGCCAGGACTGATCTGAAGCCTTCCAATTATTGATCATGATTCTGTCATGGTTTTACCTTGGAAGGTGCCAGATGTAGGTCCATAAAAATTGTGCCTTGGTTGTTTTTTTCCCCACAGTTATGATACAATCATTTCCCTGCCCTGAAAGCTATCACTACCAGCCTATATCCACTTTTCATTTAAGCAAAATTAAAATCTCCCAGACTCTGTGCCTGCATCAGAAGCTTTTTTCAGAATATGACAATTTCTAGAAGAAAATAGAGATAAAAATTCCTAGCTAGAAAACATTACTATTAAGAAAAAAAGATAGATAGAGACCCAAAGGTACCTTTTGACCTGTATCTATTAGCCATCCTTTTTAGCACTGGATATGTTAATATTTTTATATTTTTCAGACAAAGCAGCAAAATCTGCTTCATTTAAACCATCTTTGAAACAAATAATTACTCCATTCTTTTAGTACATCTGTCAGGTATGAGAAGTCTCTGCTAAGTATTGGACATGGTGGAGAGTTTTGAATGTCTAAGCAACAAGCAGGACTTTGGTGTGTTATTAACTCTCACACCCACCCTGGTAATTGATTATCAATGCCAGCAGTGGCATCAGACCAGAGTATTAAGGACTTTTCACAAGTCTGTGTGGTGAAGGAACAAGAAGGAATGGCCTTAAGCTGAAGAAGGACAAGTTTAGATTGGATATTGGGAAGAAATTCTTCGCTGTGAGGGTGATGAGGCCCTGGCACAGGTTGCAAGAGAAACCATGGCTACCTCATCCCTAGAAGTTCAATGCCAGTTTGGATGGGGCTTTGAGCAACGTGGGCTAGTGGAAGGTGTCCCTGCCCATGGCGGGGGTTTGGAACTGGATGATTTTTAAGGTCCTTTCCAACCCAAACCATTCTATGACTCTGTGATTATAGGAGGCAGATCCTGATGGGACCAGGTGGTACATACCTCCTTAGGTTCACTGAGAGTCATCCTGGGAAAAGTTGATTTTTTGGTCATCAAATCTTTTAGGACGAAAATGGCCCCATAAGCTCGGAGAGACCCGGGTCACTGCTATCCTGGGGTGAAAGATTATGTCTGGAGTGGTTCCTGCCCCAGTAAAGTGTTGAAAGAATCCTCATTCATTTCAATATGTGAGTCATCAGCACAGACATACCGTCTTGAAAAAAATGACACTGAACTCTGCCAAGCCATGGACAGCCACTGATCCTCACTGCCCAAGGCTTGGCAGCAGGAACCACTCCAAAAGAGATGTGAACTGAGTCCCAACAGCACAGTCAATCCTCAGTTCTCCCACTTTGGAGAAGATGGTCTAAGCAACCCAGTTCAGCCCCTCCCCAGCCTTCTGCAAAGAGAAGGGAATGACACAAACTGAAAATGTCAGGGTGAGGAATTTGAGTTTTGCTACTGTAAATAACATTAAGGAGTATAAAAAATCTGGGATCTGTGCTCAGAATTACATTGTGGGCATATCCTAAACTCAGCAGTTTAGGATACAATTTCTCTAGCCATTGCAGGTGAACTTGCCACCGACTGCTGCAAGAGAGGAGCCCCGAAGAAAAGATACAAGGACTCTCTAAAACAACATCTCAGCCTGGGCCATATTGATCACCATAACTACTCTACTCTGGCCTCCAATCGGGAGGCCTGGAGACACGCCATCTATAACGCTGCTGATGCCTTTGAGAAAGCACGCAGGATCACCCTTGAGGAGAAAAGACAACGCAGAAAGAATCGTGCCTTGCAGAATACACCATCTAAGGAGTCTTTCTGCTGTGCCTTTTGCAACCGGACATGCCTATCTTGTATTGGCCTTTTTAGCCACCAACGCGCCTGCAACAAATGTGGGTAGAGCCCTTCCCAAATCTTCGTTCGCGAAGCCCAGCCATGACTGACTGATGACTGTAGGCAAATATTAATTAAATGTCCTTATTCTAAATGACTAGAAGGTACTAAATGCTAAAAACATAGGTGCGAAAATCTGCACTTTATTGAAAAAAGAAACGTGTATATGCTGAAGGAAAGGAACCTGTGAAGAATTGATATTAAAATAGAAATCCACAAAGCAAACAAGAGACAGAAAGCAGCATTCGAAGTTCTGTTTTAACTGAAAACATTTAAAAAATTCAAAATATAAACTGTCTGTTCTTCATCCCTTTCTTCTAATCTCATTTCTATAGTAAAAAACAAATTATTTATAAAAGATTCTTTTCTTCTTTTCAACTGTTCTACAAATTCAGTTCTTCATCAGAAATGCTGTGTCTGCTTTTCTATTCTTAATTCAACCAGAACATTACACACTGGGCACAGGTTTCTTTTACTAAAAAATATTTCTTTTTTATTTCTTTTCTTTTTGTGTATCATATGATTGAAAATATTTTGGTTTTCAGTTTAAGAAAAATATTTTTGTTGTCTTACAGGATCTTGAACAGAAAAGAAATCAAGCCATCCTACATTTTAGCTATTCTTGTCAGGATTTCACTCAGAACTATAATCATCTGTGAAGCATCATGCATCCCTGGTTGTAAATATACATAAATGACCAATCAAACAAAACAATGGCAGTGAAGGTTTTTCAGCTGCCTGAATTTGCTTCCAAAATGCTGGAGCCATCTCCTACTGCTGGGAGAAATTAGCAGAACAAATTACTGAGATATGGAGCATAATCTTGTCTGAGTTGAAATCATTCAAATTGATTTGAATGGTCCTGATTTGAAGCTGCTTTGGAATCACCCATATAGTCAAAGCAGGTTATATATCTTCATACACAAGAGGTATTTTCAGGACAGCAATGGCCACTGTGACAATCTCGCCCTGGCAGAATCACAGAATCACAGAATCATTAAGGTTGGAACCTCCAAGATTGAGTCCAACCTTTGACCGAACATCACTATGTCATCTAAGCCATAGCTCTGAATGCCATGTCCAGTTGTTTCTTGAACACTTCAGGGATAACTCCACCACCTCCCTGGGCACCCCTTTCCAGTGTTTGACAACCCTTTCCATGAAGAAATTCTTCCTGATGTCCAACCTGAACCTCCCCTATCCAGCTTGAGGCCACTTCCTTTTGTCCTGTAGCTGTTTTCCTGGGAAAAGAGACTGACCCCCACCTGGTTACAACCTCCTGTCAGGGAGTTGTAGAGAGTGAGAAGGTCTCCCTTAAGCCTCCTTTCCCCCAGCTCCCTCAACCACCTAAAGTACAGTTTTCAGAAATCCCTCTGCTCTAGGCTTCATCTCAACAAAATGACAGTGTCTGCCAGGTGTCAGTTCCAAGTGCACCAACAGGCTCTGCAACCTACTCTCCTCCACCCAATTATCAATGATTTGAATTTCCTTTAGAAAATTTCTTATTTATCCTATGAAACATCACATAAAAGCATGTTAAATGAAATTGCACAAATTATGTATCTATATCAGAAGAGCAACATGGGTTGAGTTTGCAGCTTGATACAGGGCTCAGCATTGAATGCGGCGTTGCAGATACTCTTCAAGTTGTTATTGATGGATTTTGGATTCAGGTGGATAGATGATTCTTTATATGAACCTTTTGTTAACACTACTTACTTCAAATGTAATCCATCTATCTCCTCCATTTAATCCACCATCTTCATCTGAATGATAAATTATGTCAATACTCCCTGTAGGATTTTTCCAAATGGAGCAATTTAGGAAAGATCTGACAAGCAGGATATAGGAGCAGAAGTTAGGAGAGAAATCAGGGAAAAGTTTTAGTTCCACTGAAGTTTGGAAAATTTTGGTAATTTTTTTCATTAGGACCATAGTTTCACCTCTAGACACTCTCAGTTCAGCTTCTGACTCATCGTGTGGCTTTGGACTAATCCCCAACCTCTCTGAGTCTCAGATCGTGTATCTGTAAAAGAAAATAATCCCTTCAGTTAATAATTTATATTTAATTTATACAGGATTTTGCTTAACCTCACAAAGCACCATTCTGCAGTTGTTCCTGTCCTGTTCTCCTATTTTCTGGCATATACTTGCACCCAGTTTCCCACAAAACTGTTGCCTCTTCCCTGCATTTTGCATGCAGCTGTGTGGTGACTCACAGCCTTAACCCAACATGATGAAATTCTTCGTGTTTCCTTGCAGATGTTGTCTCTGCTGTCCATTCACTTTACTCCATATCCTATAATCGATGGTATTATCCAACTCACAACACTTTTCTCCACAGTCTGCTGCTGGGAGGTTTACTTGCAGATTTCAACTGGACAATAAAGAAAATCAATCAGAAAGGAAGCCACTTGCCAGACATCTGCAGGACAGCCTTCAATTTTTGTACTCCTGAGCTGAAATGATTGAGGTTGACATTGGAAAAAGAACTTTACAGAAAAAAAAAAAGCATTCAACTATTCTCAACAGATCTTGGTTTTGTCATCACTTAGAACTGCTTTGAATGGAACAGTTTTAGCAACATTACATGCTGCCACAAAACACTTATGGTATCTGACATCGCTGGATGCCAGGATGCACTTAATGCACTTACTTACACTCTTGGAGAAGATCTTCCCCCTCTTTCCAGGTTACACTGCCAGGAAAAAGAAGAAATTCACTGCCATCATGGTTAGACCTTCACATTGCATCTACTGGCCAACCACATTAAGAACCACCATGCAAAACATCATAGAAGCATTTGCAGCTTACTAAGGTGAGGCAATTTGTGTTTTAAAGCAGTTTAGAAGGATCATATTCCTACAATTCTTACAAGGTTACTGCAAACTGGAAACCCAACCAAGGGTACCACCTCCTAAACTTCAATCTGAAGTGAACTCAATTTAAGAGCAAAATTTGCTTCCCACTGGAGTTATACACCAGAAATCAACATTTTGGATGGGATTCCAGCTGAGACTAAGACATGCAAAGGTGCCTGACTCCATGTGCAGTCAGGATCTAACCTCCCACTGCTGTCTGAGGGAGTGCTCAGCTTCCCTTCAGTCAGATGCCAACAGCTTGGTTTGGTTGCCCATGTGTAGGTGAGTAGGGATGTTTGCAATGTCCTGGAAGGCATCCACCTGGCCTCCTGCTGATCCTCCAGAAGGGTATGGAGCATGGATCCCGAACCACATCTTCCAGATAAGCTTGAATGCCTTGAGATATTCTGAGATAACTCAAACCACACAAGCTGCCTACCTGAGGGCAACTCAACCAAATCCCTCAATTAAATTGTTCCAGGGGGTTCTACTAAATATCCACTGACTAGAATAAAAGATATACACTGCACAGATAGATATATACACACAGGTTTCTAGATATAATTTTCTTAATCTCAAACTGAATACCACTTTTCCACAAACTGATTTTTTACCAGGCAGATATTAAATATTTCTTATCTCAAAGTGTAGTCAGATAACACAGAAATATTAGTCAATAGGTTCCATCCTGGAACATTTCAGCAGCAGAAGGTGCAACTCTAGGTATGAGATCAAATGATGGTTTATCTTCCTGAAGTCTGCTTCTCCCACCTTCAGCAGTTTAAAGATATGATAAACCCAACATGGCCATTGACACTTTAGTTTATTCTTTGAACAGACAGAACATTTGCAATACATCTGAGAAGGAAGGAAGTAAGAAAGGAAGGAGTTTTCTGTACTTTGAAGGCAAAGACGCTTTACTGGAGTTACCACTACAGATAGCATGGTTACTTTTTTAGCAAAAAATTAGACACACATCAAACCTTTTTCTGTCACCATGTCCATAAGAAGCTGGTTTACTCTCTGAAACGGTGTGACCATATCCAACTACCTGTTACAGATGATCATTAGCCATGTTAACCCCTAAACTCTCTCAGAAACTCTTTGAGAGGTGACTCCAAAGCCCAGGCCAAGGAAAGTGCCAGGTCCAAGAACATTTACTTGCACTGGTTCCTATACTGATGAGGAAGAAGTTTATATACTCCGTTATGTCTTATAATGTATAAACCAGTTTGTTCTACATCTTGTTCACACACTGCAAATAGACATATGCACAAAGAGCCTTTACATCTGTCACCACCAAAATAATTAGCCCTACAAATATAGTTATATTCTGTGCTATTTTGTGCTATTTGAGAACACGACCACTATTCAGATTATGTACCATGACTAAAACTGGAACTTGGGTGAGGGAACTGTCCAAGCACCCAATTCCTTGTTTTTCTTGCCTTGGCCTATTACCACCCCTAGTGTCTGGCTTAGTTACAGCCACATGCCTCCTCTTTCCCATCGGTCATCAGGGCAGGAGAGATGAAATAGGAGAGTGGAACTAGATGATCTTTAAGGTCCCTTCCAACACAAACCATTCTATGATTCTATGAAATCAAAGTTCTATATGTGAGGTTGTTGTCTGGGGTCCCTTAGTAGTCAGTGCAAAAGGATCTCTCTCTCTCTAGGGGTCCCTTAGTAGTCAGTGCAGAAGGATCTCTCTCTAGAGTGCCCGTCATCTCATCCTGAGGTAGATATCTGACTTATTTCAGATGAATTTCCATCTAGAAATGCTTGTTTGTCTTCACAAAGTCAAAAGAGGTGAGCTGGTTGGAGAACTCCACACTGAAAATGTCTAAAAAGAGGCAGGAAGCACATCTAAACCTACAGCAGATACTGACTCAGAGCCCTGGAGGGAACACGATGTTGTACAGCAAGAGGATAAAAACTGAGCTAGCACTGGACAAACATTTTTGTCCTGCAGGTGAACACCATGTAGGGTGGGCTACTGGAAAATGGAACATGTTCCCATCTCCGCTACCAAGTTTCCCAGTCCAGCGTAACCACAAGGAAGATGGACTGACAGTGACACATCTGATAGAGACTGATGAAGGCATGGATGCATTTTTGACGATGTTTGCTCCAGGCAATTCCAGAGCCTGTCTTTCTGTTCATGTCAGACCCACACGGTCTCTTTGTGTCAGCCCGATGGGCAGCACTGAGACCACTCTGCTTTCGGTCTCACTTTTCTGTTGTATTGTTTTTTTTCCGTCGTGTTGCCCAGAATTTTTTTCTTTCCAGAGCAAGTCTTCTTTCACACATGAAAACTAGGCCTCAGCCACAGAGTCTTTCACATCAGTTGTGCAGCTTCATTATGTGAATATTTACTTCCATCCTCTTCATTTGTCCTATTCAATGACAAGCTTTCAGAGCACATCCAAGGGCTGATTTCCAATGTTTGAGTTTTGGAAAGATTTCTATTGCAGATGCTGCTTATTAAGTAGTTTACCAAGTCATTACCCCTTAGGATGTATCTTCTTGCTTACACTGGAACAGCTAGGGAGTAGAAGGGATCCCTCAGAATTTAGTTAATTAATCCAACTGCAAACAGTAATTAGATTTTATCGTAATCAACTAATTAATTCTTCCAACTCAGTAGTCAATGTAATGAGCAGAGGAAACACAACCCACTCTTGCAAGACATGAACCTCAGCTTGGAAAATAAAGGAGCAAAGGCCATTTAAACCAATTAAAGGAGAGTATATACACTGAGTTACTCAGGGGGGAAGTGGTTCTGTGATACATGACACAGTTAATCTGGTATTTTTTCTTTCCAGAATTGCTTTGGAACTGATTTCTAACCACACTCAAATGTCTTCCATGCTTTCCCAGTTATGTGCTGAACCTGTCTTGTCCCTTCTTCCTCAACTCCTCTTGAATAACTGTCTTGGAAGCTGTGGTTTGGTTTTTTTCTTAATTCTCCAAATAATTATATTAAACAAGCTCTGAGGAGGAGAAAGATGTTATGCTGTGGATATGTCAGTGCCTCCTCCTTGCATAAGGGCTTTCCTGGCATGTCAACAGGAGCACAATATTTTACTGATGCATTTACCAGCACACTGCCATGCAGACACCAAGCTGTGACGCTGGTGACCAGTGCTGGTGACAGGAGAAAATGACATCAGCATCACTCTTCACCAGAGTTCACTGAGACCAGGCTAGATACAGCCACGCAAAGACTTGTTTGGGAACATAAACTTGATCCATTAGGGCTAATCCAGGCATTTTCCAGTGTGGACATATCTAAAAAGAGTGAATGTATTTAATCATGTCAGCAAGGGAGGTCACACTAGGCAGAAGAATCACAGCAGCTGGGGATGTATTAGCATTTGTATGTCCAAACAGAACCACAATTTACAGTGTTTGTGGCACCTCTCCAAATGTGATTATATTGGCACTGTGCGGGAAAAGCAAGTTCCCCCTCTCTGCAGATGCAATATTTAGGAACTATTAAAATTGGGCTTTTAAGTGTACAGACCAGGGAAAATTCCTGAATGCAAACAGAGTAGCAAGGCTCTTTACACTGCCTCCTATAAAATCCTCATGGACAAAGGGATGAAGCATGGATTAAAGGTAGAGTGAAAAGCAAGTGAAACGTTGTGAACAAAGGTTGTGATCAGTGGCACAGAATCCAGCTGGAAGCCAGTCAACAACACTGTATGCCAGGGATCAACACTGAGGAAAATACACTTTAACATCTCTGTTAATGACGTGGATGGTGGGGCAGAGTGGACCCACAGCAAGTTTGCAGATACAGAACTGGGAGGAGTGGTTATTACACCAGATGAATGTGCTACTAATGAGAGGGACCTGGGCAACCTATAGGAATGGATCAGCAGAAACCTGATCCTAGAGATTCTGTAGGAATGAATCAGAAGAAAAAGTTTTTGCACATGGGAGCATTAACCCCATGCACCAGTACAGGCTGGGTGCAAACCTCTGAAAAACCCTGTGGAGAATGACCTAGGAATTCTGGTGAGAAACAAGCTGACCACAATCCTGACAACAACAGCTCCTTGTAGCAATGATGGTCAACAGCATCCTGGGCTGTGCTGGGAAGAACATTGCCAGCAGTTCAAGGGAAAAGATTTTGCCTCTCTGCAGATCATTCGACCTCAGAAAAAGCAGAGGGAAGAGGTTAAGTTGACTCCAAGCCATTGCCCTTCCCATCAGCATCATCCAGTGTGCCATCCATCCTCCAGGCCATGCCATATGCTCTGTAACTCCCACAGCCCAGGTCAGGATTGTGGAATCCAGGGAGCATTGCTGCCATGAGAACTATTTAAGGGTAAGCCAATCCCAAAGTTTTCTGGAGGAAAGTGGTGTTCTAGGCCAATACCACCAAATAAAAATATAAGTCTCCTGTCAAGTTCTAAGAGGAGAAGGTAATATTTGGAGTTAAAACTTTTCACTGTGCAGTCACTGCACGTCAGACTCATGCATTCAGTCATTAACAGTGTTCAACTAACGAGAAATAACTCATTAAACTGAGGTGACTCAAATTCTTGCACATGTCCACACATTACCCAGCTACCTCCACACTAATAGGGTTCTACCCTGGGTAGTGACACAGCTGTTATTAAAAAGCATTTTATCTTTGTCGGACAGAAAATCTATTAAAATGTTTCCACACAGCACTCATTTACCCACTGTGTCCTTGCACACCCTTTAATTAACTCAGTGACTTTCTGAGCAGCATCAAACCCTTTCCACTTGTCTTGTCCTCCCTGAGATCTGTCCCAGACTCCTGGTCATCTCTTGCTGTCTTTGAGGTCTGCACATCTGCAGCTCCTCAGCTCCATATTGGGATTTCCTAACCCGTCACACTGTATGTTCAGCTGCTGTTTGCCAAGGAGTCCAAAGGAAAGAACAGGCTTTTCTTGTTCCTGACAGACCATCTGACAGACTCTTTTCAAGAAACATAGCAATGTCAGACATACAAAACTGACATTGTCCATCACAATACACTAAAAAAATACACCATACACTTCCTGCTGTCTCTGTGTCCCCAAACATTATCACAAATCTCCCTGCCTCTGAGATCACTGGTATGTTTTTGCTGAAGTTATTTATGTCAATACTATCTTCAAGGTCATCACCATGTGAAAAATCCAAGGGATGACTATCTGGTGAAGCCAGCAGATAGTGGCTCGTGCCCTGACTTTCTTAGGTTACAAGCATAGATGACACTCAGCTAAACTCCTGTCCTCTCTACAAAATGCTACTGCTCCTCAGCTGAACAGCACCATCAGGCCACAGACACATCACTGCAGGCCAGATTTATCATGTCTCTGCACTTTTGTGGGCATTTCAGTCACTTGTGTCAGGTTGTGAGCTCAGTGACTTAAGTCCACCTATCTGCATCCTTCTGCATCCTCCCATCCTGAAAGCATGGTAGCCCCTGACAGCAGGTGGTTGCATCTCACACCACTGCAGCAAGATTTGTCTCCCCTTGTCTGTCAGAGTCTCAAATCATCTGGCTGCTGTGTAGGTGGCTGGAGGGACAGCAGCACAAAAGCAATAAAGAAATAGCTTCCTATAATTCTTAACTATTTTACATTTGAGAATAAGAGGAGAGAATGGCTCGGTTTTGCTGTCCCTCTGGGGAAGGGTTGTAAGTCAGCCAGTGATACCGTGCAGGAGAAAATAAAAGTGTTACCTCAAACTGCATCACCGCTGTGAATAGTGGTAACTAATGGAACTATTCAGCAGGCTCTGTGTGAGTCTGTGCAGGGCTGAGAGAAGACAGAGCAGGTTATAAGGGATATGTAACCATGCATGATGTTTATTGATGAGGGACATTTAGATAGATCCAGTGGTGATGGATGAATTACAAAGAAAGGCAGCGAGGGAGAAAGAGTGGTGTGCATTACAAAACAGCAGAAGGACTTAAAATGTTGAAAATTTAGTACTAAGAAACTCTAGGGTAGAAAGGGGGTTAGGAAGAAGAGGGTCACTTGTAGCCTCCTCTATCTGTCTGTCTAGGCATAGGTAGTGATAATTTCACAATTATCAAAAATTAGGGCTGGCAGGACATCAAGAAATCATGTAGTAGCCTAATTCCCTGTCCCAAGGTCATTCTTTCCAGATGTTCACCCAGACCATTTATAAAGCTTTCTGGGACAGAGTCTGCATTTAACTCAGGCAATTTATTCCAGCATTTTTCAATTCTTACTCTCATAACTTTCTTTCCCAGTGTTTAATTCAAAATGCCCCTGTTGCATTAACACTACTTACTTCATGACTTGCCCATGAGGAACATGAGAGCAGGTCATGAAACTGGTAGAACAGCTGTTCCCTCCCTTCTTTCAATTTTTGCACCGTATCATAGGATCACAGAATTTTAGGTTGGAAGGGGCCTTCAAGTTCATTTAGTTCCAACCCACTGCCATGGTCAAGGACAGCTTCCACTAGACCAGGTTATTCAGAGCCCCATTCAACCTGGCCTTGAATACTTCCAGAGATGGGGCAGGCAGCCACAACTTCTCTGGGCAACCTGTGCCAGGGCCTCACCACCCTCACAGTAGAGAATTTCTTCCTGCTGTCTAATCTAAACCTGCCCTGCTTAAGGCCATTTTCCCTTGTCCTTTCACTCCATGCCACTGGAAAAGTCCCTCTCCCATCTTCATGTAAGCCCTTTTAGGTACTCGAATGCTGCTACAATATCTCCTGTAGTCATATTTTTCCTATTCTAGATCATACTTCTTCTCTCACTTTTTCATCCTAAATCATGGTAATGAGTTCTCTTGGTAAGTGACCCCGTCCTTCACAAAGCTTGTCTTTTAATATTGAAATTCTTGGGACTTCCAGAGGATTATACTAAATAAGAGCCTTTGCCATTTTTACTAGCTGGGTGTTCTGTTCAATTTTAGACTTTCTTTACCTTCAGTTTCTGTCTGCAGAATGCAGGCAAGGATTATTCATGTCCTATCACTGCTTGCCTTTGGAAAATGTCCTTCTCCAGCCTTCTTGTAAAGCCCCCTCTAGGTACTGGAAGGTGCTGCAAGGACTCTCTAGAGCCTTCTCTTCTCCAGGCTGAACAACCCCAATTCTGAGCCTGTCTCCATAGCAGAGGTGTTCCAACCCTCTGGACACCTTGATGACTTCCTCTGGACTCATTCCAACAGATCCATGTCTTTCTTGTTGTGGTGGCCCTTGCAGGATAACACCACAAGCTATAGTCCAGCTTGCTCCACAGTTCTCTGTACATAAAACTGGATCCTTTCTCCCTGTAATGCTCACAGTGCACAATTCTTTTGAACAACACAGAGGTTTATGCTTTACCATATGCATGTGAGACACTGGCATAGTGGGGTTAAATTTAGTAGAGGCACATCCAGACAGCAAATGGTTGTTACCAAAAAATCTCACTTCTAGACAAGCTCATTTGCTGCTCTGCACTGAAGCACATTCGTCAGTTTGTGGTTTCGGTTCCAATTCCCCTCCCTCTTGACTTTCTCTTTCATTTTAGTATTTTATTCTTTCCTTGATAAATCAAGAGACTGTCCCATTGCATTGCACTCAGCCCTTACCAAGAGGCTTTATAAATAACAGTAATGACCAGGCAAAAGATGCAATTCAGTTAACAGTGTAATGACCACAGGGATTAGCACTGCTGTATGTTTTTTATGGGCGTAATATGTCGTTTTCATTCTGTTGCTGTAATGAAAATAACAAATTAACAGAAGCATTATGCAAATTATACATTAAAAATGTCATGTTTATTAATCTGTCTTGGCAAAAGAGAAGCTACAGCAATAGCAGTGTTAACTGCTTAATAACCATGTTATACAACAGAGAAAAAACTCAGTTCAGCACAGTTTGACTTGGCATTGGGGTCGTTTTCGTTGACTTCAGTGGCAAAGTTTGCATGCTCAGGGCAAAATATATGTTTAAATATATTTCTGGAGAACAAGATGTTAGTAGCAGTTTCAGTTCAAGGATATTTCTTTTCTCAATTACCTATCTTTGGAATATATTCCTCACAAAACATCCTACACTTTACACCTACAAAATAGTTGGGTAACAGCTTTTACTTTAAAATCTTGCTGCTAATTCAGAAACTGCTTCGAATATTTATCCAGGCATCAAGTCTATTATGTTTTCAACAGAAGGTAGTTCTGCCTTGTTCTCTTTGACATTAAGGGATATGGGGAATTTCTTTTCCAGCATATCCTGAAGTTAATTTTGCCACTAACCTTGAGGCAGTTTGTTGAAAATCCAGAGGTGATTGTTTTCTTACAGCCTTCAGTGATTAACACTTAGTGGTAAGAATTTCTTTGTCCTTGTGTGAAGAACATTTTACTCACAGGAGAAACAAAGATTAATAATAATCAGGAGATTCACATTTTGTTTATCAAATAGTAACTCAGTAATATAATGCAGCTATGAGATTTCCATAATGTGTCGTATTATTGACATTCATCAGAATCTAAAAACACAAGGAAATTAATTTTCTGAATGAGTTTCAGTTTGAAAAAATTATATTGCTGGGAGCTGTATATTTTTTTGACAAGAAAAACAGTCTCTTCAATCTGGATTTACAATTGAAGAGCAGAGAGATGCTGGGAAACCACAGGCTTGGAGTGATTAAAAGGGCCAGTGTCTTGTACCAAATGGTGAAGTTGGTATGAGTATCCATATTTCAAGGTTTTCCCATCCCTACCTCACTGCCTGGATCACATCACCATTCTACACTCATGGCTGTGCAAATTCCATATCTGCTGGAGTCTCCATTTGGTGTCAGTGGGGACCTAGGAGTTGTCTGTACACACCCAAGGGGAGCAGGTGCTCTGAGCTCAAAGACTAATTTAAAAGAACAATAATAAATATCATTAAAATGGAAGGGAGGAGAGGGAAATAGCCATCAGACAAGTTCAAGCACAAGCCAAACTAATCACAAGTTGAAAGAAAAGTGTTTATTTCACAGTTACTGTATTGGAATAAAACATGTGAAATCATTTTCACAGGAGTTTAAAACCCAATAACAGTAAATGTGAAGCTCATAGAAACTTGAGAACTCCATTCTGTGGAAATTATGACATCTCCAGAATACATTTGTTATACTGAAATGAAACAAAGCCAATTTTTGACATTTCTCACAAAATTTAATTGCCTGAAACATTCCTTAATTGTTCCAGCTCAATCAAGGCATTTCATTTTGTTTTGATGCACTGGAATATTTCGAGCTCATTTCGCTACTGAAACTCAACCTCCATATAGAGAAACACTCTTTTTAAAATCAGGATTTGGTTATGTTTCTTAAATTAAAAGTGTAAAATGAAATGAACCTCCATTGACTATTCTAAACAGGCAATTGGCATTCTAACTGTACTGGTAACTGGAAGTTAGATTGGTTATCACTGGCAATCTGATCTCTCAGTGACCAGTAACTGGTAATTACAGAACATGAGCAACATCTGCCTATCAGAAATCTGTGTGGGCAGTTTATTTGATGATTAGTTCCAGCTTATGTAACATGGTCAGGAGACCACATGTAGATGAGGAACCCAAGTCCCATGCAGTTCTCAGGAAACAGTTCCATGTAATAAGAGTCTATTAAAGCCATGAACTAAAAAGAAGAGTCATACAGGACTAGGTAAGAAAATAACCAGGAATAGTAATGCTCAAGCTTTTCTAAATTGAGAAACTGAGCTGCTGAATTATTTCTAGGATGATCAATTTTTCATGCTTTAAGAACAATATATCATCAAAATCACCACTTTTCAAAATACTTTGACATTTTGCAGCAAAAATTGCACCTAGAAGAATATTCCACATGTGAACTTTAAAGACTTTTTTTGTCCAAGATTGGGATTCAACTCCACATTTCAGCATTTAAATGATAGTGTTTACGTTGTGTTACATCTGCTACGTGTGCACCACTCCCAAACAGCAAAGGAGCAAGTAACTAAGTAAGTTCTTCCTGAAATGGATGCATGGGATCATAGGATCATAGAATAGTTTGGGATGAAAGGGACCTTTAAAGGTCATCTCGACCATGATGAGAGCCATAAGGATGGGGTACACCACACTCAACATACTTGTCAGGGAACTAGAACATGAGTTCCTTCTTTCTTCAGTACCTTTCAAAATATACAAACAGAATTGTTGATTGAGTCCCCAGTGGAGTCCCCCAGTCTCACATGGGCAATGGTTTTGAAGCTCTGAAAGGGAATACTATTGAGTATATCTGCAAGCCAGGACCAATAAATGGGGTAGAAAGTCTACCAGACTTTCTTACTACTGGTCTTAAGTTCAAGATTTAACAGCATCAGTTTAGGGGGGAAAAAAAAAAGAAAGGGAGAGAGGGGAAAAAACCCTAGTGATCAGTGGTAGTGGTTTGGGAAACCTGGCAGCAAGGGGGGAATACAGGAACTGACCTTCTTTGTCAAAGAGCAATGAAGGAGACAGAGAATGCATCATTTTGCACTCTGATTCAGGTGAAAACAGGGGTTTGAACTGAAATAAAGAAATTTAGGTTTGCAACTGAGGAAAAAATAAACAAAACCAAAAAACCCTACCTCCCAGAAAAAATCACCTTTCTAACAGGAGCATAAAAGAAGTCCGTGATGGACAGCGTAGGCATGGGACATTCTCCATCCACGTCTAAAAATGTTGCCTGTTCTCAAAAACAGTGCAAATGTCCATCATGGAATAATACAGAAAATCCTGTGCATTTTCTGAGTCCCTTCCAGCTCTGTTTTCTCCCATTGTCTGGAAGACATAGGAAGGGAAAGACATGAATTCAGAATATGTTAATTTTACAGAGGCTAGTCTTGATTAAGAAGCAAACAGGTAATGGTCTTTCCTAGAAGGGTCCCCATCCATGTTCCTTCGGATACTCTGATTCCCAGCATGGTTTATTTTGTCCCAGGGATTTTTCACACTGGATCCTGGGGGAGATGTGGGAAGAGCCAGTCATTTCTGCCAGGCTTTTCTCTTATCAGTACATCCCACAAAGCTTCTTTTGATGCTTATGATCCCTGGGAAGGGGGGAAGAAAGACATCCAATCCTGATGAGTCTCAGCTTTGTTGCTAAATCAATGCATTGTTCATGTGTTTGTGACAGAGAGGAGTGAGTTTAATGTGCAGAAATGAGCTTGGAGAACTGTGGGATTATTGCTGGGCATGGGACATGCTCTGCTGTGGCTGTGCAGCAATTTATGCTGGGACCTGCCAATAATCCAATACAAAACGCAATCCCACCATGTAAAGACTATAAGTACCTTGCTTGGATTGCTTTTTGTTTTGCGGATCCTGCCATCACTTCACATTTGTGGTATTACCGGTTTCTATCCGAAAATCTTAACGAGCTGAAAAAATGCTGTCCAATCTCACTTCAAAACCCCCTGGTAGAGTAAATATAAAATCATAGAATGATTTGGGCTGGAAGGGACCTTAAAGATGATTTCATTCCAACCCCCCTGCAGCGACACCTTCCACTAGATCACCTTGCTGAGAGCCCCATCCATCCTGACCTTGAACGCTTCCAGGGATGGGGCAGCCACAGCTTCTCTGGCAATATTTCCCATTGCCACTTAAGTTGTTATAATCAAGGTGACTGAGTCACAATGGGCTGAAGTTTGGGGTTTTTTTAACTGACATTGACAATAAAGACATGTATTTTTGATACCTCTTTCGTTTCTTCAGGCTGTCAGCTGGACACTGAGAGAAGGACTTCATAGGAAACATCTTTCCCATCTTCCAATCTCCAGGCATATAAGGCTTGAAATGGACCCTCTCAGGAAGAGCCAGAGGTTTGTTCACAGGGGTATGTGTCTGAAATCACTCTCACCTTGTGATGACCTTACAGACTAGGAAACTGGTTTGGATGGTTTTTGTTGCCCATATCCAATTAGCTGGTCGTCCACAAATACTAAATTGAAACTCTGGGAACTTATGAAGACATCACCAAGTTGTGGCCACCCTGTGCTTTTTCAATAATGATATAATGCATCAGACTAAACCCGCTTGCTCCCCAATGGCACATGTAACATTAATGTGGCTTTTCAGTAAACATTGAACTGTAGCAGAATGGAACATGTCAAACAATTCTGCACTGGTACAACTTGCAGCTTATCAGGGAGTCAGAAATAAATCTTATTGTTATCTATACAAATTGTCTGGCAATTCTGGAAAACAGAGTCATCTGCAACATGAAAGTAATGATAGGAGCAACCTCATGAGCCCACCCATGATTTCACTGCAGTTTATGTTGACTGAGAGCCTTTAATATTTTCCAGACAGACCTCATGTCCTAAATGACACTGAAACACATGGAAGGACCCCCAAGAGCCAGCCTGACCTGTCCAGCCAGCCCAAGCTCTATAAACCTGTTACAAAGATATGCGCTGAGAGATAAACTGTGTGGTGAAACTTCCAGTTAAAAGGAGCAAGCATCTCTTCCCATCCCTATTTCTGTCCTGACCTGTCAGGACACAAACAAAATAGAAGCCTATTTGTACTATTTTTCCCTATGTAAACATAAAACAAAGGTAATATTTCTTCAGCCAGCATAATTTTGACCTGCGGCATTGACTTCTACTAAGATTGTTTGAAGACCTTCTCCATAATTCATAACTGGTGAGCCAGAAGATGCTGCCACTTTTTTCCAGGATGTTTTCTTATTCCACATGTAGTGCACTGAAGTCATTACCTTACTGTGGAATAAGTGGTGTTTAGTCTAATTTTCAATTCTCTGCAATATATTTATCCATGCTGCAGCTGTAAAGGCTAATAAGAACGTTGACTGTGCAAATCAGAATATATTAGGGTGGTATGTTAAGATTATTTTCCTTTCATTAGTTCCAATGGCCCTAGTGTAAGAAAGAGCATTGCAAATCATACAAAGTTCACAGTATGAAATAATGACACAAAATGAACCTTTGCAGGAAAAACAGAAAGAGCTCAATCTCTTTAGTTCAGCAAAAAGGAAGTTTAAGAGTCTATAATGAGATTCTAAATTTCTATGAGGGGAAAAGATATTGTATAACAAGGGCTTTCAGTTTAGCAGAACACTGAGTAAGAATTTAAAAATGCTTGTACCAGGTACCCAAAGGATCATTTGGTTTCCTATATGTTGGAAAAGCATCTATCAAATAGTTAAGAGGTTAACATTGGCAAGTGCAGAGGGAAATGAAGTTGAGACTTTAATTGCAAGAGTAGTGAAGCACCAAAATTTACTAAACTCGCAATGAGTTCCCCATTACTGAGCAGGGGGGAAGGGATTTCCTTAAATTTTGAGGTACTGTTCAAATTATAATGAATTTCAGGAAAAACCCTGTTTTGTCTTCCATGGGAAATCAATCAAGCCATTTCAGTCATTCCTTCTGGCCACTCCCTGTGTGAATTCATTGCTGGTATAAATTCCAGCGATCAGGTCAGGATCTTTCAGCCTTTGCACTGCTGTGTCTTCCATCCAACTTGCAAGAAGGGAGAGAGGAAAAATAACATGAGATGTCTGGATATTGCTGAATAAACACAGTTTTTCCTTCCTCCGGAGACAGGCAAATAAAAACAAATGAACCAAAACAGATGGCACAGAATCATAAAGGTTGGAAAAGACCTCCAAGATCATCCAGTCCAACCATTAACCCAGCACTGCCAGGTCCACCAATCTACATGTTTTTTGAACACTTCCAGCATGTTATAACATTTATGTCTAGGACTGCTAAAAGTGAGAAAACAAATGCAAGCAGAGAACTCATGTTCCCAAAACTGGAAGAACCACCTGCTTCATCTCCTGCCCATGCAGGATCACTCTCAAGAGCATAGCAGTTGACTTAATCAGAGGTGGTATATTTATTGCCAAGCACCTTCTATCATGTGCAGAGATTTCACTCAGCTCAATAATGAAGACAATCACTTCAAATCACAACAGTCTAATACCCATTAATTGTATTTGTCATAATAACATTAATCCTGATGAGCCAATGTACAGTATTAAGATGACCACCATCTTTATGGTGTTCTTGTTGCTGTTCAGTGCTCAGTAAACTAAATCTTTGCTATCAAAGGACATTTATAAACAAACAATCCCACGCTTATAGGGCTTCTTGAACACCATATCAAGCATTAAATGAGGTTGCTATTAAGGTGGGTTCCAACAAACCTGCTGATGAAGCTGAGACTTTCCAGGCTGCAGCAAGATGAAAGCAGAAAGAATTTAACAAATATCACTGTGCCTTATCTAACAGTGGTACAGATCAGCTGGCTTTGACACAGTGAGTCCAGTGTTATTATACCCACAAAAGTGACAGCACAAACAAGCCCACTGAGTGTTGCTGATGTGCTCAGAAGTACGGGAAAGTCACACTCACAGTCATTATCCCTACACACATCCAGCCTTCAGAGAAGCCTGTAATTTCCCCATCATCACATCCCTCTAAGAAATGAGGGATTAACGTCCTCATTAGAAAGATGGAGGAGGAGTGGAAGTTGGAAGATGAATGACTGCACTGTGTGACAGGGCTGCTGAGGCTGGCAGGGCCCTCTGGAGACTCTAATCCAACCACCTGCTCCAAGTAGTGTCAGAGGAGGGTGCTCAGGACCAGGGCCTGACATTGCATTTGAATGTCATATGGAAAAAGACTCCAAAACTCTCTGGGAAACAAGCATCAGTGTTTGCACCTTCCCTGTGAATAAGGTTTTTCCTTATATTTATAAGGAAATACAGGAATTTTCTGTATTTCACTTTGTGTCCACGGGCATTTCGCTTTGGTCACTGGACACCTCTGAGGAGATTCTGACTGTATCTCCTTTACTCCCCCACACCGGGTGCTTACACACCCTAATAAGATGTTGGTCCTCTTTGTGGCCAGGACACATTGATGGCTCACCTGTTGCCCACCAGCACCCCCAGGTCTTTCTCTGCAAACTGCTTTCCAGCCAGCTCCCAGCTCGTGCTGGTGCATGGGGTTGTTCCTCCTCCCTGGGTGCAGCCCTTCTGCCACGTTTCTTGCCTTCCTGAATGTGAGGATGGACAATTCCTGATCTTAGAGGAGGTGATCCTTGAAAGCCATTCAGTGGATACCCCATTCATTAGCAATCAGTAGGTGTGTCTGCAATGGAAGGAGCAGACAGGACATTGTGCCTGCATGGGGAGGTGACCAGAAGGAAGGCTGGACACATCCAAAAACTGTGCATTTGCATTGTCACTACAATACATCCGATAGGACATGTCAACAACTTTATGAACACAGGCTGCTCGTGTCTGGCCAGCTCAGAGCTCAGCAGAATGAAATGGGGTGTCTTGACGTCTGTAGTGTGGTTTTCTGTCAGTCAAAATCAGGGTCTAGATGTTTTCTGCCATGTTCAAACTATGTCAAACTCTGCAGGGGGATGTAGCTTCTCTGTTATTCTAAAGGGTAAAGATGGAGTCTAGGAAGAGAGTCTATCCCTTCAGCCCTCAGTGTCTGGGCTGCTACATTTATTCCATTTCTAGGGCAGCTGATGCATCTGGACAAATAGAAAAAGCCAGAAAAAGTTCATCAGAACTGTTGCTTAACACAGATTTTACTGTCCTTCAAGCTTGAAAATTAAATCAATAATTTTTATCCAGGTCACAACATCTTTTTATCCAGGTCATGACATCGACCCTTGCTCAAGTCCCGTAGGAGTTAAGTTGTATCCCTCTAAAAATTCTGCAGGCCTAGTCTTAGATCCTAAAAATCAAAATAATGGGCAGCTGTGCAGATACCACAACCTTACTGGGCCAGGTAAAGGCAGCAAACCCTCCTTTCACCAGCCCAGCAGAAGGAACCCACATTGCAAATCCTGTAAAGGCAAATCTCCCAAAACCTTGTAGATAAAATGAGCCTAGAAGATAAAATGAGTCTGAAAATTATGCATTTTTCTTCATGCTCTCAGGACCTAACATTAACTAAGTTCTGCTCTTAAACCAATTGCTTCCTGCTTGACATTTATCTGTAGCTTTGGCTCTAAAAGTCTATTTGCACCGTCTGTTCTGTTTTCCTGGAGGGAAATTACCATCTGTATTTGCCATTGTTTGATGATTAGCTACAAGTAGTATCACACACTGCTTTTTCAGGTGTTTGCTCTGGAGAAAGATTCACCTGTTTTAGTGGTTTGACTTATTATAGATTTTAATTCTAATTAATCCAAAACTTTCCGTTCTAAAGAGCTTGTTTTCTCCCAGTGGCAATGGTTTCCAGCCATATTGTACAGTTGTGGGGTACCACTATCAGGAGTGACTGTGAAAAGCATGTTGAGGTCCACTGAGTTGGCAAAAGCCAAAGCCCAGACCACAACTCCCTGTTTGCAAAAGATGCGGTTCATTATCCTTGCCTCATACTTGCTAACTGCTCTTGGCACTACAAAAACATCAAAAACACATATGGAAAGAAACTATAGTGGATTTCTATGCTGAGAAAACAATATTTCAAAACCATATTTCACTGTAACACTCATGTGGCTGCTCTTAGAGTCTCTGCAGAAGAAGGGGAAATCAAGACATTCTTGATGAAAGAAGGCTCTGCTTGAGAGCAGTGGCTTGGAAAATTAATTTTAAAAAAATTGAAAGCACCAAAATAGTACTGCCTCTGATTTTTCTGTTCCTTCTCTGTCTATTAAGGGGCTTCGTCCTTCTGGATGAAGCTATTACTATATAACACTTTTTTTCCACAGAAGGTACAAGAAATTGCTGGCCAAGTTCTCCCTTCAAGTAGTGAGAATTCTGTACTGGTGGCACAGGAAAAGAGAGAAGTGAAAAAGAGCTTTCTTAAATGTACAAAAAAACAGCTTAGTGAGGGTATAACAAGAACTTCAGTGCTTGCTAACAAATTTTGTAAGTTCTGCACTTGGCCACCCATGGTCAAAAGATTAGGGAAATCGTCAGCTCAGCGCATGAAAAGCGGGACTCTCAAACCCAAGAGCAGATTTAGACTGAGCTCCATAGCTTTGTTTCAGAGGAAAACAGAGACTATTTACAAGAACATGTAGTGACAGGACAAGGGGGAATGGCCTCAAACCGAAGTAGAGTAGGTTTAGGTTGGATTCTTCCCTGGGAGGTTGGTGAGGCCCTGGCACAGGTTGCCCAGAGAAGCTGTGGCTGTCTCATCCCTGGAAGTGTCCAAGGCCAGGCTGGACCGGGCTTGGAGAAACCTGGTCTAGTGGAAGGTGTCCCTGCCCATGGTAGGGGGATGGAATGAGATAATCTTGAAGGTCCCTTCCAACCCAAACCATTCTGTGATTCTATGAAGAACTGCCTTCACCCTGAGGGGATGACAGTGTAGGCAGGTGGTTCCTCCACATTAGTGGTGAGGACTACAGGGAATTTTTGTGTATGCAGCTACTGTTGCTTCTCTCCTCCTGTTGTTTGCTTCTGCTCCTTTCCAGGGTCATAAAGCCAGCTCAGTAGTACACCTACCATCTGCATATTCATTACTCAGGTGAACAGAAATGTGATGTATTGATGCCTAAGCAGCAACAGACAGCTGTGTGTCATGACCAGCAGCCCAAAGACCACAGCACCCTTTAAAACACAGCATCCACCTTTAGGAATTATTATTCTGCATTTGCTGGTTGGTTCCCCTCTTGTTAAGGTGCTGCATTCAGCATGCAGATAGCACATGCTTATCTGGTAAACCTAGAGCTGCAGCAGCCTGCAAATTGCCTCTGCACTGCGTTAGCAAAGTAGAAGCATCCTGGATGTGCTAAGCCTGATCTCCAGTGAACTCTGCCTGTGTCTTCTCTCTCCCTATAGCACTTCAACCCTTTGTGCCATTTTTCACCTTGCCCTTTTCTTAGGTTTGCATGCTCCCCTACAAACTGAAAGGACATGAGTCAAAATAATCAGAGGCATCAGGAATAATCAGAAGCACCACGAACCCCCACCTTCACAACAAAAATTCAACAGTGTGTTTGAGCACAGCTTGTCACTGTTATAACACCTCTCTGTGCAGAAAATAAGAGCACAGCAGGACCGAGTGAAAAAGTAAAGTAATAAATATAGATAAGCACATTAAAAAAATAATTTAAAAATAAGGAAATTACGTGAGGTTTTATGTCACCTATTTTTTTTTAATATCTAAATCTTGTCTGCCCAGAAAAGAAAATGTCACCCCCATGGTTTGTATTTCTCTGTTTAAAATACTCCAGACTGTAATTATCACCCTTTACTGTGAAACCAAACCTTGAATTTTTTTGATCTTTGGTATTATTTACTGAAGCTGTCCCTTACTCAATAACAATCTCATAATAAAAACTATAATCAATATCTTATTATGGGATTTTTTTTGAGATAAATTGGCTTTTATTCCACAGAAACCTATACATTTTCTTGTTTTAGAGAGCCTTTTCTCTCTGGATATCTACTCCCTTTTCGTTTAATCTCAAATCAAAAACCAGATCCAATGATTTATTTTTAAAGGAAGCAAAACAAATGGAATTTTTAGAAGAAGAAGAATGTCGGTACAGTGGGATCCAAGAGACCTAAATGCTCTCATCTGGCTGTGACATGAGAGATCTGACACTGAAGGCATTTCAAGCTGTAGTCACCTCTTCCTTTTCAGCAGTGGTTCTACTGTGTCTTCTACTGAAATAAAATGGGTAAGTTTTTTGTTGCAGCTCAACTATAAAAACGAAAGAGGAGAAGGTATGAGAAACGAACTGTGGAGCAATACTGAACTTTTGTGCATGTTGATTACTGCAAACAATATTCCAGAAAGGGAGAGCTCACAGCCCCTGTGAAAAACTCTTATAAATTGTGAAAAATTCAAAATCCAGAGCAGACATCTTGCTGTCAACCTGACTTTCCCGAGTCATTGTCCTCAATTAGCATTAAAAAAATAAATTATCCTTTTTTGTTCCTTATTCTGTTAAAGCTGTAAAGAAAGAACTGCAATGTGCAATCAAAATGAATGGCCAGTATTTAGGAGTGAACCTGTAGCAAAGGAAAAGTCAATAAGTTTTATTATTATAATTGATGGGCAGTAAGGTCACAGTAAGGATACTCTAAAATCTTTAAAGAAGTCTTTATCACAACCTTCATTAAACAAAAAAAATATGTGCAGCTCGAAAGAGTCAACAAATTACATTCAGACTATTATGTAATATGTTAAAATAATAGAAATTAAATTGGGAAGCTTCCAGCTGCAGTTTAAGACTGAACTGAAGTGCGATGGATGGGTTCTGAGATATGAAACTCATTGGAATAAATGAGGTAAAAGGATGAAATGACAAGAAACTGTTTAGAACCACGAATATGCTTGATGGGAAAAGGAAATGGGAAAAGTAGCAGACTGAAATTGCGGAGCAGGAGGCATCTTTACTGTCACGTTGCTGCTCTCTCAATTTGATGCTCAAGTTCACACGGTCTGTGAGTCACTGTGTGCTGCAGGTCTTCCCTAAGCTACATGTGTTTGGCCAGAGAAATCAAAAGCAAAGAAATCAGTGTTCATATTGTGCCTTTTTTCTATGGACAAGACTGAGATAGACGTGGTTTCCACCAGCCTCCTGTTTCTAACTCACTACACCCATGAGCACCAAGGAAGCCAAATTCACCATGGCACAGCACTCATGGCTTACATGGCACAAGCTTATCTTGATCCTGCATCAAAATTTCCCTCCTCTCCAGAGGCTTTTCCAAGGTTTCCCACATCACCAGCTGAGCAGACAGATAAATTCAGCATCCCTCTTTCATTTATTCCACTGCCAAGGTGAAGTAGTCAGAGGCAAAATTCTTCCCTGCTATACCCTCTTACAAACTCACCAAGTGATCAGTTATTGCTGCAAGGGGTTTAAAATCTGCATAAGGCTTTTATAAATCTTTTCTTTTTCACAGAGGTAGATGATATTTATGGTGTGTTTAGGAGCTGTGGGGAAAAAGGGATCGAAAATTTATGATAACCTTCCCATCCTGCAGTGTCCAGGACATTTTCAGTGCCTGGAAATGCTCAGCACTTTGGAGGAAGGCACTCTGAAGGGATCTCAGTGCACCAGCCAACATTTGCTTCACGTTGCGCTAATATTTAAAACACAAATCTGTCAACAGATTAATTGGCACTGCCACTTTCCAGCAGTTTTATGGGTACTTTAACCACTAGCAGTCAATTCCTAAAAGGAAGCATGTAACATTTAAATATGTGTGTACATGAGATAATGGCAATATTAAGCATCCTGAAGAAAAGGCAGAATTGTTATCATGCTGTTCTGGTGCTGAATTCCCAATGCTTCCTGCTTTCTCTAGAGAGGTGTTGACAGAAAGAGGTTGTCAAAAATATTTAGAAGTTACCTGGGCACTTTTTCCCATGGCAAAGACATTGATATCAAGGACTAAACATGAACTGCAATGAGCAAGGAAGGAGAGATTTTAGATAATGAAAAAAGCTGTTTCATAGAATCATTGAATCATAAAGGCTGGAAAAGACTTCTGATATCATCGAGTCCAACTGCTAATCCCACAATGCCAGGTCCACCATTAAACCACATCCCCAAGTGCCATATCCACATGTCCTTTGAACACTTTCAGGGTCAGTGATCCCACCACTTCCTTGGACAGCCTGTTCCAATGTTTGACCACCCTATCAGTGAAAGAATTTTTCCTAATATCCAACTGAAACCTCCCCTGGCACAGTCCCCTGACAGGATGAGGCCATCCTGTCGCTTGTTACCTGGGAAAAGAGACTGACCCCCACCTGGCTACAGCCTCCTTTAGTTAGTTGTAGAGAGAAATAAGGTCACTCCCCGAACCTCCTTTCCTCCAGGCTGAGCCCCTCCAGCTCCCTCAGCTGCTCCTCATCAGATCTGTGCTCCAGACCCTTCCCCAGCTCCATTGTCCTGCTCTGGACACACTCCAGCACCTCAATGTCTTTCTTGTCATCAGGTGCCCAAAATCGAATCCAGGATTCGAGATGTGGCCTCACCAGTGCCCAGCACAGAGGGACAATCACCGCCCTGGTCCTGCTGGCCACACTATTGCTGGTACAGGCCAGGATGCCACTGGCCTCCTTGGCAACTTGGGCACACGCTGTCTCGTGTTCAGCCACTGCTGACCAACATCTGTAATACACGTGAGTTGCATGACATTACAAGAAATTAGTTGCAGTGCTCTACCCTGCCCATGTCACCATGACTTGAAGAAGGATTCATTTCAACTTACCATACCAAAACTTGGGCATCTCTTACAATCAGTTGATCAGGCTCATTCAGCAGCCAGTGGTGACAAAAAAAATCACAGGAAAAAAAAGCAGTTCTTGGATTCCTATTTTATGATGCAATGGATCATTCTCTGGAGATTCTCCTATCCCTTTTCCACTCACTATTGAGGGAACCTACACAGTTAGATTTCACCTCGTGTTTAAAAGCTGAAATTAGGTGGGGGGAATCTTACCTCTGATATATGGCACCACTCAAACCTCACTCACTTAAATACACAGTGGCTTTCCCACCTGTTTTAACAGGCACATGACAGTTAATTATGGGAAGAATTAAGTGAAGTGGGCATAGGTTAATACATGGGCTTGCTCAGATATGTGATCTGTGCCAATAGATCTGGGAAAATTTTGCAAGAGTGATAAACACTACAGTGCATAATCCCATTGCTCCACTTCACTAGCCAAGCACATATCAGTTTCAGGAGCAGTGATACAACCTTATTTGCTCTGCAGAGAGATAAAATCCACAAACCATTCAGAAAGAGAGGAAAATGGGCACAGAGAAAGAGACTGCAGGCCCTAATTGATCCTTCACTAAATGTATTTACTTTGTTCTTGTTCCCTGGTCAATTCATTAGCTCACACTTAGCACCATTCTTTGGTCAAATGCTCGGGGAGGAAATAAATTGAAGCAATTTGTTCTAGAACTCATAAAATACTGTTGTATGTCCACCTTTTGACTATACAAGACATGAAAGCAAAGTTACACTTTGGAAGAGAAATAGTTCCCTCCTTGGCCTCTGGAGATTTTCTAGAAGAAACTCACACAAATACATGTTTGTGTGTGTGTGTCTGTGCACGTGTGGCAATGTAAGGGACTTAACAATTTCATGGTGTCACTACTCCACTACAAAGAGCTTAAGGACAAAATATAATCTAGACAAAGTTTTCTGCCAACCTTTCAGACTTTTCTGCTGGAGTCTTTCTCATTGGCACTGCAAATTAGATGGGGTTAATCATCCCTCTTGTGCTCCATCACATTTCCTTCCTCAACCAGAGGGTGAGTAAATGTGGTACAACTGCATTTCATGTTTATAAAGACTCAGAGCTCTTAATTTTACTTTTAATTTTAAGCAATCAAGTAATACCTGTGTTCATTCAGCAGCTGTTCTGTGCTTCTTTGGTGGGTACTTGCCCATTTGGGAGCCAGACCATATTTCTGCAACATATAAACAGAAAGGATTTTGATATTTACCACTGAGGAAACTTCTTAAGTTTACTTAGTTACCCTTCCAAGCCATCACTCTTTATTTAATGTGTGTTTTCTGGATGTATCTTAGGTCTGTTTCTTCACTGTGGATTTCTGTAATTAACATTTCACTTAAAGCTCAGCATGATTATTTGACATTACACCTGGAGCCTGAACTGAAACATTAATTTATAAAAGAAGAAATGAAGACAGATTTTGAGATATTTGCTCCTTACTTTTATTTCCCTTGCTGGACTGTTATTGAACACATTCCTTTCACCTGTAGTGCAATGTTCTAAATGCCAGTAGCTGTAGTTGCCTGTTTGAACTCCAGAAATGGGAAATTTTTGAACTTCCAAAAGAGTCTTTGATCCTCTAAGAGCTCATTAAAGTTCCTCCTGAATACAACACTCTATTTCTGCAATCACTTTGCCAATTAATGCTAATGTCAGTTCTTAGTAAATGTGTGAGATGCCATGACCTGGTTATTTAGAATAACAGGCTATTACTGCTATTGACAAAGGAGCTACTTCAATTGAGCTTTGATAAGTATCTGCAAATAAATGGGCTCTGCATCATGTGTAAATTATTTAGAGAGACAAATTATCTCTTAGAGTTAATCTAAAAAAACCTTCTAGAGGCCCACTTGACTGGAAAGCTGGCATCATTCTCCCTTAGCCAGAGTCTTTCCAATGGAAGAGAAGAGCATTATTTCCAGGTGACAATTTTGAGGTTTTTTTTGGTTGAAGTCACCACTAAAATACACTTTCATTACATTTTTTCATCTCTCTGCACAGGGAATGAGAACGTCACCGATTTGGGGATTTCTGTCTTCCAAGGAAAGACAGCAGTGTTGATGAAGAGTTATAATGCCAAGGATAAACCAGGCATGGTTATAATTAACACCTCCAGTATGTCCATTCTCATTTCCTTCTAAATTGTGCTACAGCTTTATGCATTAGCAGAGCTCAGACATGAATTTACAGCTTCAAGGCTCAAATAGACACAGCCTCTCCTAAATTGCATCAGAGCTTAAAATGCAATTATAAATCATGTATTTAATTATATTACAATCTTTTTGTATACAGAGAACATTCCAGTTTGCATAATTAATAGGAAAGATAGAAAAAGCATCACGATGAACTCTCAGATCTCAAATATAACACATAATTTACCCAACGCAAGCAGCAAAGCCAAAACAGCAGTTCTCAAATTTCAGCTATGAACAGCAATGAACCCTCAGAATATATTTCACTCAAATTTTGAAAGTTGCAGTCAAGAAAGAAATTAGAGGAAATGCTGTTTGCAGAATTTATGAAGAAGGATGAGGTGAAACCATGCCTTCAGCTCTAAGACAAGATTTTTTTTCCCTACTGACCTTACAGGATTCCCTGAGAGGTTGCGGAGTCTTCATCCATCCAGATAATTGAAACCCAAATAGACACAGTCCTTTGCAGTTTGCTTTCACTGGACCTGCTTGAGGGGGTTGTACTAGCTGAACTCCAGAGGTCCATTCCCATCTCAGCCATTCCATGATTCTGTGATGTTATGAACAGCTACCCCAGCATGACACAGAGAACAACTATCGGTGTAAAATAATTCAGTGGGTTCTATTTGTAAGATCAAATTTCCTTTCACTGCAGCAGATCTGATGGGCATCCCTCACCCACCTTGTTGATGGACTAGATGTGTTCCATTCAATCACACCCATGGAGTTGATGTCTCCGTGGGTAGTTAGAATCATAGAATGGCTTTGATTGGAAGGGAATTTAATCATCATACAATTCCAATCCCACTGCCAAGGGCACTAGACCAGGTTGCTCAAAGCCCCATCCAACCTGGCCTTGAACACTTCCAGGGATGGGGCAGCCACAACTTCTCTGGGCAACGTGTTCCAGTGCTTTACCACCATCACAGCAAAGAATTTCTTCCAAATATCTAATCTAAACCTGCCCTCCCTCAGCTTAAAGCCATAAGCAGCAGTAGTTGTACAGCTGTTGTACAATACAAGCATGTTCATTCCTGGAACTCAGAGTTTAGTTGAGAAAAAGCGGATTAAGACGAACCCAAGCAGGATCTTCAGTGCCCATATCTGAGGAGATCATGTATAAGAGAGCATGGAGCATGTGTTTCGTGCTTTAACAGCACCTGTCTTGCACTGACATCCAAGGAAAAAAAGCAGGAATCATGTTCTAAGAGAATTAGTGAAAGAAATCAATCTTATATACCCTTAGGAATACTTTTAGGAAAAATCAAGGATATGCCTGGAAGTGGTTTTTAGGTTTTCGGGTAATTTTAAGTGAGATTTTCAAAGACAAATGCAGCAGAATTGGATGGAGATTTTCAGAGTATTGCTTTGCCAGGAAACCAGTTATTCAGATAAAAACAGGTAACATGAAGCGAGACAAAGAAATAAAAGTTAAATAACAAAAGAATTAACCTTAATTTGCTCTAATTAACCTAGAGACAAATTAGTCTCTACCACTGTATTCCGCCATCACAGTTTGGTTTTTATAAGTTATTTTTATTGGCCTATCCATCTTCACTTCGACTTTCTTTCTTAAGCCCTCATTACTATTCCACAGCTCAATAGCTTTTTTTTTCCACTGGACATGTTAAATGGTGGAAAAATAAAATGGATCAATACAGCAACTCAATTAATTCCTCATCTTAAATTCTAATAAAATCAATTTGGAGAAGTGTCGTATCGTTAAGCTTACATCATAATGCAGTAATTAGAAACAACTTTCATCTTGCTTATTCCTTTGAAGATTTTAATGGCAATCAATTAAACATGCCTTGCTTCTCCATTAAAGACTTTCAAAATGGAAATTGGATGAGAAGTTAAAGATAAGGTGCTGATTACAGAATCTTGCCATCCGCTCCCATTTCAGATATTCCCCCAAAAATGTGCAAACTCACCATTAAAAAGTTAGCATAAGCTAAGTCCCATTTTCATAGTAACCAGCAGTAAGTTTTCAGTTAATAGATCATGTTTTAATAGACTGGTGCAGTGCTTTGTGATTTACATATTTACCAAGCAGAAACTTTGGCACGACTCAATGAGCTCAATTTTTTTTTAGGTTTACACATAGACACCTTTAGGAGTTTAGCTACTCTTTTATTGAAAGGATGCAATTTAATATTCACTGTGTGCTATTGAATCAAAATTTCTCTGCAGGTCTTAGAGAGAAATGGATAAATTTTATATTCTCTTTCATTAACAGTAATAATTGCAGCTTAGTAGTGATCCCCCTATCCTAGATGTTGCACACAAAAAAATTGAAAAAGACAACACCAGGTTCAAATTTTTTACAGTCTAGATACAAACCACCAGGTATCTCCATTAATTCTTCTTCTGCTAAGGATTTATGCCCAGAAGGAATTTACATTCAAAAAGAAAACATGCACACCCAGTCAATGGCTGAACACCCAATTAGCTGCTCTGTCTGTCCTCCGCTTCTCTCTGGCATCAGAGAAATCCAACTTCCTTGACTGTTTGTGTTTCACCTTATTAAACTCCAGCAGCGTCTTTCCAGCACTGGGATGTCAGCACTGCACGTGCTGTTCCTGGTGGTGCCCCAGCAGGGCTGCATTGACCACACATCTTCACACCATCCCCCCTGTGTTATCACCCCATGATGCCTGAAACAGCACTTGGGGTTGTTTTTCAGGTTTGCTAAATTGTTCAGATTGTGTATATTAACACTTACACAACAAATTATAGAATCACAGAATCACAAAATGGTTTGGATTGGAAAGGACCTTAAAGATCATCCAGTCCCAACCCCCCTGCCATGGGCAGGGACATCTTCCACTAAACCAGGTTGCTCAAAGCCCCATCCAGCCTTTCCTAATATCCGATATAAACCAACTCACCATCAGTTTGAAGCCATTCCCCCTTGTCCTGTCACTCTATGCTCTTGTAAAAAGTCCCTCTCCATTTTTCTTGTCATCTCCCTTCATCATAAGCAGATCAGAGATATTGCCATTGAGATAATAACAGCACAATAGATGTTTTGGATTAATTCCAAACTCTGAATATCACTTATTCTCCAGATCTCTACATTGTCTCTTGTTATTTTCATTCATTCATCTATCTATATGGCCTTTCTACAGTCAAAGAAAAGAAAAGAGTAACATTTAAGTAAAAGACTCTTCCAAGTATTGAACAACTTGTTCTTTAGTCAGTGTCATCAGAATTTTATAGATAAAACTATTTCTGGATGTGTCAGTAAAAGAGACCTCATTGTGCCAACATTTGCAGTCAGCCTGAGTATTGATGAAAATATGAAATGGTATAATTACAGTTCACTGTTATAATTAGAGTTCATCACTCTTTAGTTCATTAAAAGTTAGGGTTTTTTTGAAAATGTAAAATCAACTTTTGTCTAAAAACTTTAAAAATTCTTTCTTGAACATCTTATGAAATATTAGCATGTGAAAGCAATTCTGTGCTTAAGTTTTCCTGAACTTTCTTATACTTTAAATAGATAATGAAGGAAAAGTTAGGAAAGTCTTTTAAGAGGGATGTAAAGCAGAAGAAAAAATGAAAAAGGAGGAACAAAATCCAAAGAAAACAGTGCAAAACCAAAAATGAAAAAGAGCAAAAACTTTCTTTTTTAAAAAGTAGCACCTTCAGAGAAAGCAGATTAAAAATTGTTGATTTACAACATTTTCAAATAAGATTACATTCATCAGTCAAAAGCTTGTGTGATTTGGGTTCATCTCATCAAAGGGTCTAAAGGTCTACACCTGAACTAGCTATCAAGGTGCTTTTAGAGTCAATGGGAAAAAATAGCCCATCATAGGGCATAATTCAGATGTTAAAAATCAGTCAGATGGATAATATCTGTTCCTTTGCTGTGCCTGCAAGGTGAGCCTGATGTTCCCAACACTGAGCAATGCAGGCAGCACCTGAGGGAGGTGAAATTAATCCCACCTCTGGGTTCTTGACCTTATCAAGATCACAGGAAAAACTGATCAGAGACAAAAGAGGTGCAGGGTCAAACACCCAAGAACCCACAGACTTTGGCAGAACTGAGGCAAGATATGCACAACAGGAGCAGGTGGAAGCTGTGACAGGATGAGACTGTGGATTTGTCGGCTTTGTGAAAATCATAGAATGGTTTGGGTTGGAATGGACCTCAAAGCCCATCTCGTTCAAAACCCCCTGCCATGGGCAGGGACACCTTCCCCTAGACCAGGTTGCTCAGGGCCCCATTCAACCTGACCCTGGATACTTCCAGGAATGGGGCATCTACAATTTCTCTGGGCAATGCAGAGGTTTTCATGACTGCATGATAGCACAAGTGGAACCACCTTCAGGTCCTTTTTCAGAAACCTGTATTAGCAATAACTTAACCTAACTTCATTTCAATTTTATTAATACCCACATTTTTCACATCAGAAGATCAGATGGTAGAAAAATCACCTTTGACATTGTTTAAGTGGCCTTTGCACTCAGGAGAACGTTGTGCTTTTACTACATAAAATTGCTCCAGACATCTGCAGGTTTAAAGGAAAGCATGTTGCAGAGGGGTGATGTAAATATCTGACAAACTAATTCCACATCAATGTCAATACCCGAACTTGACTTTGAACAAGTTTTCTTGTGACATTGATAGAGAGACATCACACTCGGCAGGAAAGCAATGAAACGCAGATCACAGGTGACTCTTTTGGAACCAAGCTGCTAGCTGGAAGATGAAGCCCAAGTACTCACTGATGGAAGATATTGGAATATCCACCTTCTTATTAGAACTGAGCCATTTTCAAAACAGAAAATATGAGACACACTATACAACTCCCAGATATTTCAGGGAGCTTTAGCAGCTGCATCCTCTCGGCCACTGTCAGTGTTACTTCTGTGTTAAATAAATTTACAGTGGCACTGGTAATTGTAGTCTGTTAAAACAGAGGTCTAAGAGAACACCCACACATGTCTAGAGAGAACAGTACTGCTTTAAAAACGATCAACCCGCAGCAAGTCCACCGCTGAGTTTGTATCTTCAAGGCAGAGAACAGATAACTGTTTGCTCAGAAAATTCTGGGAAAAAAATTAGACTGAGCTTGGTTCCATTAACCCTGGTACAGGATCTGCCCTCAGGGACAGCAATCACAGAATGCGTTTGTCAGCCACGAGGGCCTGGAGAAACTACTTGTTTGCAGAAGTCAGATCACAGTTCAGGTGTTGTATGTATAGATCCCAACCTCACAAACAGCTCTCTGGTTGAGCAATAAATCCCATTTAAACTTGTCCAGAGCACTGAGCTGGATGTGAATTCCCTCACAAAACAACTTTATTCGTCCTTTCTTTAAAGCCCTTTCCACACCTCTGCCCTGCTGATGCTTTTTTCAGCGCAGCACAGTTCCTCAGCCTTGTGGGAGGGCTTGAGACAGCCCAGCTTTCTCCAGACCCCCAGCAGGATGAAGCTCTTTCAGAAATGCCACGGAGTGTTTTCCCATCCCTGTGCACAGTGACTTCTCCCTGCTCAGCAGCAGTATCCATCTGAGGTGCTGGGATCAGCACACATCAAGTCCATGGTTGTTCTCCAGTGTGGATATCAAGGCTTGGCATCAAGTGGAAAATATATTAACATGTCAGTGGATGCTGCCTGTCACTACTGCTACATTTGCAGCGATTTCTTCCCTGGGAAGGTGGTGAGGCACTGGCACAGGTTGCCCAGAGAATCTGTGGATGCCACATCCCTGGAAGCGTTCAAGGCTGGGTTGGACGGGGCTTGGAGAAACCTGGTCTGGTGGCTGACATCCCTCTCCATGGCAGGGAGGTTGGAACTAAGTGAGCCTTAAGGTTCCTTCCAACCCAAACCATTCCATGATTCTATGATTATCCAGTGTTTCATGCATCTGTTCAGGAAGTGTTATCCAAGTGACTGTAATGGTACCAGGATTCGTTGCAGACACTGGGAGAGAAGGCGAGGTAAGGCTGGCTCAAAACATGAAGCCATAAACACCTGAGTAACGCTCACCTTTCAAATACCCACCATGGGAGATTCACCAAATCAGAATTCATACCAACATCCCTTGAGAATTTTGTAACAGGGCTCCTGAGCTGTTGACTGTCCTTTTGTTGTGCTCTGGAGAGAAATCAAGCATGAAAGAAAGATTGTTCAAAACCAAAAAAACCACAAGTATTTCTTGCTGTGTGCTTTAAATTCCATTGGAGTATCACAGTCCTCTGCTAGTCTGGGCCATTCCCAACCAGGTAGATGATGTTTCACTTAAAAAAAGTGCAACACTCTTCTACCATTCATTAGTAGCACAAGGCATCTCAAATTTTGAAACAGAAGTTTTACAGACAATTAATTGTCTAATGTCTTAAAGTCCCACAGGTGTTATTTTACACTATTAACCTAAAGGACAATCTCTGATTAGAAGATGAATTTCATCTATGTAATGACCTGGCAAAAATCTTAATTAAGAAAAAAAGTGGTCTTTTTACACAGATTTTATTTTTTAGATAAACATAACTACTTTATCAACTTGTAGCTATGACTTGAATCTCATATTTTTGAAGTAAAAATACAGAAAAATCAGAGAAACTCAAGAAGAAAAAAAAAAATAAAGGAATTGATTGCTTGAAAGAGAAACGTAAAACTTTGTTTTCCATACCCTCAAACTTGTGGGTTAGGTGCCACAGAGTCACTTTCACATAGGGAAAGGAGTTGCATGCAGGCTGAAAAATGAGATTTTTCCTTTGCTGTCCCTGTAACAGTCTAGATATAGAGATCAGGTTTGCTTTGATTTCTTTTTTTAAACCATGCAAATACTGTTCTTCAGGTTATTTTCTGCACATGAAGGAATTCCTTTGTCAGGGAACGGCTTAAATAACAACCAGACAGAGGGTACTAAACTTTAAAAATGTTTCATATTATGAATTCCTTTAATTTATGCCTCCCATACTGCTATTCATCAAGCAGCATCTCTTCTGCTGTCTCTTCCCTGCTCCAGAAGCTATGCTGTAATTAAGAAGGGGCTTTATAGGTCATCTGGTTGTCCAGGTTTACTGGGTTAGATCCTGACCTGAGACACACCCAAAACCAGATGTGCAACGAGTTTCAGATGGTTAATCAGATCCTGAAATTAAATGCAAATACTGTGTTCAAGCACCTCTTTCTCATCAGTGGTGGCCTGTACACCTCCCACCTCACCTTTAACATAGTCTATTAGAAATTAAACCATCTTAAGCAACAGTTCATTAATATTATTAAAATTATATTTTCATTTTTATGAAATCATATTTGTGTATAATTTTTGTGCTTATGAAGCCTTGGTAGACTTTCACAAGGATTTGACCGTGGCTAAGCAGAACAAATGTCTTTATTTGCCCCTCGTAGCAGTTTTCCTCCTTTGCTCTCACACCTTCTCCTCTCTCCCTGGTTTCAGACACTGTTGCACGTTCCTTATCCCTGAGACTGAGAGCTCTGCTATTTTTCTTTCATACAGATCCTCACTAAACAGAGCCCTGATCCCTTCTTGAGGGTCCCTGGTGCTGCAGCAATGCAAATTCATCATGCAAGGCTCGAGAGCTCCTCTCCTGCTGGGCAGCTTTGCTCTTGGCCACGATGCCATTAGCATTCATAATTTCCAGGAGTTGTTCAGCACAGCAGGAAAAGCTTGGAAATGAGAAACGGGCAGAGAAAAAGATCTGCTGTGTGGAGGGGGCAACCCGCTGCCCAGTGCAGTGAGCACCTCAACTGGGACCTCTGCTCACTTGCCATCAAACACAGGTTTGCCTTCAAAGCTGGGTCTCCAAATCTCTGATGAGCTGAGGACAGGCCCAGTTCCTGTGGCAGTGCCCCTTTTCCTCTGGGAAAAACAAATGCACTGGGTAGGAGTTGGTCCTTGGAAGTGCTCAAAAGGTGTGTGGACATGGCACTTGGGGACATGGTTTAGTAGTGGGCTTGGAAGTGCTGGGTTAATGGTTGAACTTGATATTAGAGGTCTTTTCCAACCTAAATGGCTATAATCCTGTGATCCACTTTTGTCACAAAGAAAACATCAGTGAAGTCTGTGCCTCTATGGCTGTAGCATGACTGGTGGCAATCAGGAGAGTCTGTAGTTCTCCCAAAATTGCATGACCTTAAGAAGAACAGGAATAAAGCAGGAATGTGCAAGTTCTGCTCCTGACCCATCTTTCCTGCTGTCACTGTGCTGGTGTGTGTGCCCTCCCATGGTTGGCACACAAAGCTTGCAGACTAAGATGGGAAGCTGTCATTGACTTCTTTCATAATTATTTATACACCACTCAAAGCATACAGATTAGGGAAAATATAGACTTCTGTCAGCGCCTACTTCACAAACCCAGCCACAGGAACTCCACTGTTTCCCAAGATGACAGGAAAACTAAGAGACATCTCATTGTGCATGAGCCTGTTCCACTGTGCATTTCAATTACTCTTGTCGCTGAAAACATCTCATCACTCATTTACTAAAGAATCAACACCCGCCTTTACTCAACCCCAAATTTCCCTTTCTTATCCTTACTCAGTACAGCTGGCAGAAATATTCTTGATTTTTTTTCCATAAGTTCTGATATTGATTTGAATAAAATGCCTGTCTGAGGAGAAGAAGCTGAATTCAGAGAGTGAAAATCAGCACCAGATAGGAATTACATCCCTTTTCTACCACCCACGGGAACGTGCAGAGAAGGAGATTGAAACAGTGAAGGAATTGAGAGAATGAAGTTTGTATTTTTCTGTAGTGCAGAGACTAAAGCCCTGAACAGTTGCCAGAGACATTCAATCTCACCTTTCTAACCAGCTTTGTCAGAAAAAAAACTTCTACTTAAATTAGAGAGATATAATTACATTAAACTATGCAGAGGTAAATGAGACTCAGTCATGCATGAGGGTCTTAGGAAGAAGAAAGCAGGGAAGATTCTGTGGTTTCCATGGAATTAGTCTTCCTGTCAATCAATTTGATCTGAAAAGCTGGGCTGAGCAGTCTTTCTGGATTTTATTATTACAGCATCAGGAAATTGCAGCGACTTGAGAAGCCATCCACAAAACAAAAACACTTTCACAATTCTCAGACACTTTTGCAGCCTTTCAGCAAAACTTAGGGATTCAAAATGCCTGCCTTTTGGAGTACTGTACATTTGCTTAGTTTTGTTGTAAATGCCTCCAATTGATTAAATGAGCTGCTGTTATTTATTTTTGTCTTCAAGAACTGTCAGAAGTCCTGGCTTTTTACCACCATCACTACCTCAATTTCCTTTGAGAGTTAATAGGCAGAAAAATGAAGATATCTTCTATTCCACTAGCTGTTTGTGGTCCAGAGGGGGATGAGACACTAATGGATCCCCTAAGGAGCAGAGTATGAGGGATTGTGCTGTACCACAGCAAGCAAAAGAAAACTTCATAAAGGATAGGGAAGCCATAAAATGACCAAATTTTTGTATAACAGTAAAGGGCTGTTGGAGGTAATGCTGGTAGGACACTGGAGACAGGGATTGCAGGAGGAGGCAAAGAAAGCTGAAGGATTGGAAAGGTCATTTTTCTGAGCACCCACCTCTTGTCCATGTTTGTTATTTTCTTTCAATAAATCTGTATGTAAACAAATAGATCCCTAAATTACCTATTTGGGGTAGGAGAGGGTTCTGATCTCTGCGTATATGCAAACACAGGCGCGTGAATTAACCATTTTATTCCAGGCACTGTTGGGGCATCAGAAAGAGGTAAACAAGTGAGGAAATAGCATGAGGAGGTCCTGGCAGCAGAAGATCCCATAATCTTTCTCTGGACAGAGCTATAACACAAGTAAGTCTGTCTGTGGGAACTGTCTAGGAAAGTCAAGGGCAGGCCTGAGAAAAACCTCTGCCTCTCAGATTTCCTGGGAGCTAGAAGTCAATCGAAATAACTTTTCAGTGTTAGTTTACGTACTTCCAGGAATGCAAAAATTGCTGAATTTGTGAGAGCTGGAACACCTGCAGGAGCCTGGAGAGATCAGAATCTCAGCAAACACAAGAACAGGTCAACCCTCTGAACTCAGCTCTGGGATTTGCCTCTGGAGAGCAGCCTGGGAGAGGTGGCAAGACATTTATCCTCTGGGATTTCCTCTGCCAACCAGGACTGAGAGCAAAAACTAGCTGGTGTCCTAGAAGTATGCCAGCCATCTCCCCATCCAATCCTCATAAAATCTCAAGTGCAAGTCAGGACAGATTTTCTCTACGTGTTACCACAACTGGTCCCTTTTCTTGTCTCCTTGTCTGCATGTGGCCAGGCTCAGACACATAATTTGGGCTCTCTTCTGTCTGTCCTCAATGCTTTATGCATCACAGGCTTTGCCTGGTCTTTGAAGCTGCTAAATTTAAGCAAGAGCTGTTGTTTTTCAAGCTCTCTTGTGTCTATGAGCTCTCTGTAGGCTCACAGCTTCCAGACTCCCCTGAACCCTTGCCACAAAAGCAAACACCAGTCCCTGTGGCTTTCGTCCACAGCATTCTGCAAAGGAAAGCATATGTGTTCCATAAAATCAGATGATTTTTGTCCCTGGAAAACTGAAAAGGGTAAAAAATCTCTAAGAGTGAGGTGGAGTTATTTTCATTCATTTTTTTAAGCTTAGCGAAGACAATGGGAAAGAGAAATTACAGAAATGCAAAGTGAGCAACCCGGTCTAGCAAAAGGTGCCCCTGCCCAAGGCAGGGGAATTGGAACTGGATGATCTTTAAGGTCCCTTCCAACCCAAACCATTCTGTGATCCTGTGAAAGCTCTGCCATGACTGAATGCAACACTGCCAGGAAAACAAAGAAATGACACACAGGTCTAAGTTACTGCAGCTCCACAAGCTGCACAAGCTCCACACTGCAGCTCCACAAGCTCCACTGGCAAAAAATAAAGGAAGTTTAATTTGACACAACTGTCCTCACCTGCAATACGACAAAAGACGATCCTGGGAGTGATAACTGCATAGCCAACACAGGGTGACCTCACTTTGCCATGTAACTCCACTTTCTGATGGAGCCTCCAGGGTGACCATCATAACAAAGTATTTCAAATGCTGCACAATGAAATTTGGTCCCATTGTGATTTCCTTAAAGTCACAGAGGAAAAGGTAACAACACCAAGAAGATAACACAAGCCCACCGTCTACATTTTGCTTCTCTTAAGGACCAAGCTGGCACCTGACCGAAAACTTTGTTACAAAAAGACCAGCCTAGATGCTGCCGGTATTCCGGGTCTTATTCACCTAAGCTGTTTTATTTTCCTGACAACCTCCAAATGCTTTCTGCCTTTCCCAGAGCCCTTAATGCATTGCATATTTGTAGCAACAGAGTTTCTGTGGGATGGGTCCATTTGGTCGGCTGTACAGCTCAGACAGAAGACTGTTTTAGATTAATAGAGCCTGTCACTTCTAAAGTAACAGCTGTTACTCACAAAATTGGACACTTTCCAGCTAACCACTGCTCTGAACAGAAGAGTAAAGAGAGACCATTTAGCAGAGGCGAGAAACTCGGCGCTGCTGGAGAGCCAGGACTGCCACAGGTGACAGCTGTCCTCCGAGTGGGGACGGGGGTCAGGCAGCACAAGTGTCCTCCCATCTGCTTCTTCTTCAACATTAATTGTCAGCCTTATGTTTTACACTGGCTGATGCCTCAGGTAAATCAAGCCTTGACGTCTCTTGCCTGAAATGAGCCCACGGAAATAAGAGCAGAGATTTCTGCAAGATGTTTGCAAGCTGTTTATCCAAGCAGCCAGGAGCTGGAGGAGCTCACCCAGGGAAAGGTGTAAACCCTCACCAGAAGAGCTTTCAAAAAAAGGTTAAATGAGCTCCTCTGACAGCTCTGTTTGTTAACATTTCCATGGAACAAGGAGACTTCTTCAATATTCCTCTATATCTTGTGGCACACTGAGCTGCTAAAAGGTGCTGAACTCACCTCCTAAAAGAAGTAGATATATTGAAATGGCTAATAAAGCAATGGCTCAGCCTTATTCTTATCTGAGTAGCTTATATTTAAAGATCACATAAAATCATAGAATCACTGAACCATAGAATGGTTTGGGTTGGAAGGGACTTTGAAGATCACTTGGATCAGTTCCAACCCCCCTGCCATGGGCAGGGATACCTTTGACAGTTTGCTCAGAGTCCCATCCAGCCTGGCCTGGAACACTTCCAAGTATGGGACATGCACAGAATAATACTAAAACATAATAATAAATAAATCATAATAATAAATATTCTTCCAATATCAACATGAAGGTCTAGAACTGACCTGATGCGAAAGATATTATGCCCTTCAGACCACCTTCTGGCAGCCACATCACAGCAGCACGGCTCTGGAAATATCCCCCAGGTAAGCCCAGAGATGGAAGGTGTTGACAGTGCTCTTATTCCAGCATAAGCAACTAATTTGTGGCAGAAATCTCCAAATGAGGAGCTATGCCCAGGATCCCAAGATCATGGAATTCCAACCCCCCTGCCATGGGCAGGAACACCTTTCACTAGACCAGGTTGTTCCCCATCCAGCCTGGCCTCGAACAGGGATGGGGAGTTCCAGGGATGGGGAGTACACAAACTCTCTCGGCAACCTGTGCCAGTGCCTCAACACCCACACAGTAAACAATTTCTTCCCAATATCTAATCCAAACCCACTTCCTTCAGCTTAAGGTCATTGCCCCCTGTTCTCTCATTACATGCCTTTGTCAAAAGTCCCTCTCCAGCCTTCCTGTGAGCCCCCTTTAGGTACGCCCTATACCCCAAAATAGCATTTCATACTACAGAGACCATTCTTAGGCAAAAGATTGTCCCATACTGGATTTTCAAATCATCAAGTGCTAGCATGTCCTGCTAAGGATTGCACATAAAAAGAAATAACCATGAGCTTCATTTTAAAAGGACACAGGAGTCTCAAGCAATATTCAGGTCTGGATTTTGTTTTTAAAAATACTGTATGAAAAGCAGCACCAGTAGGGAAGGGAATGCTCATGCATTTCTTTGAATTTTATTTCTCAGTCAACGCAGAGCCAAAAAAAGCCTCATTATTCTCAATACCTACCAAATATACAACTCTGAGTGAATCAGGTCCAGCGAACGGATAGAATTGCACCATCTAATTTTTTGCACCTCTTCCATTGAATACTAAGGCATGACAGAAAAGTCTCCAAAATCAGATATTAACTTCAAAAAGGTTGATGGTGACAGAATTTTCTTGCAGGCATGAACTGAGATAGACATCCCAGAAGGCTGCTTGCATCTGACCTTAAAGGCACTCCCTGGCAAACAAATGCCCTTCTCTGCTCTCCTGGGGGTTTGTTTGATGCCTCCCAGCAGAGGTCAGAGCTGATGTATGAAGGCTGCACCCACATCACATATCCAGAGTGACACACTGTGCTTTTTCTGCTCATATGAGTGCCTGGGCACTGTTCTCTCACAGAGCAGATTCCCTTTGCCACAAATGAAAGCCTTATTAGCTGAAACTCGGTCCTGTATGAAACACAATGAAATGGATTCCCAGGCCTTTTTATCTTCCCCTTTTCCAGTGCCTGAACTGTCGTGCCAGCTAATTCAGAGGGAAAATGTGCTGCAAATGGAATAAAACAAATTATTTTCCTTTCACTTCAGATCACTTCCAATTTCTCAATTTAAACTGCATTCAGGTTGAGCATCTCAGTGCAATTTCACAAACAGAACCCTCACCAACACTCCTGCTCTATCACCACTACCTCCACAACTAGGGATCAGCTCATCACTTGCTGAGAACGTGTTGGCTTTGTGACTTTTCTTTTCCAGTGACCTACTATAGCCTTTAGAGGTCTTTATATCAATCTATAGGAAGTGTCCTGCCAGGTAAATGTGTGGGTGGCAGTAAGCACTCCAGAGCCATGAGGAAAACACCATTACAGATACTGCAGGTGGAAATTCCTGTTATATGGCACATCCCAGTAAAGGGTTGTCTCTGATGCTCCATCCACAGAGCTATTTCCTAAGTCTGCACACCTTGGCCACTGCATCTGCTGCCAGGTAAAGTAAAATGAGGCAAAACCATATTGGAAAAGACCATAACAGCGTGGCAGCTCAAAGAGAGACAGCAGGAGATATCTGCCCTTCATGCTGTCATTGTCCTGCTGGTTCCTGTGCTGGAATGGTGGGTGACGACTCTACACTGATATCCACACAGTTGTTTCACTGTGTGATGATAAGCAGCTCTATGGAAGAGTGGGAAAAGGGTGCAGTGTGGGCAGGAAACAAGGGAGGAGGATTTGGAGAGAGGAAGAATGCTAATGTGCAGCTGGAGAGGGATGTGGTCACAATAAAACAATGACAGGGGAAATAAACAAAGGAGGGAAAAATCCAAAATACACATGCTGCCATTATTTAACCAAAGAATCCTGAGGACACGGATAATAGTGGTCCTTGTCAGGTCACTGTGTCCAGCAGGAACCTTTAATGAAGGCCATCAGCACCATTGCCATCTGCCCTGTTCTCATTGATTGTGTCACCAGAAATTTAAACTGTTTTAAAATCACAGCCTCTGCAGGGAATTGTTTTCTGTGGGCCCCACTGATGGCTTGACACATGGGTGGGAGCTGTGGGGACAGACTGGGCATTGAGCTTGCTCCATCTATACATACTTCCACAGTTTTATCTTTCTCTGCCCCTCCATCCCTTCATTCATCTCTCCCTCTACTCCTTAATCCCTCCTGGGGAAAGCAATAGTGCCAAGGCTTGACTGGGTATGACCTTTTCCTGTGACTTGTTGGAGGAACACATCTGTCCTCAGTCTTATCAGATATTACTTCCACTGTTGCACTTTACTCTCTAATGGAGATGATAAGACAGAGAAAGAGAGTAAGAATAGGACACAGGCTTCAAATCCTCCCATGGAGCAAGTTCAAAGCATACCTAAGCAGGTTCATCATGAAGCCAAGGAGCTCTTCACTACAGGATGTTGTGGTGGGTTTCCATGGGTATGTTCTTTCCAAGAGAGCCATTGATTTTACAAAATACAGAGAAATCACCTCCAGGCCAGGAAATCTCTGAACACCAAGTGGCTGGATGTCAGAATAGTAATTTGGGAAATACATGTTCATCTTGTTCTAATACCTGGTATCACACTGGACCACTGCCAGGAACAGAACACCAGGCTACACAGCCAACAAAGCCTTTTTTATGTCCTGTTATCCCAGGACCTATTCCATACTTCATGTAATCAATATCTCCTCTCCCCTCAAAGCCTTCTTTCCAAACTGACCCAGTGTGCAGCTTCCAACACAATTTCAATCACTCAGAGGCTCCAGGAGCCATGGTACCAGCTCCATGTTAGTCCCAGCAATACTTTAGTCCCTTCTGCCTCAGGCCTCCCCACTAAGAAACTCAGATTCCCAAAGTCAGGTCTGGGAGATGGAAGGAAATCATAAAAGCAAGGAGACGTGATTTTGGGAAAGGAAGAGTAAGCTAAATAAATCCACAAAATCAACAAGTTGTCTTATCTTCTGCTACTTCAAAGTCTACACTGTTTTTTACTCCTAGCTTGCATTTTTTTTCCTAGACACCACTGCCAACACATACTCTCAGAAAAGATGCCTTTAAAGCTTTGTTTGCTTCATAAAGTGCTATTTTTGTTGTGAGGTGTGATGAGTACCTAAGAAATCTCTTGTACCCCTGTCAAAGACAGAAATCTATCTAAGGAAGATGTCTTTTCTTAGAGAACAGCATGAGCTGAGTCCAAAACAGGTCTCTGATATGTAATTGCTTCCAACAACTTGGACTATCTTAGTCTTGGCAGTTGCTGGTCTAAGAGGGTGTAGAGGGAAAAAGTGCAACACTTACAGATTGGCTTAGGGCATCTCATTTAACAGTGTACGAACTATTTGGGCTTTGCTTGTCCACAGGTTTACCCCTCATTTCCTCAGACAACCATCTCTTCAGGCAATATATGTGTTGGGGTTGACCAAATGCCATTGACACAATTCCTGTGCCAGAAGGGAGGGGAAATACGCACCCAGACACCCATTTAAGCACAGAAATTCCATCTGTACCATCCTAGGGTTTCAGCATGTTCCTGCAGGCTCAGAAGAAATTGTTTGCTCTGGTGGCAAACATCACCACAGCCATGAATACGTCTTTTGATGCGGCATTGCTGGGCATGGCTCTTTTCTTTTTTTTTTCTTTGTAGAAATGTCTCTTTAATAGGTTTTTGAGATCCTGAAACTCCATCAGGGACATGTGTGTGCTGGGAGAAAGCAGAAGGCAAGCAGCCACCCTGATTAATGGGAGGATGATGAATTTTGTGCATGACCTGAGACGTTATTTGTGCCTTTTTCATCTCGATCTGAGAGCTGCCTCAGCAGAGCAGCCACTCGGTCAGGGCACTGGAGAGTCACAAGGCTCTGAAAGATGCACTTTTATGTGCAGAAACAATGGTTGCTTTTAATTTGTCTCTCATTTCAGGGCCCTGTGCCGCTTTCCCTGCAACAGGGAGAGGGAGGTGAGGCCCTGCTGGGTGTCTGCTGGGCTACACTGGGATCACACACACAGGTCCACCCTCAGAATATTTATTTGACAGTACAAGAGTGAGGAGAGGCAGTACATGACATGCAGATCAAGTATCAGCCACAGAGGTTGCCACAAGCTTGACATGTTTAAAAAGCTTCCTGGCATGCTCTGACTGCAGAGACATCCTTGTTCTGCATCCAACTCTTTGGTCAGAGTGGTCTACACTGAAAAGGTAAGAAGGGCAGAGGCTTGGGCAACGATTTGCCACTGACTGGACCACTTCCATCTTACCTTGGAGCAAGAGATCTACTTTCAGACTTCTTTCCCAGGCAATGTATAAATATCATTTGAGGAGTAGCACAAACCAAGGACTGCTCCCAAAGTGCAGAACAATTCACCCTTTTCAAGTAAGGATGTTTAATCATACATATGTCAACTTGTATGTGTCCTCTAGACCAAGGAATGGACTCTTATTTATCCATAAAATATTGTCATAGAAACTAAGCTCTAGACACAGCTGAATTTATTTTAGGATGACAATTATAGCCCAGTGGTATTTATCAGAGAAAATTAAGACAAAAAAATACAAACAGATCTTCTTCCTCCATAGACTTAGATCTAAAGTCAAAGAGGAACCAGCAGGAACCTGAAGCACTGCCGATTTGATTCCTTCCAGCGACAGCTATTTATGATAAACCTTCAACAGTGCCAGCTTGCCTGGGTATTTCTGTGATTTCCCATTATCCTGCCACTTGAGAAAGGTGCCGGATTACATTCCTGTGTGGCAGTCTCACTATATACACAGTGACACTGTGGCTACAGGATGTTTGTAACGAGGGCATATTTGTTATTCTCCATGTACAGCACCTGGGTTGAACTCACCTGTCCCACCAGCTCGCTGTCTGCACATCTCTCATCCTGGGGCAGTTTTCTATCCCCACCCTCCCCTGCTGCTCTCTGCTGTTGTTCCCACCCAAGCAAAGGGTCTGTGCTGCTGGCAGTAGGAGACAAAGGCAATAATTCCTAAAAAAATTATAGTTAGCATAAAACTATAACTCCAAACACTTCGACCTTGAGTCACATGTTAGTCCCTTTCTGTGTCGAGATCCAAGTATTGTCCTTTCATCCACATCCTACTCCTTCAGCCTTGTTTCCTGTTGGAATACCACAGCTCTTTGGTGGCCCCGTTATTATTTCTTCTGGGCTGCTCAGTCCCATTCCAGGCTCCCGCTCTCAGCATCTCCAGCTCCGTGTCCTGACCCTTCATGGATCCATGAGGCTGCCTCCTATCTTTGCCATCACTTTATCATGGCCTCACCTTGGCCCTGGGATGTCGCATCCCAACCTTGCCTCTGCTGTAGCTCTGAGTGTGACTGTCCCTGTCCAACATCCTCTCCTGCAGATATCCAGTGTCTGCTCTCCGTGCTCTTTGTGCTGTATCAGCAAGCAGAGTAAAAACAATTTAGGACAAAGACTGTTCACAGATTACATTCCGTGGATTTGGCTACTTGCTGTGGCGAGATATCACTGCTTTCCAGAGAGGAAAAATATCAGACTTTTTTGACTTTCATTGAAACTTTAATTTTCCAAATGGACTCCAGCCAGGCTGAGCTCATGGCTACTACCAGGCTTTGGGCCCAGGAGGGAACGTAGATTTCAGTGCACTGGCTCTGCTTCACTGCAGTGGCTATAATTAAATTCTCGACTTCTTCATGTGGAAGGCTCTGGAATTTGAAAAGTATAATGAAAAATTGCTTATACGAATTAATTAGAGCTTTGAGATGTGGATTTCCAGCATGTCAACAAAAAAGTCCATCTTGGGAGAGGGTTGGTAGGGTCAGTCCCAGGCTCCAGCTTTGGCTGGAGGATAGCAGTGCCTGAGGGCAGTTCAAGAAGAAAACCAAGGGAATGGGAATATTCACTTCATTGACAAAAACAATCTTGTGTCTTGATTTTTTTATCAAGGCATAGGTTTCTTCTGAACTGATCAATACTCTCCTGCATTCAGACATTTGCATCTGCTTAACACTATGTAGAGAGCAGTTGCAATGACCACAGTTCAGTGGGTTGACTCACACATATGTTCCTGCAAGGCTGGGATGTGCATTAGTAGGTATTTTAAGTTTTCAGATGGTTGTGTTCATCTAATGAATTAGATGTAGTATATATTTCTGACCAGTGTTTAACTTTGGATCAAGTTTCTGAAAGAGATGCAAAGACGTATATTAAGAAAATAATCTGGAGTTCTACAGGGCTTAAACAGAAGCTTAAAACATGTGAAATCAAGTCCACAAGGAGAATTTCAGAATGGGAAATAAATAATAATTTTCCCTCTGTGAGTAAAAAAACAGATGGGAAATTATATAGAAGCTTCAAAATGGAAAATCATGAAGCTGTGGTCTACAGAAACAAGCTGCAAGGTCCATTCAAATGGGTCTCACTTGTCCATCAAACAGAGGCAATCCAACAAGATGGGTGAAATCCTGCTTTGTCAGATGGAGCTTTGGTTTTTCTCTCTTTCTCTTTTATCCTCTGTTTTTTCTTGTTTTTCTTGCAGGAAGAGGAGACTAGTGTGACCTCTCCCCAGCTCCTTTCCATATCAAAGCTGTAGAGTTGATTGTGATCTAACAGGAACTGAGTTTGCCAAGCAGCATTCACCTCATTGCTCAGGACTCCTCTGAAGTTCCTCAGACACTGTGAGTGACCACTGCTCTTCATGGCACAAAATATCCACAAGCAGAGCCTCTGCTGGCATAAATTACCAGTTTACAGCCCCTGAGGACTTGCCTCTACCTTGGTGACTCACACTTGAAGGTGGCACTTCAGCCCATTTCTGATGGACTGTGTCATCCTGGGAGATGTGAGCAGCCACTTCTGCTTTCCCTTCAATCATAACTTAAAGGTGACCTTGCAGCATTCAACAGGTCCATAGTTCAGGATATGGAAAGCTTAGAGCAAAAACCTTTCCCAAACATCTCAGACTCTCTCAACAGATAAGTCAATGAAGATTTTTCCAGAGCAAGAATTTTTCCAGTCTTAAATGCTGATGAAAAAGGAATGTATGGTTCCTATGTGTTCAAAATCCTGCTCACAGAACTCTATTTTCCATATTGCTCAGGCACTAAACTCACATGGCCTCATAGTTTAGCATTCTTCATACTTGGTAACTTGACTGGCTCAGCTTGAGTTGACTTGCCTGGGGAACCATGAATTTGACCTTCCACTCACATCACCTGCATAGAAACTCCTTCTCAACCCTCAGACTCTTCTGAGACCATCCAGTAGAAGCCAATTATCATATCTGGTACTGTCGAAAGCAATATTATGCGCAAAATTTTCACACATGCTGGGGATTGAACACTTCTCTTTTCCTTGGTCATGGTGGGATTTCTCACAGTCTTCTTAATTCCCAAGAATGCATTTCTATAACGGGCACATCTCAGAGCAAATTCTCAATAGGAAATGTCTCTTTAGGAGCTGTACTCATTCCATATGGTATCAGGCAGGGATAAGATTATCTCACACCTAAGGATGTTTCTGGTATATTTAAGGCACAATAACTATTGATTCCCATGCATAAGCAGAGGGGTAAATATGACAGAGATGATTGCACAGCTTTGAAAATTCCAGGAAGGAAGAAAAATAAATAAATACAAAGCAGCCAGTGTGCATTTTGCCAGATGAAATCAGTAAGGAACAATGTGTGTTTTCTGAAAGTATAAGAGCCTCTTAAATACAGTGAAAAGACTAATTTGGTTTTTAACAAGAAGGAAACAATAAATGCACAGTTGTACCCACTGATAGTCACTCTCTGGGCCAGTGTGACTGGCAGCTTTCTCCAGTTATGTACAGCGGGTGGAAAGAAAACTTAGGGGAAGTAAAACAGGAAGTTTAAAAGGAAAAACAAAAAACAAACAACTGAGTAGCATGAGAGCAGAAACATCAAGAACATTTGTCTTCCTGTGTGGTAGAAAGTCTCTGAGGGTCAGTAACACCAGGAAGGCAGCCACACAAAGTGTAGTATGGCAGTCATGTGATCATAGAACGGTTTGGTTTGGAAGGGACCTAAAGGTCATCCAGTTCCATGGCAGGGACATCTTCCACTATCCCAGGTTGCTCCAAGCCCCATCCAACCTGGCCTTGAACACTTCCAAGGATGGGGCATCCACAGCTTCTCTGGGTAACCTGTTCCAGCGCCTCACCACTCACATAATAAAGAATATTTTCCTAATATCCAATCTAAACCTGCCCTCTTTCAGTTTGAAGCCATTCCCCCTTGTCCTGTCACTCCATGCCCTTGTCAGAAGTCTCTCTCCAGATTTCTTGCAGCCCCCTCAGGTACTGAAAGGCCACAATAAGGTCACCCAAGTGCCTTCTCTTCTCCAGGCTGAACAACCCCAGCTCTCTCAGCCTGTCTTCACAGGAGAGGTGCTCCTGCCCTCTAATCATCTTAGAATCATAGAATCATAGAATAGATTAGGCTGGAAAAGACCTCCAAGATCATCAAGTCCAACCCCTGATCCAACTCCAATTACTATATCATGGCACTAAGGGCCACGTCCAATCTCTTTTTAAAAACCTCCAGGGATGGTGAATCTACCACCTCTCTGGGTAGGCCGTTCCAATGCCTGATAACCCTCTCTGTAAAGAATTTCTTCCTAACATCTAACCTAAACCTCCCCTGGCAGAGCTTGAGCCCATGTCCCCTTGTCCTATTGTTGGTTGCCTGGGAGAACAGACCAACCCCCGCCTGGCTATAACCTCCCTTCAGGTAGTTGAAGAGAGTGATGAGGTCGCCTCTAAGCCTTCTCTTCTCCAGACTAAACAACCCCAGCTCCCTCAGTCTCTCCTCATAGGACTTGTGCTCAAGTCCCTTCACCAGCCTCGTTGCTCTTCTCTGGACCTGCTCCAGCACCTCAATATCCTTCCTGAACTGAGGGGCCCAGAGCTGAACACAATACTCAAGGTGTGGCCTCACCAATGCAGAGTACAGGGGAAGGATCACTTCCCTGCTCCTGCTGGTCACACTGTTCCTGATGCAGGCCAGGATGCCATTGGCCTTCTTGGCCACCTGGGCACACTGTTGGCTCATGTTCAGCCTCCTGTCGATCAGCACCTCCAGGTCCCTTTCTGCCTGGCTGCTCTCCAGCCACTCTGTGCCCAGCCTGTAGCGTTGCAGGGGGTTGTTGTGGCCAAAGTGCAGGACCCGGCACTTGGCCTTGCTGAACTTCATTCCATTGGAGTCAGTCCAACCCTCCAGTCTATCCAGATCCCTCTGCAGAGCCCTCCTGCCTTCCAGCAGGTCGGCACTCCCTCCCAACTTGGTGTCATCTGCAAATTTGCTGATGATGGACTCAATCCCCTCATCTAAATCATCGATAAAGATGTTAAAAAGGACTGGGATGTGGGAGCCCAAACCCAGCTTTCAGCAAAGGAAAACAAGGGCTGACAAAAACCTCATGATCTGAAGGAGCTGGACCCTTCTCACAAGACCTGTTAAAGTTCTACCTCATGGATCAAGCTTGGCTCCAGCAGAAATCAGAAGAGACTTTTGAGATGATTGTATCAAACCATGTCTAAACCCCTGTAATCCCTCTATCCCCCATGTAATCCTACTAGAAGAAAAATTAACTATTTGGGAATTGCAGTAAAAATTTGTGTAACTCCCCAATTAACATAGGTTGTCCCCTTCATTAACATACAGCCCCAGATGCCTTTAAAATAGTGTTCTCGTGTTCAATAAGCTATTCCAGTTTCCCCATACTGGGATCGTGTCTAGCTTTTATTTTTCAGACCGCCACTCTGGGCCCAGCACTGACCCCTGGGGAACACCACTGGTGACCGGCTGCCAACTGGATGCAGCTCCGTTCACCAGCACTCTCTGGGCCCGGCCCTCGAGCCAGTTCCTGACCCAGCACAGAGTGCCCCTGTCCAAGCCGTGGGCTGCCAGCTTTTCCAGGAGTATCTTCATGTAATCCCTGTGCTATTTTTGTATTTCAGATTGTACTTGTCAGATTTAAAAAAAAAATAATAAAGTCAAATATTTAATAACCCCAGAAGGCCAAAGAGGTCTGGGATTTGAATGACAGAGATTGGACTTGAATGAGATCTCCATGTCAGACTGTGGAGTGGGAAACCTGGAAACACTAAACAAAAGAAAACAGCACGTAGCTCAGAAAAGAAGAACATGTGAGCTCTTGATCTCATGCTTCTTTCACCAAATAGCTTTCTCACAACCTCCAGTGAAAGCTTTGGCCCCACTGACTGTGCCAGCAGACACTGAACCCACGACCCAGACCTTCAGTCCATCAGTACTTCTAACATTTGTGCCTGGGAGACAAATCACTAAAGCCTCAGCAGTGGGTGTGCAAATTTCAAGAACAACAAGCTGGTTTCTCACTTGTGGAAAAATATAGTACAGAGCAAAATGAACACCCAGCTCAGCTCCTTGCCCCATGATACCAATGGACACAAAGGTTTGCTGTTATCCCACCATTGTGAACACTGATCTCTTTAGCTAAAATTCAGAGCTCACTCAAGCACACAGGAGTAAGTCCTAGTTGTGGATGAGTTTCCATACCACGGGGTACAATATTGTTTGGCAGACTGCTTTTCAGAGGTTTAATGTTGTCCTGATAGTTAGGAAAATACACTGGAAAGGAATTCAGAGAAGTCAAAGTGTGGGATGAGAGCAAGGAAGGTGAAAAGGAACTGCTAAGCAGACACTGGTGGTGCAGTCCTAGAATCAGAAAATGGCTTGGGTTGGAAGGAACCTTAAAGATCATCCAGTTCCAACCTCCCTGTCATGGACAGGGACACCTTTCTCTAGACCAGGTTGCTCAAAGCCCCATCCAGCCTGGCCTTGAACACTTTCAGGGATGGAGAATCCACAGCCCTCTCAAACAAGTTGTTTCAGAAAGAAACAGTCCAGTCACTTTATTCCATGAACCATTCTTACACCCTTAATCCCAAGATCTGTTGCACCATGTGCTGGAATTTACTGAAATCATATAGAAACACATTTCCCAGTGGCAGTGCAAAAATGGTCTGTTAAACCACCTTGCCACAGTCACAATGGGGCAGAGACTTACCCTGGGCCACAGTATCTGCTGGTATCAATTGGCATCACAGTCAAAAAGTCAACAACTCCCACTCTGCAGGAGGAGTCAGCTGAGAGCCTGGTGGGAAGTTAGTCTTCCTTGAAGATGGGTCAAAATTAAGCACAACAATGCTGATTTAGAATCATAGAATCATTTGGGTTGGAAAAGACCCTTAAGATCATCAAGTCCAACCATTAACCCATAAATGCCACATCTACATGTCTTTAAATCCCTCCAGGGATGGTGACTCAACCACTTCCCTGGGCAGCCTCTTCCAGTGCTAGACAAAATGCTTGATTTGATAAATGTTTTCAGGACAAATGCAGTGGCTGCAAGTTCTGACTTCAAAGCAGAGGCTTCCTAGCCTTGATTTTAATTACAGAGCATCTTCTTGACTTGGACCTTGGTCTGGTGAGCTGGGGCAGCATTTGCCTTGCAGGAGGTACCTTTATCTTCCAAGATGCTCAATGAGTGGGCAGCACTCACTTTCGCTCTACTCCAGGTAGATCTCACAGAAGGATCTCACAGATCTACAGCCACAGGGAGAGTGAAAAGCGCTGCACAATATTGATGTACACGTCTTTGCTGCCCAGGGTGTCCAGAAAGACCAAGCCATTGAACTGGTTGATGGATACGAGATGTTCTCATGCCCTATATCACAGGAACATAGGCCTGGAGAGAGATAATGTTAATTTCTGCCTGAGGCAACTGTGTCCCACTATCTCCCTATGTAGGATTCTTTCCCAGAAATTCACTTCTCCTTGGTGTGGCAGTAGCCTGAATGAATGCATTTACTCATCACATAAATTCCTGAAAGACAAGATTATGAAAATATTTCATTTCCACAGCAGGAGGCTTTGACCTCAGAGCAGCCTCTGTGGTTGTGTCATCTCTGCTAAAAGGCTCCTAAGTATGTTCAGATCTGGCATGTGAGATTAAGAGCTGTGTAAAGGGGTTAGGGTTTGTGCTGAAATATTGTGGAAAGGCAAAACAGTGGTTCTTCTGACTCAATATGAAAGGAGTCCTGCTATAGTCAGCTCCAGTTTGGCCAGTGGGGTGATTTCATTCCAGCTCCTTCAGGATTAAAAGTTCCAGTTCTTTCTCCAGTGCTCCAACATGCAGCTGCTCCAAGGCATCGGGGTTCTCAATACATAGATGTATAAGGAAGCCAACTATGGTCATGTAATCAGACTCCTTGAAAGTCTGAGAGAATTGGGATCTTTCAGCTGAAAAAGAGAAGGCTCTGGGGAGACCTTAGATCACCTTCCACCACCTGAAGGGATCGTACAAGAAATCTAGAGAGGGACTTGTTACAAGGGCATGCAATGATAGGACAAAGAGAAATGACTTTTTACTGAAAGAGGGTAAGCTGGGATTAGATATTAGGAAGAAATTCTTTACTGTGAGGGCAGTGAGACACTGGAAGGCCCAGAGAAGCTGTGGATGCTCCAAACCCTGGAAGTGTTCAAGGCCAGGCTGTAGTGGTTTGGACCTTGTTTTCCCCAGAGGCTAAGAGAAGTGGTAGAGCCCAAGGGGTGGAAACCCCTGGAAGTTTTGAAGTTCTGCCCAATGGGCGCTCCTGCAGAAATGTAAACATACCACAACCAGACCGGAAAAGGAGAGTTGTAGTTTGGTTGTTGTAGGGGAGGTGGCCATGTTGTAGAGCCACGAGGTAGGGGCTCTGAGCCCCTTGGGGCCTCTGGCCCCCTCCCAGCCCCTGGCTGGGGGGCTGCAGGGACCTGGAACAGCATAAAACTGGGCTAGGTGCCTGTAGTTATGCCGGGAGATGTTTTCTCCATGGGCGCAGAGCAGCAGCCGACACTGACCAGAGAAACGGTGGCAGAGAGACAGAGATAAGGACCTGAACTGGAGGAGCAGCAGAAGCAACATGCAGAGTTCTTGGGGGTAAGACTGTACCACACTCCCCCAAAACTCCCTTGAGACCCCTCTTGGAGAAGAGGGACATGGACTCCTATTTTGGAGAGCAGTTTTGGACATGCAGCACCGGAGAGAGAGGAGCTGAGAAGCTCAGAGCGTCCTGGAGCTGGACCGGGACGGCCAGATGGAATGCAGGGGGAGTTGACCTTGGCTCCCCCCCTCGCACTGCTGCCACGGTGGCAGCCTGAGAGGCAGGGCACAGAGGCCCTGCAAGAGATACCAGACCGTCACGAAGACCCCCCTGTGTCTTCGTGATATGACGTGGTGAAACGACCTTGTCTGGGGTTACGAAGCCCACGGAAGACCCCTCGGTTGTGAGGCGATGGGGCCGAGAGAGGCTTGGATACCTCCCTCGTGAGTGCTGGCAGAAAGCCAGCCATCAGCTGCTGCATGCATGAGAAGAAGAAACCTGCTGCCTCAGAAGATGCTGCTGTTTAAGGACTGGAAGGGATCTGTCCTTCTTTCCCTCCTGGACTTTTATTTGGAGGGGAGAAGAGATCTGATCCATTGTAAATACATATGTCATGGTAGAGATAGTTTGTGATCGTGTGTATAATGTGATATGGTATTTATTTGTACAGTCATTGTAATATATTCCCTTTCCCCCACTTGGAGTCTGGTGTGTTTTGTCTGGAAAAACCCATCTCACATTAGGTTGAGATGTGGGAGGGGGAATGGAGCTAGGGAATTGGATTTTGGGACTATCTCAAACCATGACACAGGCTAAATGGGGCTTTGAGCAAACTGGTCTAGTGGAAGGTGACCCTGCCCATGGCAAAGAGGTTGGAACTCAATGATCCTGGGATCCTGGGCATAGCTACTGCAATTTATGCCACAGATTCATTGCTTGTGCTGGAACAAGAGCACTGACATAACCTCTCATCTCTGGGCTTTTCAGGGGGGATGTTTGCAGATTCGGGCTGCTGTGATCTGACTGCCAGGAAACGGTCTAAAAAGAGTAATGTCTTTTATAGCAGCTCAGTTCTAGATCCATATATTAAATCATGTAATAAATACTAATGGGAACAAAACTGGTGAGAAAAACCCAATACAATTTGAGACCAGTTATTTGGCTCAGGGCTAGCACACAATGACTATTTTCTAGCATTAGGGCCTTCCTCTAGCAGTGTTGGGTTCTTTAAATTTAATGGTTTTTGATGGATTTTTTTTTCCACTTTTAATTTAGCCACAGACCTTTTATTCCACCCAGTTCTGGCATTCTCACTCACCTGTGGTAAGAAATTAAAAATATTCACAGAAAAACTACATGAAGAAATGAAAGAAAAATATTGTTTAATGTGCAAACATCAAGATCTCTCTCTCTGTCCCTTTATTCACCTGATTTAGTGTAGGGTTTTCCATTCTTCACCTTGACAAAGACTCTTTTCTTCTGTGTCCCTCATGGTGGAGGATATATCCTTGCAGGTTGCAGTCCTTGGAGCCAGGCTCTTACAGACATTTAAACACATTAACTCTTCTCTCCAGCTTTGTTTCCTGTTAAGGTGACTGTTTTGCTATCCCTCTTCACTAAAACAGGCAACTGGAGAGGCAAATACTTCTCTGCATGTGTTATCTCCAGCATTTAACTGTCTAAATAACAACTTGTTGCATCAGGAAAGTGCAACTCCTTCATCTTTCACAACTGTGTGCATCATCCAGTGTGCAGGGTATCTCCTGCTGATCCTTGTGTTTGATACATCCTTATATCTGCAGGCTTCTATACAAGCACACTGGATACAAACAACCACATAATAAAGGAGTATTGCTCATTGTGGTGTGTGAGGTTTGTGTTTAGCAGTGATTTCTGAATAACTTGGGGCAAGAATAGGTCATGGGTGACCTAAAACTGCTTTCTTCTATGAAACTATAGTTTTGTTGCCCTTGCTGTCCTTCCCTGCACCTCCTGCACTGCATCCTCCTTTAAGAAGTGCACACACAGTTGCCAGAATTAATAATAACAAAATTAAAGTCAGAAAGGTCCTCAAGAAATCCTCTTATCCAAACCCCTGGTAAAAAAGGGCTTTGAGATTAGATCTGATTACTGGAGTCTTGTCCTACAAATCTTATTAATATCTCCAAGGATGGGAGCTCTACAGACTTTCTGGGCAACCTGTTTCAGTGCCTGAATTAGCATTGATAGCAAGGAAATTTTGGCAATAGAAATTCACCCCAGTCTTCTCTAACCATTGGATTACCACAGTCCAGAACAAATTTAGGACGGAGCATTTGCCAGCCCGGACCTGATTAGCATTGTATCTCTGTTCTTTGTGTCTCATTATCAATGACCCAAACTAGTTCTCCTCAAGAGTTCTGGCTCCAGGGACTGTAACCGCTTTCAAATTGATTGCCCATGGTCACTTCTTGTTCAGGTCCAGTTTCAGAATATTTACTTTGGCTTCACAGGCAACATTCTGGAATTCACTTCCTTCAGTCTTTCTGTCCGTCAATGTAAACTTTTTCTTGGTACTATAGAAAAGAAAGTCAGTGGATCAAACCAACCATCTGAAGACACTTCCCACATTCCTTCTATCTGGAAAAACTGGGGAAAAGGGAGAAAGTTTTTCTACCTTATTGCCTTTTTTTTTTTTTTAATCCTTCTTTATCAAGACTTGAAAAATATCTTGTTTTCAGGTCTGCAGATGGCCCCAGCTCTATGATTATTTATTGTGTGGACATGAGGAGGCTGGTTAGCAGTAAACAAAGGTCCACAAATTTTCAAAGGAATTCAAACCACTTGTTGAAAACCTAATTAAGTATCATACAGACTGGATGCATGCTACAGTGATTGCAAATGCTTTGTGTCTCAAGAGCTATCATAGCACAGACATCAACTTTATAATTTTAATTTCCTTACACTCACCCTCTCTTCAGTTCCGCCCGGGTGATTTATTTGGGCTTTTCAAGTGGGATAAATTTGCATAAATTGAAATGTCAATATCAGGCAAGAGAAAAAAAAACAACAACAACCAAAAAAAATAATCCCTGTTGGGAAAACTATGTGTTTTTTCAGTTTCCTGAAGCATCCTTATTTTTAACTAAGGAAGCACATCCACTTCAAAATGCTCTGACCTCAAGTAGTTTAGTTGGTCTCATAAGGCAGAAGGAAGTGCAGGTTATGCTTTAGAAGACTCTTCTGGTTTGTCACTCTCTTTTTCCCATTCTTACAGTGCAGGAGTGGATAAATGTCATGATTAAATGGTTAAAGAGCAAAAAGCCTTGCTGGGTGATGGGTGCCCTGAGTGCGGGGGATGGGCTATGACTGACCCAGCAATCTCGTGTCAGTAGCTGAGCAACCACTTTACAACAGCTGGGTGACATTCCTATCCTTGTTGAAGACTTGATCAGTCACAGGATCAACTCAGAAATCAGACATCATCCCAATTTAGCAACCCTGCAGCCTGCCTGCTGTAATCCAAGTCCTTATTCCTCTCTCAAATTACCTGAAGGGGGGTTGTAGACAAGTGGGTGTTGGTCTCTTTTCCCAGGTAACAAGCCACAGGACAAGAAGAAACAGCCTTAACTTGCATCAGGGGAGCTTTAAATCAGATATTAGGAAAAATTTCTTCATTGAGGTTGTGGTCAGGCATTGGAACAGGCTGCTCTGGGAAGTGGCGGAATCAGCATCCCTGGAAATGTTCAAACATGTGGTGCTTGGGGACATGGTTTAGTGGTGGACCTGGCAGTGCTGGTTTAATGGTTAACTTGATGATCTCAGAGGTCTTTTCAAACCTTAAAAATTCTATGATTCTCAGTCTTATACCAGAAGAATATCTCTCTGTCAGAAGAGATTCATGGAGGAAAAAGGATTGACTGCTGTTTTCATTTCATACAGAGGATGTTCAGATGGTATCACACTGGGCAGAAGCAGAATATAAGATATTACCTTCTTATGAGCAATTCATTGCTCTGAGTACAGACAGGAGTTTGGACACTGAAGAAACCCAGGAGACAAAGATGATCCCTAACACAGTGAACTTCCCAGCTGAGGTGACAGGGATTAGATGTGCAGATGATGATGATGTGCTAGATGACATTGTTTTTTAAAAGCCAAGAGTCAGAAAGGCAATGACATTTTCACTTCATCTTGTCCATTTTCTGGTCTTTAGGAAACCCTTCATTTATCATCTCCATCTGTGGCATGACATCAAATCTAGAAACAACCCTTTGAGAAGTCATAAGCACAAGGTTGAGAAGCAAATGAGCTTTTTCTGTAACCATATCTGTATATAAAGGAAGACCACTGTCTTTCTTCACTTTTCACCAAATTTGCAAGCATCATTTGACAAAAAGTGCTTAAAGAGAACCAAATGTCACAATGTACGGTGATGGCTGCAGTAATGAAATATGTAACAAAAAGCAGCCAGGAAAACAAACGAAGTGCCTGGAATCAGTCACTTCAATCAGCTGCACATGGGTTTTGCAGCCTGGGTGCTGTAGCCACTGATTTTTCACACAACTGTAACTGTCTTACCCTGATCTCATGATCTTCTGCCCTCTGTTCATTCTGCCCACTTCCCATGGTCACAGACCATGAACTCCTGTGCCCCTGCACACACGGGATGCAAGCGCTAATCTTTGATTCTCTGCAGCCAGGCTTTTCTCTCTTGCTGTTATTCCGTGTCAAAAGGAGGAGCAGATTTCCAGAGGTAGCAGGAGTCAAACATTTCAGAGCTGGGAGCTCCATTATTTCTATACTACAGGTACATTATAGCTCCTCGAGGCTCATTACTTCCCTTGCCTTCAAGAAAATCGGAGACCTTGAAGGGATCAATAAGTACATTATTACTCTTGTCCAGTTGCATTCCTGCTGATTCCGAGCCATCTGAGGGAAGCCAGTGCTGATTTACACAGTCAGATTCATTCACAGCCGGGCAGTTCAGCTTCGAGGTGGTGCCAGTCACCTCTCCTTGCACGAGGTACTCTGCCTACAAGGGTAATCAGAGCACATCGTTATCTTAAAGGCAGCAATGAATATATTAGGGATGAGGCACAAAGGCGGTGAAACTGCTGAATGTTCTTTTTTTGACAACCTGTGAGCTCTCCGTTTGCTCAGCTGTGGAATTGCAGCAGCGTTTTGGGCAGGAGAGACTTTGTTGATTATTAATTTCTTTGTTCAGGACAAAGTTCTATCTCCAGCTCTTCTTAGAAAGAAGAGCTTTATTTCCTCAGGCAAACTGTTAAACATCTTTGTGTGGGCCTTATTTTTATGCCATAACAAAAGTCGAGACCCATCTGTGTTGGTTTATGAGCCTGTACAAGTAAAACTTCTCAAATTAGGAAAGTTGTTCATTTTCCAAACTTAGTGCACAATGGTGAAAGTCATCTCCACAAACTACTTTTCTGCATGTTGGTGACAACAAGCCCAAAGGCCACGTTCTCGTCTCAGTTAAACTGGCATTAACCTGCTCATTTTCCATCACTGCCCAGCTAACTTTCAGTTTCCAGATGCAAACTAATACCTTTTGCAATCCCTCCTTTCATTAGTGCAGGTACTTGAGGCAAGAGACATGACAAGACTTAGTTTCATCTTTATTTTAGAAAAAGAACTTTTATGATGAGCTGCAACCCTTTGTCCTGTCAGAAGCTTTCTGCTAAAGGAACTTTCTTAATCATACAAAGATCTAGGTATTCATTTCTATCCAAAAGTGATGAAAAGTTTGAAATGAAAATTAGATGCTTATTTTAACAGAGCACAATTAATTATTGGAGCTTTTTTCAATGGGATGAAGGAAAATCTCCACTATTTGACCCCTTTAATCGAAGTTTGATATCCTTCTAAAAAGAATTGCGATAAATTATTAAGCAGCAATCTGAGTGAGATTATAAAATCATGTGGAATATCCACCTAAGACATCTTTCTCCACATCCTGAACCTTTGTATCTATTTATTCTTTTGGTGGATCCAACATTCAAAGCACTGATCCATCACTGTCCAAGCTTTGCAAATAAATGAATCCTCATATGCTTTAGTTTAAATCAAATTTCTTTATATGGTGCCATTGTCAATGTAAAGGCTCTTAACAAGCCTTCTACAGGCAGGTGTATATTTCTCCCTTAAGAAAATATCCAGAAATCAGCAGGATATAGCCAAGCTGCAGCACAGAAAGGGACAAATGCTGCCAGTGCAACACTATCCACTCTAGTCCATTCTTCTGTAGGTCTTTTCCCATTCTGGATTTTCTCACTGTCAAGAGACCGGTGCTTCATTTCAGCATTTCAGGGAGAAATAGCCTAAAAATCTGTTTGCTGCACAGACAAAGAGAGAAGTCCCTCTTAAAGCAAAGAAATCTTTAGGGGGATTTTCTAAAGCATCCTTACAAACTGGGGTAAAACTGCGCTGACATTCATGGGATTTCTCTTCCTGTTCAGATGCATTTACCCAAGATATGATGTTCAAGGAAATAGGATCAATCTTCACCTCCTGGGATCACACAGGGGGTTACAGCCCAGGCTGTGGCAAGGACCTTAGGTAATGTGAATGTCCTTGATCTTTCCTGCTTTCTTTCTGAAAAATTTCACCATTCCCTAGGTTTTTGGCATTAAAAGTATCAAGTTTCTGAGAGGATGTTGGAAAATGTTTGGAAGTGGAAGGATCTAGCCTGAATATTCTTATCCCATTTCTGCACCAGTTTTCCATTACATGGCCGGACCAGCTGCTGGATGGAGTGGCTTTGGTGGATCACTACTGACCTGTGCTGAGTGAAGGTCTAAGAAGGCCAAACCAATACCATGGCAGACTTAGATTTTTCAAAATGTGGACCAGTTGCAATTCGTAATAAAACCTCAGTGTTTCTTCCCCAGAGGAGGTTGGAAACCTGGTTTTCTGGCTGACACATTGCTCAGCCTTTGGCACTGGAGAGGACAACTCCAGAGGCTGTGAGATCCTGGCAGGCAGTGCCCATCCAGAATGCAGCTGGCACAGTGCTCGCAGGAAAATTCCAAGCAGTTTGCTGAATGGAAAGAAAAAAACACAGTAAAACCTTCCTCAGGATGTTGCAAATGGCACAGATCAGCAATCTCAGTAGCAGGTGTGTTTTTCTCAGCATTTTCTCCATCACTTCTCCTTACAAGTCCAATATTTCCTGCTGTATTTCTTTGTTCCCAGAGACTCATTGCTGCCTGTCAGACAGAAGGAAGTTTCAAGCCGTATCCTGCCTGCTGCAGGAAAACTCCTGATGCTGGTTTTGGTTAACCTAAATTTCCTTTGAGATGTGTATTCCCAGGTGTTCAGTTTAGTAACTGTGTGTTTGCTGGATGATCTTATGTTTTACAAACAGCAAAAATCATCTTCTAATGAAGAATGAATAAGGAGAAAGCTACTCTTTACTGCCTGAGAATTTCAGCCTTTAGCTAACAGTTAAAATTCAGAAATGCTGCTTTGAAGGAATGACTTGGAACAGGGCCTATCTTCCCTCTGCACAGCAAAGACCCATTGCAGCGTAGGAGCAACACTCAATAAATGTGGTAATTAATCAACTTTCTTTAGGAAGATATCAGAGAGAATGGTTCCCAGACAATTCAGCTGGACAAATGTTTCTGACTCACAACAATCAGATGTGATTTACTGGATTAAAGAAGCAAAGGGGCACAGACACAGATGGTTCCTGCAGATTTACCCTTCCCGTTTCAAAACACTGCCCTAAAATACCTTGGTGGGGCAGATTTGTTTGATGGGGAGAGATTTACAGTAGCACTTTCCCACAGCACATCCCCATTTCATTCCAAAGTAGCTCCAGTTCTGAGCAGTAATAAAAAGTAAATAACATTTATTAAATCCCTTGATCCCACCTTTAAGGACTGCCAGTAGCAGCATTTTCATAAAAGGAAATGTCTCTCTCAGGCTCCAAATCTTTCCATTTCTGTTGGAATTTAAAGTGGGGAATCATTTCTTCAGAAAAGATTTCTGCCAATGGCTGACATCTGTGTTAGGCATGGTTATTGTTTAATAAAATGTTGAACAGACCATGCTATATTTCGAGCTCTTCAAAGACTAGATACAAGATGGATATCATATGAGTGAGATTTCAGCTTCACAGAACGGTTTGGGTCGGAAGGGATCTTGAAGATCATCTGTTCCTGCCCTGGGCAGGGACATGTTCCACTACACCCACTTGGTCAGGGCCCCATTCCACCTGGCTTCTTACCAACTGTTCATTGCCACTGCTCCACAGACTGTGGGATACAAAACTGCTTTGGTTTTTGGGGGGATTTTTAGATGGATTCCCATCTGAGGAGAGGTGATGTTGGAGGACATAAAGTCCCTCTTGAGAGCAGGAGGGGTCGAGGGGCCAAACACACACAGCACAAACCCTGCACGTTCACAGCACTTCTTGGCCACTTGCTTACAATCTTAGAAGGACTCAAGGACATCTGTACAAGCCAAGATCAGAGCTTCTGGTGTCCTATCCCCGGGTATGGCAAGCACAGGGGAGTTAAAGAGGAGTATAAGGACAGGCCTTAGAGAAAATAGTTCTTCTCTGATACACCCTCTCATCGTCTGGTTTGGTGACTTCATTGATTTTAGGAACCTGCCCACTTGAGGACAGAACCCAAGGCACTGTTGACATGCCCCTGGTGTTTAATAGCAGAAAATCCAAGTGCTGGATGGATGTCACCAGCACAGCAGTCCTATGGGAAGTAGTGGATATGAGTGGAAGGACAAGGAAAGGTGTTTTGCTCCTCCTTGTTCTCTGCTCTGGGCAAAGACATCACCAATCTCTCATTTTGTCAGTTCATCACTTTCCATGACAACTAGATCTACTTTATGAATAGTCAGAATATAAGCCCAAGTCAGACCACTGGTTTTTGGCTTTTTTTATTGAGCAGATGAAACCAATGTGGTTCCTCATCTCTTGCAAGTGGGAACAGGATACTCGGTGACCACCCCACTGTATCTCCTTCTCCAAGTGGAGGGAGGACTGTGAGGTTGTATTGTCACAGTTACATATTCACCTCCCAGTGAAGCAGCTTCCAGAAGTTGTGATCAATAGTAGTTATAAAGCCCTAGCAGAATCTCTGGCCCATTTAGGTTGATAACATCCCACCTACCCGCTGAAAAAAAAAAAACTGAAGAGACCAACCGCTACCAGTGTCTTCTGTTCATTCCCGGCATCACAAACACTGCTTCTCTTTTTAGACTCCCATCATCATCTTCAAAGTCCTTAGAAAAATGAAAGGGACTTCCTCAGCAAGCTCATTTTTCTACTGCAGAGCTGCAACATCTGTGGTTAACAAAGATGTAAGGGCTGAGACTTTGCCAGGATGATGGATGGTTATTGGACTCAATAATTCCCTGAAAGTAGCTGCATGATGCAATTCATGTCTAGAATGGCAGTACATTTACCATCAGGGATGGCAAGAGACTTAGACTCCAAATTTATCCTGGAAAAATTCTTTTACCACAGATAAATTAATTCAGGTGATCAAGAGAAGGCAAAGGAAGAGGAGTAGACTGTGAACAACAATCCTTCATCCTCCCTGTGTTCCCACAACACTGGAACAATGAAGGAAAGTATTACTAAAAACACATATAAAAGCAGAAAACCTGTTTCTACTTCTTAAATTTTACCTATTTTTAAGTGAAATCTTACTAGAATATGATTACCTCCAAATAAAGAGAAGTGTTACCTTTTTGGACACTTACATAGGAATGTGCAGAGACACTAATATAAGAATATGCATATACAGACTTGCAGACAAGGAAGGAAAGTATATGATCCATCTGTTGGAATTTTTGTTTATTTGTGAAAAGACTTCAATATTTTTCTCAGGTCTCCTCCAAAGCAGTCTGGGCTGTTTGACTGGGAGAAGAGTGCTGCAGGGGCTGAGAGGTTGTAGTTGCCATGGATTTATAAAGGGAAAAGCCCTTGGATCATTTATCTCTGAAGATGAAATACCTTATGTTCACTGTACCCAAGGGAAGAGCAAGAGTGTTAGTATACACTGTGGTCCTAACCCATTTAATATTTGACTAAGCAGGAAAAGGAGAAAAAAAAAGGTTTTAGAAGTTCAAGAGTATCAGACAAAACCTTAGAATTAACAGTCTCCCTCTCTTCATTTACCTTCTTTAATCTTCAGGTATGAAGAAACTACTTTGAAACAATTTAGGATGTTTTTGCAGGAAGATCACAGAATTGTGGAGTTTAGCACAGAAAACACCTACTATAACCCTCTGATCTAAACAGGCTCAGCTAAAGCTGTTTGCTCAGCTGAGTTTTGAATATCTCCAGGGAAGAAGGCACACAATATATCTGGACAAACTGTTCCACTGTTTTGACCATCCTCAAAATAAAATAAAATAAAAAGAAAGAAAGAAAAGTTAAAAAATATTTTCTTATGTTTAACTGAAATCATAGAATCATAAAATGGTTTGGGTTGGAAGGTACCTTAAAGCTCACCTGTTTCCAACCCCTCTGCCATGGGCAGGGACCAGGTTGCTCCAAGCCCCATCCAACCTGGCCTTGGACACTCCCAGGGATGGGGCATCCACAACTTCTCTGGGCAACCTATGCCAAGGTCTCACCACCCCCCCACCACCAGGGAAGAATTTCTTCCTAATATCCAATCTCAACCTACCCTCCTTTAGCTTAAGGCCCTTCCCCCTTGTCCTATCACTACATGCCCTTGTGAACATCTCAGCTGGGAAGGGACTTACAAGGATCATCAAGTCCCATGGATAACAGGAGCTTGTAGAGGCTGTGGTCAGCATGGAAAAGACAGAAAGGAGGAGACTGAGGGAGAAGTAAGGCAGGTACCCTGCAGTGTCTCCAGTAACAGTGAAGTAGCTGACAGGGTTCAGGTGAGGAGCAGGCGTTGAAAGCACCAGCGAAGCACTGCTGGTGGTCACTATGACAGTAAGGTAAATTAAAAATATGTGTAAAGTAACAGGGTTTACTCATTTAGGACTTCCTCCCCGAGTAATAGCAGCAGACACAAGCTGCTGCTGCCTCATAGCTTCACAGCACAAAAGCTTGTTTCCCCAGAATGTCTGCTTTCCTCACAAAGCCAGACGTGCTTTATACCTCTTGACCTGCCTGTCTTACCTTCAGCACTGGGAAAAAACAGTCCACACTCAATAAAGATCCAGCATCCCCCCTGGAAAACAAGGAGATAAATTCTCAACATGGTGTGGTGGAACATTAAACTCTCAAAATACACGTGCCATTTCCAGGACTGTCAGATTAAATGCTTTTGTAGCACTCAGTTGGCTGAATGATTCATTGTTTTCCTTTTTATTTTAATAAATTTCTATTTTTTTTATAAATATCCAATACTCCTCTAGACTGCCAGATTATCTCCAGGTATCTCCACATCATTGGTCTACATGGTTTTTCTCATCAGCGGCTCAACATTCAAACTGATGTTTGGGGTCCCTGCCAAACTTGCCTCTCTTCAAGTTGAGAAAAAAAGTCTCTGCCATTTAGATATGGAGGATTCCTTCTTCTTCTGGGCATCTTTATGACTTTTTTTTTTTTTTTCACCAGAAGCTCAACACTTCCAAAAGAATTTGAAATAATCTGAAGTGTAATATATGGAACAAGGTGGGCAAGGCACAATGCCTCTTCCTGGGAATCCAAGCTGAAGTCCCTGTGCCAGAGGGTTTTTGCACAGAATCTGTTGCTGATGAAGAGTCCTGGGTTTGGTGTCTGCAGGTGCTGTCGATTTGGGAAAAGCTCCATGTTTGATATAGCTGAAAATGGCTTCTCCAAGGAAACCAGATTCTCCAGGAATTAGTACCTGAGTTTTAACACCAAAATGGATTTTGTAAGTTTTCTCTTGGTGATAATTTTGGAGTTATTACTTCAGAGAAATATTGAGAGGAAGTGCTGTGTTTGTGTCCATTTTCTTAGAGACAAACTAAAGGAAAAATGGAGCAAATTTCTGATGATCTACTTTCTGACCCTCTTCCTAATTGTAGGGCCATCATCTGGTATTTATTAATCACAAACAATTTTGAACAGACTACCTGGCAGAAAAGCATCCTGCATCATTCCTGTGGTTTTAACAGACAGAGCTAAAAGACCCTGAGATCATTTATTCCTGTTCTTCAGGACTGACTGACACAACAATATTTGTCTTCTTTTGGATCCCTGGTTCAAAATGATAGCAAAATAACTCCAAACACAATGTGAGGGTACGAGATATTCATTACTGCAATTACACATGGCAGCCACGTTAATTAGTCATCTCAGCATGGATGGTGGAGAGGTGAGATTATAAATTTAAACTGCCTGGGTCACAACAGTAACAAAATCAGAATATAAGCCAAAAAGACTTGTGGGAAAGAGATAATATTTTAACTATCTCTATTTTGGAAACCTTCATCAATTGTGAAATGCCACAGGAGTTAAGAAAACATTTTATCTACTAAAACTGATTGAGTGTTGTTTCTCTGTAGAGAGGAAGTTCTTGCCTGTTTCTATTTTTTGTTTCTTAAAAAAAATTTTGTCTCCAGAGACTGTACCAGGATTCAAGCCCTCTTGAACCATTGCTACTAGCCATAAGCTTGAATATTTTGTTTTGTTTGTTAAGGAATAAATTTGTTATTTTGTCCCTGTTAGTCAAGTTAACTTTGCTTTCTGTGCTGTTCCCCGAGCCCAGCAGAAAACAAAGTAACTCATTTATTAGAGAAAAAGTATCAGAACTGAAAACTGGATTTTGCTGGGTTTTAGCAAGATATTTTCTTGCTTTTGTAAAAATAAAATGAGGACAATTAATTTACCTACACCCTGAATTTTGGGTTCCAGAAACCTCAGTTTACGGACAGTTCAGGAACGTTTGCTGAAACACGGAAATTTTTTATTCCTCCTCTGCCTTCCAAGCCTCTGCTTTTCTTATAGAATCACAGACACATTGAGGTTGAAAAATGCCTCAAGACCATCGGTCCAACTGTTAATCCAGCACTGCCAGGTCCACCACTAAACCATGTCCCCAGGTGACACATCCAAGGATCGTGATTCCACCACTTCCCTGGGCAGTCTGTTCAATTGACTGAACAGCCTTTCAGTGAAGAAATTTTCCCTAATATCCAGTCTAAACCTCCCCTGCTACAGCTTGAGTCCATTTCCTCTCACCCTGTCACTTGTTACTTGAGAGAAGAGACTGACCCTCACCTGGCTACACCCTCCTGTCAGGGAGTTGTAGAGATCAATAAGGTCCCTCCTGAGCCTGCTTTTCTTCAGGCTGAGCCCTCCCAGCTCCCTCAGCTGCTCCTCATCAGACTCGTGCTCCAGACCCTTCCCCAGGTCTGTTGCCCTTCCCTGGAAACACAAAGATGTCTTTCTACACCTCCTCTCCTTTACCACACCCAAACAAGGGTGCATGTCCCCACACACCACCTGTGACATCACCACAGCTCTACTGCCTCTTTTACTGTGGAAAAAAGGGTATCTGGTACCAGTGATAGAGGGTTCAGATCTCTGGCATTTCCTCAGGATAAATCCACATTGCTCCCTCTTTTGGTGGGTAGCAAGTCCAACACCCCAAAAGTTTCCACTACAAACCTCCATCCTGCTGCCCAATGCTCTCCTTGCTCCTCTTCTCCCACAGTAGGAACAGCTCAGCTCCCTACCCTGATCAGTTCTGCCTCTTGCTAAGAAACCTTGAGTCATCGTTAATGACATAAACAGTGTAGAAAGACACTTTAAGGCACTGTCAAAACTAATAAACAGCTGCCCACAGCTGTGAAAGACTACAGAGGGGATGTAATGGTGAGTCCTGCCACACTTCCCAACACTGGAAACCTCGTAGGGCTCAGTAAGTCAAGTAAGTGCAGCCAGAGAGAATTCCTGGAGCTGGAGGCAGGTCTGCAGCCTTCAGCAGCAGAATGGAATCTGCCAAAGGGACAGTGGATCTGTGCAGCACCTTGACACATGCAAACCCCATTTCCAACAGCCACTCACCTCCATCTGTCTCCTGCATCTCCTGGGGCCTTCCTTGCCTCGAGCTTTAAACCTGAGATTTATGCAGCCTTAAGAGAGCAGAAAAATAGTCCAGAATTGGCCATTTCAGTTTGTACTTTTTGCTGTTGGGGTGCAGGGGGCTGGAGGGGAATTGGCTGGTGGCAATGTTGTTATTTTGGTCAAAATAAAAAACGTTCCAAATATGAATGCAGAAAATAATTGTAAAGTAATCTGTCCTACCTCTTGCTCCTTGCAGATGCTGGAAGACTATTTCTCCCTAAATGAAGGAAAAGCTGCAGAGAGATTATTTTTTGCAGGAAATGCAGCTCTAATGAATGCCAGGACAAACAGCTGCTGAGTTTCTCCTGCTCTCTATCCTGAAACATTTCACCTGTTCATCTAATGGCTTTTTGGAGCAACAGGGCTGGTTTGTCCTTGTCACAGAGTGAACTGGATTTTAATAGGGATTTATCCTACCTTCACTTTACAGGAGGCTCAGTTCTCCTTTCAAGATCAAGTCCCTGTTTGCTGGAACAATATGGAATAAAGCCCACATTTGCTGGAACACAGAAAACAGAAGGCCATCAGGGAAGACTATCAGTAACCTCTGGAATCTCAGCAGGTTGGATTTAGCTGTTTTTTCTAGGAAAAATGGTTCACATTTCCTAAAGCACATAATAGCACAACCATAATTGCACAACTACCAAGAAGTTGCACAGTAAGGAGACACTCTGATGATTGAAATTCCCCGGCTTCCCAAGGGTTTCATTTTAGGTGGCCTCATACCATGTGAAAAGACAAAAAGGGGTAGGAATAAGAATGCAATAAAGAATGTGATATGGAAGTTCCCAGGCACCTAAGGACACAAATCTTGCCCCCAAAAGTCAATGTGTAGATTGAACCTCTCCATGTGTGCAGGGTCACCACGGGAGCTGAACAAGTGGGAATGTGAGGGTGGGTTTGGTTTTGTCTTCTGGATTTTTTTTCTTTTTTTTTTTTTAAGTGTTTTGTGCTGCACACACAAACCATGCAGAGACTCTGGCTATGCCACAGGCTGGACTTGCAGGACTTTAACTGATGGGACAGAAATTTCAAACAGTTCTGACTGTTTTGGGCTCATTCAGCTGTGGTTGAAGGAGGATGCACACAAGTACTTCTCAATAATCTTGTGTAGGTTTAAAAAAAAAGACACTGAACACTTTGTTGCCTGTTTTAACAATTTATCTTTTGCTATTCCATAAAAGTAAGCAGATTCCTGTGATTCCATCTAACAATTTCAGTAGGAACTTCTTATGAATAACACTGAAGAGCTTGGTTTCTAGTTTCTTTTGGTGGTAAGGCTGGGGCAGGGGTTAACATTCTCCTAAGGTAATATTCTTAAAATCCTCTAAAAAACATCAATCTCTCATGAGACAGCTGATCACCTGGGCATGAAGGAGCCAAAATTTAATTGTCTCTTTCAAGCAGAATCATACCTAATCTAAATTTTCCCTTTTATAAATTCAAAGTCATAAAAAATCCTCTCTCCCTCCCTTATTTGCTTTAGTTGGTCTGGACAAAGGCTACTTTAAAAAACACTCTATGCCTGTGTATTTACATATAGCTTAACATAATGAGCCACTAATCTCATCTGGGGCCTCCAAGCAGTACTGAAATATAGATTGTTATTAATAATGATAGCACTTACATGTTACTGGTGCTGAAATGCCAATCCTTCCCTCCCTGCTTGCAAATGCAGCAGAAGGGCATGTTAGCTGAAATTCAAATTATTATGTCAGGAAAACAACATCAACCACAGCAGAAACTCTCTGCTTTTCTGAACATGTTCCTCCTTTGAGTGAATTCTTGTAGTGTAGATTCCTAAACCAAAAAAAATAAAAAATAAGGAAGATACTACATGTGGGAAACTTCAGACCGAGGTTTCAGCTGAACTGAGCTGACATAAGTCAGGCAAGTGAGACTCTACCAAGTCTGATAAATCAGAGAATAACTTTGGAGTTTCATCATCTTCGCTGATAACTGATGGAAAGGCTGTTCATGAAGGTCCTTGATCCCAAGACTCAGAATATGCAGCTTAGCTGGGAAAGCTGCCATGACTCCCTTCCCAAAGTTGTCCAGCTCTGTTGACCACAAAGGCACCACTCTTCAGGTTTTCCATCCTTACAGTAAGTTAGGAACATCAGTTGCACAACAATATTCCACCTGTAAACAACATTTCATGGAGACAGAGACATTGTGCTGAAACATGTCAATTTTGGTGAAATATTTGACAGGAAATTTGAATTGTTTTGACTTCCTCATTTCACTCTGGCATTGAAATGCTTTGTTTTGGTAAAAACAGAGAGAGTTTGTTTTGACTTTCTTACTCTGTTTTATTTCCCCCTAATTTTATATTACAATCCTTCCAATACTGTGTTTATATATTTGCCTGTTACAAAAACAGTTCCTTCAGCCATCTGAAAATACACTGAGATGAAAGAAAATGAGTATATTTCATCTTTTCTATGACTAGTATTGATTACTTCATCACATAATGTTTGTACAGTCACTGATGTTTGGGATGGCTTTTTTTTTTTTTTCTCATTTCACTAAAGTCCCATTTTGCTGCAAAAGCAATTTTCAAAATGGCAGCTTTTCCCACAGACAGGAACATTTATTTACCATCAAAACTAATGTGCTCACTAACAGTGAAGCACATTCAGCTGCCAGGACAGTTAATTTGCCCACTGCCTGGCCACGGCTGCCCTTTTTCCTGCTGATTTACAGGCCCTCTTTGCACAACCTTCCCCTTGCATTGGAATAAGTTATCTGGCCTCCTCAGTGGGGAAATAAGATACTATTTCAGGTACAATGCTCTAGTGGAAGGTGTTCCTGCCCATGGAAGGAGGTTGGAATGAGATGATCTTGAAGGTCCCTTCCAACCCAAACCTCTTTGTGATTCCATGATTCTCCACAGTGTCCACAAAGGGCAGCTTGTGACTCCTGGTTCAATGCAATGGAAAACCATGGCAGTAATCAGGTTAATTTTCACATTAATCCTTGTGAGGGTATGCAGGAAATCTAGGAATATCTCCAGAGACTTGAGCACCTTGGTTCTGAACAGCATCCTGGTGGGGTTAATGGATAGTGGCAGTGTATCTCCACTCCTCTTACCCTTAGAATGTCATCTCACATCAGCTTTTGATCCAAACAAATCCCAGCAATTAGAGCTAGGGAAGATCTGTGCAATCTATGGGCTGAGAACAGGATCTTTGCTGAAGATTTGCCCTTGCTATCTGATTTCTGGAAGTCAGGAGAGGCAGTCCAAGTGTCCACCTGGAAGTCTAATAACTGAAATACTAAGCTCAAAGCCAGGTCTGTGTACAACACTGTGCCATGTTATATCCCATGTGAACACAGCCCTGGGACCCCCCCTACCACTGTCCCAGTGCAATAAACCCCCTCCTATTCTGCATAGCCCAACTGGTGTTTTCTAATGCTTCAGGGTGTGATTTCAGGCTGCTCTGATATCTATCTGATGTTTTCTTTCAGATTTATAACCATTACCCCCCACTTAACTCTCAATATTCTTCATACCCACCATGCATGAAAACTCTGATGTTTTATTCAGGGGCTGTTGTCTCTGGCCATACTTCTGCCAAATTAAATACCAGCAGCATAACGATGCTGTTGCACGGCTTCAGTTTTAATTCTCTGACAAGGTTTTTATTGCTCCAGATTTTGACTAACATATTCGTATTTCTCGATGCTTTCCTCGTTCTCACTTCTATTTCCACCTCTGTACTGCTGTTATCTATTATTACCAGGTTGCCACAGTAACTGCATTCCTCAACACTCCTTATTTGTTCCACACCAATTGTTATATGGACTGTGTTTGTTCCCATCCTTGTCAAGGTCTTGGTCCTTTATTTTTTTGTGTTGAAATTTCGCCCTTATCTTCTCCCCTTTGTCAGTGGTTTGGAAGCTTTTGGCTGCACATCTTGAGGCAAGAAAGAAGAGAGGAACCTCCTCTTCCAAGGCCCCATGTTCACAGTTCTTACTGAATAGATTGCTGTTTTCTGAGGCAGTTGGCTCTCACCCATCATTCCCTGCATGTCATCAAGGTTTCCACCTCCCTGACCATCCAAGGAGCAAGGATTCTCCCTCTTCATCCTGGTGCTCTCCACAGGACTGCCCTGGGCTTGAGATACAGCAAACTGCCCACCCAGCAACTCTGTCGTGCAGTAACATCCCCATGGGCAGCACTGGGCAACCGCAAATCCCAATCCACGCCAGTGCACCTTTCCTGAAATTGTTAAACGAACTCCTGCACGTTCAGCAAGGGGATCTCCTTCACTCTCTCTCTCAATCTCTGTGTTTTGCTGCCCTCTCCTGCTCAGCCAGGAAACCTCTCAAATCTCTCAAACCGGGACTGCAAAGCCCCCCTGGAAATTATAGGCTCCCTCATACCTATGACAGGTCTCATGAGAGCAGAACATCCCTGAAGGGAGCAAAGTGGCAGAGGCAGCAGGTAGGTACAGAGCGTTAGTGGAGACCAGGATTAACGCTTTCCAAGTTCTGGAAAAACACCCAGCCGTGGAGCGAATGCTCTGCAGAAGGAGCAGTAATGTAATGCTTCTGCAGCTTGACCCAAGCACTAAAGGGGGCATTTTCCAATGCTCATCTTGCCCTTGGTGTAATGAAAATGCTTCTCTCCCCTTTTAGTCCATCCTACCCTTTTTCCTTAATTCTCAGCAGCTCAGGGTGTGGTGGTGGGAGGAGGACAGAGAAGTGCCAGCGTTGCAGACATCGCTGCAGTGGAGCCTCTGAGGTCACACTCTGGGGCTCCCAGCTGTCCCCCCGTTGTGCTCCACTCCCTCAGTAACAGCAGCAGCAGCAAGGTCGGTGACTGTGACCACCTAAAACAGCAAAGGGCAGTGATCCCACCCCCTTCATGCAGCCAGGGAAGCACCTCGCTGCCAATATATCTGCCTCGGCAATGTTATTGCCTACAAAAATGGGACTTATTCTCCATTTCAGGCATCACTGGAGTGATTTCATGGTTCTTTTACTGATCTATTGATTAACGACCTTGCTGTGCTGCAGAACAAAAACCTTCTTGGGGCTGAAACAGAAACCCATCACAGAGGGCATGAACTGCTGCATTGCTGCTCAGGCATCAGGAATGGAGCTACTTTCTCTCGTTAAAACTATCAGAGGTAAGAGGAGACTGGGGCTGATTTTAGTGTTTTCATTCACTTTATCCCCGAAGGGAATGCAAACGATTCCTCAAACTCTCTCCTTGTGATCAGATGCTGAGACATCCCATGGTAATGGAGTCAACTAAGTCATAGAATAACTGAATCATAGAATACTTTGGGTTAGAAGAGACCTTTAAAGATCACCCAGTCCAACCCTCCTGCCATGATCAGGGACGTCTTCAACTAGATCAAGTTGCTCAGAGCCCTGCCCAACCTGACCTCGAAAGTTCCCAGGGATGGGGCGGCCACCACTTCTCCTCTTCCTTTGCTGCTCTCAATTGACAGCTGTACAATATTATTGAATCCATGGCTTGCTTTAGATATCAAGCTGTTTTCCCCACCTAAAAACAGATTGGCAAAAGTTTACACACTGCAACGTGTTTTACATTCACTACTTTTTTGTATCCTTTGTAATTTTTTTCTCTGTGAACCCGTGGTCAAAATGCCAAGAAAGGTACCATTGACAGCAAAACATAGAAGTTAATTACAAGAAGGCTGGAGAGGGAATTTTCACAAGGTTTTGCAGCAACAGGACAAGGGGTAATGCCCTTAAGCTCAAGGAGAGTAGGTTTAGATTAGATATTAGGAAGAAATTCTTTACTGTGAGGGTGATGAGACACTGGCACAGGTTGCCCAGAGAAGCTGTGGATGCTCCATCCCTGGAGGTCTACAGGATGAGGTTGAATGGGGCTCTGAACAACCTGGTCTAGTTGAAGGTGTCCCTGCCCATGGTAGTGGGGTTGAAACTAGATGATTTTTGAGGTCCCTTTCAACCCCAAGCATTCTATGATTCCATGATACTCTGAATGTAATTCCTACCTGACTAACACAGACATCAGGTGATGCTTGTTCCACACGAGCAGAGAGGAGAGACTAAGGCCAGGGTGGTGCTACAGACGCTGCACAAACATGGACATGGGCATAAATGTGACAATAAAAAAAGTCACGGAGGAAAAAAAAGCTGAAAGAAAATAGACCTTGAAAAGTCAACTAACATAATATTTACTGGATTTTCATAGAATAATTTATTGAGCAAGATAAAATTACATCAGCCAATAAAGACTAAAAATAAACATATTGTAAGAGTTATGCAAGCATAAGTAGGGGAATATAAAACAGGAAGAGGGATATATCCAAGACAAGGATGGGATGAACAACCAAGCTACCCCAAATCTTTCCCAAGAATATTGTAAGTCCCTTATAATGATGTCAACATCTGAAGCTAAGGAACTCCATGGGGGGGGGCGGAGGGGGGGGGGAAGGAAAAAAAAGAAAAATAAGGAAAAAAAATAAAGGAAAGATAAGAGAAAAAAAAAGGTGGGAAATGGCTGGGAAAACTACTCCAAAACCAGTTTTATTTTAAACTCAGATACTAACATTTGCACTGAAATGCTGAGTCACAGGAGAATGGAATCAACTGAGCCTGTAAAAACAAAATAGGCCACATTATTAGACAGCACTTTTAAAATTAGTTTTGATGTTCACTTAATTATATACCCTTGGCTGAGTCAGAAAAACAGAATCTTGCCTTATTATTACCATTTCACATTGTTTTGAAGGTCTTTGATTGGGTTCAGTGGATGATATTAATGGGATCTGTCAAAGAATAAGATAATCTTCATCTCAGTGAAACAGTTATCTCTCCCAAAGGCACGTTTTTTGATAAACGGCTCTTTCATGTAGACACAAGGCATCGAGTCGTGTGTTCAAAATATAATGCCTTACATGATTAACAAAAAGTTAACATGGGAAAGGTATAATGTACTTAAGAAAAATCTCTTTATTCCCAAGAAGGAAAAGAAAGATGGGGTAGAAAGAGTAATATATACTGCCAGATCTACAGCAACTGCATCCACTCATGGTATAATTATTAAAATTCCACTGCCCTCCAGTGAGGTGGGGGTCCAGGGAACTTAGGACCATATATCATCCGGAAGTGCCTAAAAATGTAACTCTGTTGGAAGAAAATTCCTTGATAAGTTTATCAAAATTACTACCAGAATGAGTAATTTCTTCCAACACAGTTAGAAGTTGTGTGTAAAATCAATCAACTCAGTGAAAGCAGAAAGGTGTGTTTGTCAAAGCAGTATTACCAGCAAGGAAGCATATCACAGCAAAACTGCAGCAAACTGCACTTTTTTTGCTCAGAAAAGCTATAATTTGGCAAAGAACTTCAGCATGTGCCCACATTATGAAGTATATTACATATGATGGAAATCAAGCAGTGAGGTTGTTATTCCCCAGAACGGTGTAACTGAATTTCCTCCATTTGGCAATTAACAGAGCATGGGAAAAATACTTTAGAAATCCAAGAATAAATATATCCAGAGAAGTAGCAGCACCAGTCTGATTGGTACAAGACTCTTGGTTATGATGTCCAAACCTCACAAAGCTTGTACAACTACATCCACTACTGATTCACCTGTGATCGAACACACTACAAACCTACCAATAAACCAGAGTGCCTCAGGCCTTTTTGGAAACCTATTCTACATGAGAAACTCGAGAATCCTGACTTCTATTATTTATGATTTAAAGCAGAATCTCTAGGGCTTTGTCAAGGCTGAGGAAGGTGCACGCTCCAGGGCATGTGACAACCTTCAGCTAATAGAGGTCAGGAGGAACAACACCACCTCCTCGCTGGCACTTTGTCCCATGGCAGCAGGAATATCTGCAGCTTCTCAAGGTGTGTGCTATGAGCTATTGCAAAAGGCAAGTACCTGACCTTATCTGCAATTCCTTCATCTCTGGCCACCAGGGTCATCTCCATGAGGATCTCAAAGAATATCAGTAATGGGACATCAGCTCATGGTAGGATGCCTGGGATAATCTTTGCTTCTTCCCCAGCTAAATGCAACCCATCCAGAGGCTTGAGTGTCTCTGTGTAAGGTGTGTCGAACCTGTGCAAGGTGTGTCTAACCCGTGCAAGGTATATCTAACCTAAAAGGAGATTTTAACAAGGTGGGGATCAGCCTCTTCTCACAGGCAACCAGAGACAGGACAAGAAGACATAACCTCAAGCCACAGCAAGGGAGACTCAGGTTTGACATCAGGAAGAATTTCTTCACTGAAAGGGTGGTTAAGCATTGGAAGTGGCTGTCCAGGTTGGTGGTGGAGTCACCATCCCCGGAGTTGTTCAAGAAACAACTGGACATGGCACTTAGTGCTCTGGTTTAGTTGACATGGTGGTGATCAGTCAAAGGCTGGACTCGATGATCCTGGAGGTCTTTTCCAACCTAAAGGATTCTGTGGGTCTGTGATTCTATTCCAGCTTTCAGGTTAAATCTGAAGGGTGCAGGAAATGTAGCTGTACACTGAGAACTGCAACTAGAATTGGAAATGTGGGGAGGACAACATAAGAGGGGGGATATTCAAAGAGAAGGGAGGATATTCAAAGACAAGTGAAGAAAAGAGATTTGCTAGGTATAATGTCACCCTTTATCTTTTTAAGTTAGTGATGGAGCAGCCTTGTGACTGTGAAGAGTGCTAATCAGAGACCTCTGGACTAAGGTTTCACAGGTTATATGATGGTTTCCTTGCCATCATATAAGCTGGGTTTCCCAGTCACCTGCAGGGCCCTAGTTCCTGATTATCCTCTGACACATAAACATCAGTTCAATCCCAGGCTGTTTTGCAATGAATCAGTCTTGTACAAAACAGCCCCCACTTTGTCATGGAGAGTTTTTACCCTAAAACTGTTGCTCAGTGAGCAATGTGCATGAGATTTCATGAGGTTCAGCTCTCCTTGCCTTCCAGTGTGTTCAAACAGGGTCCCAGCTGGTTTTGCACCTCCACAGCACAGAGCCCAGTGCAGTGTGAAAGCAATAGGTCTACTCTGGAGGAGGCAAGTCCTGGTCACTGTGGAGGAATAGTATGCATAACCAATGAGGAGAACAGGGAAAGGGATGAAAGAATGACTGAGAAAACACAGGAGATAATGTGATGAAAACCCCAGACCTTGTAAGTTCTCTATGTTGATCACGTTATTCCTACTCAACAGTGTTTCCCACTGTAAAGCACCCAGTTACAACTCAGCACTGCAGTCCCTTTCCCCAGTGTGCTGACCTCCCATCTCACCTGCAGAAATGATGGCCAAACACAGCAAAGCTGAACTCTGCAGGGTCAAAATTTCTCCTGGAATGGTTACAGCCATGGTATGCTCCAGTCTGTCCCAGTAGGGTTGCGTGGAGCTTTGACAGAGGAAATCTGGGCCCAGTCCTCGAGAGTTCGTGAACCTTTCAGCAATACTGGCCCCTGTGCCAAAAAATCCTGGGCTGACATCCAAGAAAAACTCCAGCTCCAAGAACATCCTGCCTTGCCAATAGCTCTTCTGCATCCATCCACCCAGCTCACACCAAGAAATGCTGGATGCTCTTTTCATCTTAATTGCACCCCCAGAAGTGGTGAGGGATCTTGCAAGCAGGAAAACGAGTGAGAACAGAGAGCCAGGTGTCTGCTAAAAGCAACTCCAAGGATCCTTTCTGCTCTCCAGTAGCTGGTTTAACAAGTGGGTATTAGTTCACATGAAATTACAGCTGCATTCCTGCAGAATTATACACTCCCATCCACATCTGTTCTTTTACTGAATATCGAGGAAGAGGGAAGGAGAAGCTATTAGGCTTTTCCTCCCATTCTGCAAGCATTTGGGCATTTGGTTTTATGTATCTGTTAACCTACTCTGGGAAAATGACTTTCCAACACATGGATGGCATGAACCCAGGGAGCTGCAGACAGAAAAAGGGATTTGATGGTGTGTGCCACTACAGACAATAGCTTTATACAGGCATTGTTAGGACAGGTACAACCAACCCACAGCTGCCAGGCTTCATTTGCTCCCCACACAGTCCAGAAAAGCTCTCATGGACCTCAACCTCATCCCTGGACCTGCAGCAGTGCCAATCTGCCAGGACCTGCCTGGTTATCTGACCCCTTGGTCGCTGTGGGAGATAAGCAGAGGATGGACAACTCAAAGTCTCTGATGGCTACTGGGACCGTGTTGTGCAGCCCAGTCAATGCCACCCTGATGTCATCGAGTCATAGAACATCCTGAGTTGGAAGGGACCCACAAGGTTCATCCGAGTCCAGCTCCTGGCCCTGCGTAGGACAACCCCAACAATCCCACCGTATGCCTGAGAGTGTTGTCCAAACCTCTCTCGAACTCTGGCAGGCTTGGGGCTCGTCTATTTCAATGTCACCTTGCTGTGTCCTGTCCTGCCTGTGCACTACCCTTGGAGCACTTCCAAATCTCCAGATATGTGTGAAATATCCACATTTTTCAATTCTCAGCTGTAGGGAAACCCTGGCATGCTGCAGGTGGGAGCAGAGAGGTTTCTACGTAGGAATCACAGTGTGTACCCGATGTTTGGAGTCTCCTTCCAGCTCCTTTTTTCAGGAAAAGTTGGGATATACTCAGGAGATTTAGACACCCACCAAGCAGCAGCAAAGGGCAGCATGCTCTGTGCTGGGGTTTGAACTTCTTTCAACCACAGGGCACACAGCAAGTAGCTCAAGGGTTTACAAAGCGCTGGCACATCAAAGAAATCACGATGTGGATTTATTTAGGTTTAGTCAGACAGGGTTGGACAGGCCTAGACAAGCAGGCTGCTGTCATTTGCGCTGCATTCCTAGCTATTGCAGGTTCAATGAGCAGTGAAACTCTGCCCATCATAGATGTACTAAGTGGGCAGGATAGCAGTGGAACAGCTTAGCACCACATCACTATAGAGCCCGTACCACTGACATTGATTTTCCTTTCTATCAAGGAAAAACAGAGGGAAACTGCTTCTAGCACTGCCACCTCCAGGAATTTCCAATCGTCCATGCAGAGAAGCCTGTTATCATGGCTTTGCAAATTATAAAGGAAGCAAAAATCCTGCTGCTGATTTGACAAGCAGTGCCAGCCCTGTGAGGAGCAGGTTCAGGTCCTCCTGCCACCTCCCATTCCCTCCACAGCTCTGAGAAGGCTGTTTGATCTCTCTGTGTCCTTCACATCTGCCTCTGTAAAACCAGGCTAACGCTGCTGACCCAGAGGGCTGTTATAAGGAGGAAGGTCTTCACTTATCTCTGGTACCACACAGAAGGAACCAAGAGAGAGCTTAAGGAGAGGAAAAGGGGATTATGCTCTGCTGCTTAATTGAATAAGCTGCTGTTTGCAAGTAGTTGGGGGAAAACACTCGAGTGTCTGTGAGTGGGGTGAAAGAGGAGAATTCCTCTAATTTACGTCTTGTTGTCACTGAGATAAATACGGGTTTCTCTTTCTTAAATTACTGTGAATGGTGCAACACCAATCTCCTGGGTATGGATAGACAGCATTTGTGCTTAGCACTGGTAGGACAAAGGATCAATGAGACCTTCCTTAATGGTGATGCCTTTTAGCTACTGTTATCACTCCATGAGGATCAGCATGGCCAAGTCAGATATGGCAATGCACTTTCTGAGCCCTTTCTAATAACTAATGGTGTGAAACAAGGCTGTGTTCTAGCATCAACTCTATTCACAATCTTTTTCATTTCTATCTACATTCGATACCGTACTGATGAAAGCCTATTCAACCTAAGGCAACCGAAGGCCCACACCAAGACCTTAAATCATCTTGTCCAGGAGCTGCTTTATGCTGATGACGCCACCCTTGTTGCCCACACAGAAGCAGCTCTGCAGCATTTAACACCCTGCTTTGCAGATGCTGCTGAGCTCTTTGGGCTGGAAGTCAGTTTAAAGAAGACAGAAGTTCTCTATCAACCTGCACCTCAGGAAGTCTTCCTTCATCCCCATATCACCATTGGTCAATCAGAGCTCAAATCAGTTCAGCAGTTTAATTACCTAAGTAGCCTCATCTCCTCAGATGCTAAGATTGACAGGGAGATAGACAACAGGTTAGCAAAGGCATATAGTGCTTTTGGAAAGCTTCATAAAAGAGTTTAGCGAAATAAACACCTAAAGAAAAGTACAAAGATCAGTGTTTACAAAACCATAGTGCTGTCTACTCTCTTATACGGATCTGAATCATGGGTCGTCTACCGCCACCACCTGCATCTCCTAGAACGCTTCCATCAACGCTGTCTCCGTTCAATCCTAAACATCCACTGCTCAGATTATGTGACCAACACATCTGTTCTAGAACAAGCAGCAGTCACAAGCATTGAGGCCATGTTACTGAGAACACAGCTGTGTTGGGCAGGGCACGTCTCTAGGATGAAGATGTGCCTCCCTAAGATCCTGCTCTATGGTGAACTTGCCACTGGCTGCCGCAAGAGAGGAGCCCCAAAGAGAAGATACAAGGCCCCCTGAAACAACATCTCAGCCTGGGCCATATTGATCATCATAACTGCTCTACTCTGGCCTCCAATCGTGAGGCCTGGAGACACACCATCTATAACGCTGCTGATGCCTTTGAGAATGCACACAGGATCACCCTCGAGGAGAAAAGGCAACGCAGAAAGAATCGTGCCTTGCAGAATACACCATCTAAGGAGTCTTTTTGCTGTGCCTTTTGCAACCTGTCATGCCTGTCTCGTATTGGCCTTTTTAGCCACCAACGCACTTGCAACAAACGTGAGTACAACCCTTCCCAAATTTTTGTTCGCAAAGCCTAGCCGTGATGATGATCACCTAATACTTAAACTAGTGGCAAGCTAAAGCCTGAAAGTTTCACCTATTTGTCTCATGAAAAAAATTTTTCTCCCTTCAGCCTCCCACCCAGTCCAATTTAAAAACTCCAATTTTGCTGCAGATTTACCCAGTAGTGGAACTGGGAGGAGTTTAAGTCTGTTTTCAACCAAAATGGTGGAGAGCCCGGCGCCCATTGAGCTCTCCTGCACATCAGCACACTGCACATCAGGATCTCCCCCTGAGCAGGGATACCTTTTAAGGTTACTCCTTGAGCTTGAGAGAATCCTTATTGTGTCAGACACTTGATAAATTAATTCGGAATAAGTGCACTGAAACATTGACATCTTAGTTAAGTGATATAAAGGATTGATAGTACACATAATCCTTTAGGTATAAAGCACTGACCAAGTCTGAAACTAAGTCTGATTCCAGATGCACCTAAGCTCCCCTCTGAGAAGGAGTTTAAAATGCAAGGGTGTCCTTTCTAAACCTCATGACTCAGTGGGAGGGTGTCCCTGACAGTTTAGTCTGCCGCTGTCCTCTGTGCAGTAATTAATCAAGTGTACCTTGATATCGAATCTTGTTAAACCACTGTCACATTGATCACCAAACTTTGTTAAATCACTGATTTATAACAATAAACGTGTTGCTTCTTCTCTGTTACAAGTGAAGTCCATCACTCCATCTGTGACAACCTGATCTGGCAAAGTCTACACTGGAGGTTGCCAGACCAGCTGTAGCCCAATCTCAAAACAGACAAAGATTACAGAAAGCCAAGATCAAACACCTTCCCACAGGCTGCACTTTGCCTTCACACACTCCTCAACCCATGTCATCTTTATCCCAGCATTCATGTGTGCAATGCAAACACTGTTTGGGGTTGGACCCACACACATGTTGAATTAGCCACAGGAGCACAACTTTGACGACTGAATATGGTTTTGGATGAGGATCTATCAAATCCAGGCTGGAATAAAAGACAACTTAGAACCTTCCCAATCACCTGACATCACAGGTAGCACTCAGATTTGGAATATCCACATGTAGGTGTTGACCTGTACCTGTGGGATAGTGTTTAACTTCCCATTAAAATCAGCACAGACTATGGGCAGCACTCAGGTGCTTAGACACATGTCTCCAGTGTCATTTTAAATACCCTGGGCAATCCTATCTGACTTTAACTAAAGCTTCAGCCAGGCACAGCTCTCCTGCATGGCCTCTCTCTACCACAGTTTGGGTACCATGGGCTATGTCAAATTGCTCTAAAAGGCAAAAAAATCAAGTCCTTTCCGTGGTAAGCAGTGTCAGCTGAGCCTGGAGAATCATTCACTCTAACGCAGATGCTTGTGAGCTATTGATCTAGAGAGAAGTCAGTCACTCATAAGTCCTGTGCTATTTCTGTCTGGCCCATAGAGATTTTTGGATGCCATGGGGTATGTCAGATAGCACTGGGTACCTTCATTTGGCAAATGAATCCCACCTTTGTGCACTAGTGAAAAACAACGTAAAATGCTTCCAAAAAGAAATCATACCCAGTGTCAATGTAAATGATCTCATGAGGTATAATACAGCTGGCAAACAAATCCAGCCTTGTGGGTCAGTTTTTCTTTCTTTTCTCTGAGTGAAATTCCTACCTGACATTTCAAGCCTGCAAGTCTGCATTAAATAGCAGTATCTCACTTAACTAATTTTACATTTATATTGCCTCTCTTGTGTTTGCTGAATGGGATGCTCACTGTGCTCCTTGCCAATAAGCCATCCAGGGAAGCAGAACCACATTAATGGTCGGGGAAAACAACAAAAGCCAGTCAATAAGAACATCAGCGGTAATTTCAGGATGAGAAATTCACTCGTGTCTTTATTTGTGCCTGGGAGCTCTCGTTGTTCTTATTACGAACCCTCGGGTATGAAAAGTGGATGTGATTTCTAATTTAAATAGCGTTTGTATAACCCTCCAAAAATGAATCTTCATGAAATGATAAAGCAGTGCTCTAATATTGCGTTTTGAAGGGCGCCACATGTTCTGAATAATGTTGTAGGTGCATAACTGAACAACAGAGACAAGCACCACTGCCCTTTCCAGGACAGAAATGGGACTTGGATGTGCCTCAAAGATATCATGTAGCTCCATGAAAACACAGGGTGGATAGAGGATCTGTGCTTCTGGAGCAGAAGCATGGGGAGTATTCCCTGAGGCATTCCAAGAGGTCATCATGGCAACGAGCTGCTGCCCCACAAAGGATTGAAGGGATGCCAATGACACTGATCACAGAATCTTAGAATATAGAATTATATAATGGTTTGAGTTGGAAATGCCCCAACACCCTGCCATGGGCAGGGACATCTTCCACTGGACCAGGCTGCTCCAAGCCTTCTCCAACCTGGCCTTGAACACTTCAGGAGTGCCTGAGTTGGAAGGGACCCAGAAGTATTATCAAGTCCAACTCAATATTTGTTGGGATGTGCTATAGTGCAGATCATGTCTCGTTCTGAACATCTGAAATAGAGAGTGATACCTCCAACCCTATAAACTTGTCAAGGTGGTGACATTGACAGTTAGACATGAGACTCTCCACTTAATGGATAGGTGGAGTTTGCTTAATTATTGCAAATTATCAAAAGACATTTCTTTCTCTGATGTGACATATCAAACCCTGCTACAGAGCTCATGTGGATACACGTGTTGGTACCCTTTGCACACCATAAATCAATGTGGTATCTCTCACTTATCAGAGAATCAATAATGTACCAACAGCCCTGTCTAACGGATTGCCAGACCCTTAGATATGGCATAAAACACAAACCAGCTTGATCACTTGATAAGGTTAAAGCAGGAAAGAATACATTTATTTGAAGATAGACTTGCATCACTGGTCTACAGGTACAGGAAACCATGATGTCAGATTTTATTCCACTGTTGTAGAACAAAGATCTTCCTTAATTGCCACAGTATCTCAGATAGCTTCTGCCTCCTGTCCTAAGCGAGGTTTGGACAGGAGGTGGAATCTTCATCCATGGATTCTCTGTTGTTCACACTGTCTAAAGCAATTTGAGTGTCAAATATAGGTTTTGAAAGTGTCTTTTGCATTCTTCCTTTTAGATCCATCTCCTGCCCTGCAGTGTGAAGGAAATCCTTGTGGTACAAAGGATTCTAGATCATTTAAAATATCATTTCCCAGTCTCACTCACCTTCTCATGGTCACTTCCTTCCTATTTTCTACACTATTTCCTTCAGGGTTTTTAACCTCTGTATTGTGATCCTATGCAGAGTTTAGGGTCAAGTAGGCTGAAAAAATATTTTAAATACATTAAATACTACTCATATTGATTCAGAAGGTTGAGCAGGTCTCCAGCATGTGGCTGAAGTAATTGCTCTCACTTCCTTGCTCCACAGAGCAGCTCAGGGTATCCAGCATGGCCTCCCAACACAGCAGGGGAGAAGTCAGAGCATAAAAACCACGTTTCTCTTTTATCTCAGAAAATAAGAACAAGTGATTTGCACAATCAGCATCAAATGGGCATCGATGACGTGAAAACCAGGTCATTGTCAACCCATCTGCATGTTATGCTGGAGGTTAAGGTGAACTTGAGGGAGTGCTGGTTGATGGACATGAAAAAAATCAGCTTGAAATCGGAGGTCTGGTGTTGAATTTCTCTGTCCCAGGAAAAAACAGTTCCCAGCAGGAAGAAGTTTTTCTAATGTGCTGGTGTGGGAATTAACCCCTTCCTCTGGAAATAATTTTGTCTTATAAGTGAAAAATTATCAATTCTATGGCTGGAATGATGCCAAAATCCACTTTAATGACAGGTTAAAAAATTATCAGAAAACAATTCTTATCTCAATCATACACAGAGGGAAATTGTGGCAAGGAAAGGGACTGCTGGGAGCTCAGAGGGGCAGGACCTGGAGCTCAGGGGTTTGTGGCTGGTCACTTTTTTGAGTGCCTGTGCATCTTTTTTGGCCCAGAATCTGATGGTATATACAAAATTTTTGAGCAAAAAAAAAAAAAAAAAGAAAGGCAGTTAGAAGTCTTTTATCAAAATGGCTCAAAGAGAGCCCAGAGATCTGAGCTTTCAAATCTGAAAAACTAAAAAATGCCATCTACAAAAGCACAACCTTCAGAGGTGACTCCCACAACTCCAGCACTTGTCCACATTAATCTGCTTTAAAATGGCATTTTCAGTTTCTCCACTAATCCTGAGCAAAACGTGCCACGCTGCCCACCAGGGTCTCCCTTCTTTTTACTTACCCCATCCCAGCCATGGTTGGACTGGACACATGGCCAGCGCAGGGTCTCTGAGCAGTGTCATCCTACATGGTCTTAGTCCTTCCCTGCCCCATTATAGCACAGCTGTAATTGCTTTGCTTGTGTGCCTTCACAGAGGAGCCTCTAAAGTAGCTCTGTTGTGTTTGAAAGAGCTTTGAGGCAACACCTTCCCCAGGACCAGGAGACCACAAAAGGCAGAGGAACCCCTAAAACTGACCTTTTACTGGACCAGTCTGGGAAAAGCATCTTATCACCACACAATTTCTGCAGTCCATCCTCTGCAATGTTAATGCACCACACAGAGTCTGTGGAAATATGGAACCACACCAGAAACCACAGGGTTCCCAAAACATGGATATAAATTATGACCTCTCTACCATCTCCTACAATGGTGGCCCATTTGAAAGATGTTCAGGCTGAGGAGAGAGATGGGAAGATAAAAAAAGTAAAAAGGCACAACAGCCCTCACCCACTCAAATTCCCTGCTCTGGGAAGAGAAGCCTGGGAAGTCTGTGGGGCTGTGGCTCACTGATGTCAGGCATGGAGTGGGGGTCAGTCTTCAGCCCCTCTGGAGCTGACTCCCCACTGCTCTGCATTGGGAGGACAGCCCATCTCAGAGATCTGAGGTCCAGCTCCCGCAGCTTTGATATCTCCATCCTTCCAGCCCAGTGCTCAGATTTGCCCAAGCTCTGTTCACTGCAATGTCAAGATAACAGCCTGGGAAGAGATGGAAGTGCCCCCATTATAGAGTCAGTTCACACTTTGAGGGGTTGATCTGGAAGTCTCCTGCTCTTCAGCTCCAAGACAACATGCCAAACTCCTTCCCTTACATGGCAAAAATAAAAATCATGGAATCACAGAATACCCTGAGTTGGAAGAAACCCACAAGGATCATCAAGCTGAACTCCTGATCCAGCCCAGGACAGCCCCATGGACCACACCACGTGCCCAAGAGAATTGTCCAAACACTTCTTGAACTCTGGTAGGATTGAATGCCTTCTTCATGTACTCTCTCTTATACGCTGCCTGAACAGACATCACTAGTACATTAGGAGAGGCATAAGGGAGAAATTCCACCATGAGTTACTCAAAGAAAAATAATATGCCTTTCTCCTCCATGCTGATTAAACATTTGTACATTTTTATTTGACTATAGATCAACTTCCGGGGGTAAAAATCTATATCAAAAATTATTTGTGTTTTCATTGCAGAGGTTTATTTGGCAAATAAAGTTAATTTGGCTAATTAAAGGAAGGAAAGAAAAGCACACTCCCTTTTACTAAGCAACAAACAGGGGGTAGTGAGTTAATAAAACAGAAACATAGCTATCATGATGGAAAGAGAGGGTTTTTCCAGCTTTTCAGCTTCATCTCAGAAAAAGGCAGGGCTCTGCACTCTCTCCTGAGTAACCAGAACTCACCCAGCGATGGTGGATGGCTTCACACTTCCCACATTGCTCCTCTTGAACATGTCCAAAAAGCCTTGCAACCACTGCAACCCTGTTTGCTACTCATCAAATCCACCCTGTAGCCGCTCTGCCTTTCTTCATCCCTTAAGTGCTCTGAGCCATGATCAACAACACCTGGCAAAGGAGCAAAAGGAGCAAAAGGAGCCTGTGGCTGCTGGGTTAGCACTGAAACTCCTGTCTGAGAAAATGGGCTCTGGGAAAGAGGTGAAAATTGGATTCAATCTGTCAGGCACTGATACATGCAGCCAGTGTTGTGAAACTGGAGGGGGAAAGCTCTTCCTGGGGAAGGAGAGGGCTGTGCAGGATCACCCCGAGAGCCCTCATGCACCAGGGAGGTACAGGGAGGTGCACACCAAAGGATGTCCCCTAAGAACAGGTCAGCCTGTACTCTGGGGGGTAAGTGCTCCTACACCCCATCAATCTGCAGGTCTCCCTGCACAGAGCAGGATCCCAGAGGAGGATGTAAACCTCGGGCACTACATGGGCAGAACTCTGCCCTTCGCTCCAGGTCCTTGGGTTCAGCCACAGGGTGGGCAGAGCCCAGAGGCAGTTTCACACGACCTTCCTCCCTGAACCAAAACTGCTGACGTCCACCCAGCCCCGTTTCTGGGCACAGATCCAGGCCTTGCCTGTGAAAGTTTGTCCCCCTTCCAAAACACATCAGCTGGAGTTGCTGAATCCCTGAACCTGCTCTGAGAATAACCCTGGGCTGTGGTTCACCTACGTACGAGCACAGTCTCGGTTTGCCTGGTGCACAGTTTTCCAGCAGCAGCCTGGAAACCCCTTGCAGATTCACTAAATGAATTAAGCACTAGCATCCTCAGTTCATAGACCAAACTCTCTCTGTCCTACACAGTTGGTTTTTTTCCCTTTTTTTTCTTCTATTTAGTCTTATTTTCTGCCTAAAATAAATAAGGAAATTATTCCTTTGAGAGGTGTCCTTATCTTTAACAAGATACCTGGATTTCCATATTAAGAGACTGATTCTTATTTCTTGGAGATAATAAAAAAAAATTACCCTGGGGAGTTCTTATTTACATTCAGCAGCTGGCGAGAAACCTATTGATAAAAACTAAGAAGTATTCAAGGAAGAATTGGACAGACTGTGTCTGAGGATTATCTCTCCACCTAAATAGATGTGTAAAAAATAAATAAAAGCAATAAAAGCCATTCCATCTGAACAGGGATAGAGACAGTCTCTTTTTGCAGTAAGAAGAGCCATTACTATAGTTCTCATTAATGGAATCAAACAATGGTTTGGGTTGGACATGGGCAGGGACACCTTCCACTAGACCAGGCTGCTGTCTCTGGGACAGTGAAGGAGAAAAATAAACAAATACTGAATTGCAGAATAACATTTCATGTAGTGATTTAGCCTCGCTCTACTTATGGGTTGGAAGGAAATTAGTTTAAAGAAACATGATAAACTGATAAGTGCATTGTGGCAATTCATTCCTTCCTCCAACACAGGTCCAATCCAGTCTGGAGGCTTCTTAGCTTTAGTGGGCAGAGGTAAAGACTATCACAGTGTAAAAGGTCTGAACCATGTTTAGCTTTTATAGCAGCCCTCAAATGGCTAAACTTCTTATTGAAAGTCAGACAATCATAGAATCATTTGTGTTGGAAGGGACCTTAAAGCCCATCTTGTTCCAACCCCCTGCCAGGGGCAGGGACACCTTCCCCTGGACCAGGTTGCTCCAAGGCCCATCTCACTTGGCCTTGAACACTTCCAGGGATGGGACATCCACAATTTCTCTGGGTAACCTGTTCCAGTGCCTCATCACCTTCATAGCAAAGAATTTCTTCCTAACATCTAATCTAAATCTCTCTTCTTACAGTTTAAAAGCTTTCCCCAGCCTGGATACTTACAACTGCTGTTCATGAACAAAAAAAAAGAAAACATTTCGGGCGGGAAAGTGATATTTTCCCCACATCAGCCCTATGGCTCAGGCCTGGGAGAAAAGATACCTGACATCTGCTCTGCAATAATTCTTGGAAACTTGGGAATGCAGAGAGTGAGGAGTGTGCAGGAAGGACTGCTGGCACTCCAGAGAGGTACAGTAGTGGTGTTGACCGAGGATGAAGGCAGACAGGAGATGTCACATCACAGGCATGAGCTGTGACCTCTTCCCAGCCGAGCTCTGCATGGGCAAATACCAAAGTACCTGGGACAAACTGGGGAAAATAGCCTCAACTCCAGCCAGAACCTTCAGTGGGGAGGGAGGGGAAGGGAGCAAAACAGGATGTTTTCAAGGCAGGAAAAGCACCATCTCTTGAGAAGCCAGGGGCATGCCTGCTCTCCAATGGGATGGCTCTGCATCTTCCTTGTCTTCCCTCAGGGTTTTACCAGCTCTAAAAAGACCCTCCAAAACCCTCATGAGGCCAACTCAGAGGATTTAAGACTAAGATCATGATTTGGGGATGTACCATGATGATGTTCAGGTCTGAGGGATTTTTGCAGCACCCTGAAGAGAGATGGGTCATTTGTAAGGAAATTAAAACAACTGGCTCCCTGCTTGGTCTTGTGTTTTCTCAAGGAGATAGATGTTTGATTCCAGGATTTTGGCAGAGACTTGTGCACCAGAGATAAGAAGACCACAGAAAGGAGAGAGCAGATAGATATCTATGCTGAATCCTAAGTATATCTGTCTGAGGAGGGTGTAGAATGTATAATAAATGATTCCAGCAAAATGCCATAACCTATTTACTAAGTGAAAAACTAATTTTATAGAAAATCTTTCACACTTTTGGAAATAGGTAGCAGCCCTATTTAAGGCTGCCTGTTGGTAAACAAGCCCAGTTCAGTGGCAATTTTTCACATTTATATGAACCCTAGGATTTATATGTTTTATTAATGATCAGCAATGTAATATTTATCAACCTATAGGCCAAGAAAGAAATGAACTGATGAAAGCTAGAACATGTGCTTGGTTGGGCTGACTGCTCCCATCGTGGTGACTGGCACTCAGAGGCAATCCAGTCAGCTTCAGACATTGAAAAATCCTGAGTCAGGCCTTAAAACCCACATGCCCTTCTTGAAAACCCACAAGAGAATTTGACATTTATGAATAATAATAACACAAACAGCAGCAGCAACAACCTTGGCGTCTTACCCTTGTCTTTCTGCTGTATTGCCAGCTTGTATTTCTCAGCTAGAGCTTATTTTTGATCATGAAGTCTGAGAATATAATGGGTTAGAGGGTCCTAGGAGCTGGATGTATCAGGAAAAAAATTACATATTGCAAAACTAACAGTAACACAACAGCGTTGTGCCTGGCATCTTTACAAAGAAGAAATGATTCTATTTTCTCCATTCATCTAGACAAATCTAGCAAGTATCTGTCCTCTCAAGCAACTAAGAGAATTTATGGAACAGTAAAACCCTGATGAATAAAGCCAGATAAGGAGCAATAAATGACTGGCTTGAAAAAAAGAAAAAAGAAAAAAGAAGAAAAAGAAAAAAAACAAACTTGCCTTGCAAAATGCTGGAGCTGCTTAAAAACCATTGGGGAAGAATTAAGCAACTTCATAGCTGATTTCAGTCTGCAGGCTCTGGGACAACAGGGGTTTGCATCCCAATGACCTTCTGCACATGAAGCATTTTAACCCCCTTTTTATATGTTGTGCATTTGGACATTTTTAGTTGTATCCTTTTCTCAATTTATTCAGTTTTGCCTTGACAAGGCGGAATAAAAGATCAGCAACGGGAAAGACAAAAATATCCTTGATTTTCATTTTCCAAAAATGGCCAGTTTGGAGGCAAAAAAAAAAAAAATTGTTTTGTTTAGTGGGTTATGGCAAATGCCCCATTTTGAAATACAAAATGCTGTCTCCAATCCAAACAAACCTTCTGGCATTAGGAATTATGTGATTTGATTGTGCAAGTCCAACGTGTCTCAGCGGACTTAGGGCAAAGGGAGCAGCATTGGGCATGTTCAGGAGCTGCAGTCACAGCTCTGGCCTCTGTCCCCGTCTCCCTCCATTCCTCAGTAACCTCCAATCTGCTGCCTCAGTTTCCTTCAGTGCGAAACACGCTAAAAATAGCAACTCTCCTCCCTGAGGAAGCTCTGAGGAGTAATTAACTCGTGCTTGCAAAGTGTCAGCAAGCACTAATTGCTATCATTATGCAGGAGAGGAGCAGTCGGGTTTGCTTTGGTCCTAATGGTGCTTGTTTTCCTGGACTATAAGCCACGGCGTCAATGAGCCATTGATGGGGCTGTAAGTGACTCCCCAAAGCCCTGCAGCAGGTTCTGAAAATACAAGCATTAACAAATTAATTTAGCTCTCCAACAGCCTCTGGAAAAGTGAAGACTCCAGCCTCCCTCTCATGTGGCTGGGGGAAAGGAAAGAAAAATTTATTCCCGTTATTCCAGGCTGATAAAGTGCCTGGGCTGAGCTGCACATCCCTATCCACCCTTTGATTTGCCCTGCAAGCTTAATGTCGTCACACGAGCATCATGGTGGCTCTGGTGCAGCACCTGGAGCCATGCCCTGGAAGCAGGGAACTGGGAATGGATTCATCACTGATCCAGGCTAGTGCAGGAAGAATGGGGGAAACCACCTGTTTTTCAAAGGAAGGAAAGAGAAGGAAGAACATAGCCTAAGGAAAAAGAGTCAAGGCTTGCCCTGTACCTTCTGGCCAAAAATCAGGTCCTGGGCAAAAACTAGGAATGGTTTAGGGAAGGATCAGAGATAGGGACATTACTAAATTCATCTGTGGAATAGGGACTTCTGATGGCAGACAGGCCTTTTGTGAACACAGGGGTGTGTCATGGTTTGAGATAGCCCCAAAATCCAATTCCCTAGCTCCATTCCCCCTCCCACATCTCAACCTAATGTGAGATGGGTTTTTCCAGACAAAAACACACCAGACTCCAAATGGGGAAAAGGGAATATATTACAATGACTGTACAAATAAATACCATATCACATTATACACATGATCACAACTATCTCTACCATGACATATGTATTTACAATGGATCAGATCTCTTCTCCCCTCCAAATAAAAGTCCAGGAGGGAAAGAAGGACAGATCCCTTCCAGTCTCTTAAACAGCAGCATCTTCTAATGCAGCAGGTTTCTCCTCATCTCACGCATGCAGCAGCTGATAGCTGGCTTTCTGCCAGCATCCACGAGGGAGGTATCCAAGCCTCTCTCTCGGCCCCATCGCCTCACAACCGAGGGGTCTTCCGTGGGCTTCGTAACCCCAGACAAGGTCGTTTCACCACGTCATATCACGAAGACACAGGGGGGTCTTCGTGACGGTCTGGTATCTCTTGCAGGGCCTCTGTGCCCTGTCTCTCAGGCTGCCACCGTGGCAGCAGTGCGAGGGGGGGGGGAGCCAAGGTCAACTCCCCCCGCATTCCATCTGGCCGTCCCGGTCCAGCTCCAGGACGCTCTGAGCTTCTCAGCTCCTCTCTCTCTCCGGTGCTGTATGTCTAAAACTCTTCTCCTTAATAGGAATCCATCTCCCTCTTCTCCAAGAGGGGTCTCAAGGGAGTTTTGGGGGAGTGTGGTACAGTCTACCCCCAGAACTCTGTCTCTTGGCTCTCCTTTCCTCGGCTCTCCTTCCAGGAGTCTCCTCTGCGGTGCTGCATGTTGCTTCTGCTGCTCCTTCAGTTCAGGTCCTTATCTCTGGCTCTCTGCCACCGTTTCTCTGGTCAGTGCCGGCTGCTGCTCTGTGCCCATGGAGAAAACATCTCCCAGCATAACTACAGGCACTTAGTCCAGTCTAAGACTGTTCCAAGCCTCTGCATTCCCCCCAGCCAGGGCTGGGAGGGGACCAGAGGCCCCAAGGGGCTCAGAGCCCCTACCTCGTGGCTCTACAACATGGCCACCACTCCAACAACAACCAAACCTACAACCTCATCTCTTCCGGTCTGGTTGTGATCTGTTTACATTTCCGCAGGAGTGTCCATTGGGCAGAATTTCAAAACTTCCAGGGGTTTCCACCCCTTGGGGTCTACCACTTCTCTGAGCCTCTGGGGGAAAACAAGATTCAAACCACGACAGGGTGTTACAAAATAGAGGATCCAAGCTCTGATGTGCCCAAATAAACATTTATCTGCCTGGGAGAACAACAGCTTCTCTGTCACCCTCAGCTTTCACATCAGGAGCAGCTGCTGGCTCAACAGGTCTGTGCAAGTTCAACCAGAAAGGTTGATCCCATGGCAGGGTGGTTGTAACTAGATGATCTTTAAGGTCCCTTCCAACCCAAACTATTCTATGACCCTATGAAATTACAGTGGGGTCCAAGAACATGCTGTTATTTGCAGTCTGCAGAGGTCCATCCTCCGCAGGACCTTTCCCAGACAGTGCTCCAGAGATGGGCATCTTTCCTCACCATGGCACCACCAGGGCCTGTAGATCAAGAAAAGATTTTCTTCAGGGTTGAAAAGAAAATAGCCAAGCTCAGGCTTAAGTGCAGGCTGGGAACCACAGCTCAAATTTAATTGCACTCCCCAATTAGACAACTGAAAGAAAATAGTCTTGCTGATTAGTGTCTATTTGTGAAGACCTAACGAAGCAGGGAGATGGGAATAGTCTTTGGCCTGGACATCTTCCAAGGTGGTAATAGTAAAAACGAGGAGTTATTCCCACAGTCCTGGGAAGAGACAGTGCAAAGGAGTCCTCTTTCACAGCTCTTTCCTGTCTTGCAACAGTTTCTTAAGTTAAATACTTATATATGTATGTTCATGCACATACCCTAGCAAAACAAGGCAAAATTTCAAATGTTAGTGTCTGAAAAGTGGAGCTAATCAAGCAAAATACCTTCAATCTTGAAATTTCCCTTACAAGACTTTAAAAAACCTTTATTTCAAAATACTATCTGAGCTTTCCAAGTACAAAGGCATTTATAGATTAACACTTTAAGTATAAAGCCTTTGAAGTCCCTTCTCATCTCTGCAAAATGTTTTGAAGATGGGAGAGTTCAAACTCACCCTTCCCTAACAAACAGGCTGGGAGGTCTCTCACCTTCTGCTGGTGAAAAATTAGCACTTACGAGTCAATTACTGCTACAAATGTGGGGTGAGGGCTGATGCGGACAGGGATGTGGAAGAGGTGGGAAGGAAGAGGCAGCCTTGGTGTTCAAATACCACTGAGGAAGGGTGACAGTCCCCCAGCAGGAGAATCTGGGGCAGGTCCCACCAGAACAGCAGCAGTGCAGAGCAGCTTGGCTGTGTGCAGGGTAGGATGATGGGATCACAGCTCCGTGGCATAAAGCTGGGAGAGACATGCTGTGAGGCATCTCTTGCTACCTGGAAACAAAAGATCCTTATTTCTCCCGGGAAAGAAGGTGCCCCTTTAGAGCCAGATAGCCCTGATCTTTCTGCTCCCTCCAAAGACGCTGCTCGCTCCAAAGACCCTACAGTTAGTAGGACTGAGCTGGAAAACCCAGCCTGTGTTACCCGAATAGGACATTAGATGTCACCCACGCACTGCATTTAGTGTCTGTTCCCCCTCTCATGATCCTCACTTGGGAAAGTCCCGCACATCCCATTTCCCCCTCATCCCAGGACCGCTGATTCAAGCTGGGGGGGGCGGATCTCAGGAGGTCACACGGGCCAGGTACCTGAGATGCTCTCAGTGCCAGGAGAAATGCCCGCGCGCTGGGGATCCGATATCTCAATCTGGAGAAGATGGGATTGGAGAACGGAATCCACACCCCCTCATCCTTCAAGGACAAGGTGGGTATTTGGCAATAACCCAGCAGAGCCAGGACTCATGAGAGGGTCCAAGACGCAGATGTTTAACTCTGAGCACAGTCCCTGACCCATCCCAGTCAGCACTGCTCATGCCTGGGAACCCTTTGAGGGGGGCTGAAGGGTTTGGAGACAAGTCCCCACTGGGATGCACCCCTAATACAGCAAGAAGAGAGTACAGTTGTGTGGAATTTAAATGTTCTGTGCCACACACATCCCATGGTCAGGGAATAGGTTCTCAGAGGAGACTGTAGACAGAGATGGCACAGGGGTGCCTGGATCAGCCCCACTTTGTCAGGCAGTCAGGGTGCTCTGCACCCCTCAACCCTGTTCCCCTGGCTGAAGGTCTCCTTCACATGACCTCTCCTCCAAGGACTGCTTTGCCCTCCCGTTCCCTTGCTGAAGGAGGGGAACCAAAACCCTTGGAGCATGGCCACGAGGCTGGAAAGCTGGGATGGGGCCAACTGAGCAGCCCCACGCTGGGAACCACCCCTGGTGCCCCTTGGGCACTGTCCCAGCCCTACACCAAGTGGGGCAGGATCTCCATGAGGCCTGACAGGGTCTGGCAGCAGGAATCCCGTCATCCCACAGCTCCACGGATGGGGGAAGGAGGCCGACCTCATTAAAGCCATGGAAATCCCCTTCCACATTCCGGGCTGCGGTGTTTCCTCTCTTGCAAGGGCGTGAGGCAGTGGCAGGCAGGGGGAGGCACTTTGGGGAACATGTTTACAGAACTGCTGCCAAACCACAGGAAGTCCCAGCTCCTGGGGATGAAGAATGAGAGGAGGAGGAGGCAGATGAGGCCAAGGCTCTGTCAACTCCTCTCCGCTGCCACTGGCAAACAAAAGCCAGAGCACAGCAGCGCTGTTATGCTGGACCATGTGGGATGCAGGAGAGCCTGCAGAGTTCTCCCTTTGCTGTTTTATCTCAGAGAAGCTCAGCAAGTGAAGTCCACCGGCAAAGGGAGGGAAAAGGACCTGGGAAATAAGTTTTCTGCACACATCTAGTGTTAAGCACACCACAGTGGACACCAGAGTTTTTGGCTGTGACAACTGAGAACAGACGCTTACAAACGTGCTCATCATGCATAAAGCTCATACTCAGTTGTCTCAAACTGATTTGTTCTGATTTCTAAACACCATTAATTTGTTGTGCTCCTATTTACCCATCCGAGGGACGTCATCTTGTGCAGTTCCCCTGGGTGTCTGAAGGGCTGGCAGCAGAGCACCCCAAGCATCCAAGGAATCTAGTGGAAAGTGTCCCTGTCCATGTCAGGGGGGTTGGAACTAGATGATCTTTAAGGTCCCTTCCAACCCATATCTTTCTATGATTCTGTGATTTTATGAGTCTGCTGCCATCACCACCACTCCCAGCCCCAAGATGCCACTTCCCCAGTGAGGCCGTCAAAGGTTTCGGTAACAGCTTGAAGATGCTCCTCCTTTGATGAGAAGGTGTTGGACACCACTACAACACATCCTAGAATGGCAAAGAGCTCTTGAGAGTGGGCACCATGGGGCTCTCCTCTGCTGACCCCACCTGAGCAGGATTTGGGCAGCAGGTCCATGCAGCAGTAAATGATTCACATTCCTCTTCATTTGATTAGGGACAATAGCCTTACAGCAGTCAGGAAGGTTTTCTTTGTGAGATCACAAGATCTCACACTCGAGGCCCTGGGTGACCTTGGTTGCACCCTCGGTGAAGACCTTATACTCACAATGGCTTAATGGCTTTAAGCTGTCAGAGGGTATATTTAATTTAGATATTAGGAAGAAATTCTTCCCTGTGAGGGTGGTGAGGCCCTGGCACAGGCTGTCCAGGGAAGCTGTGGCTGCCCCATCCCTGGAAGTGTCCAAGGCCAGGTTGGATGGGGCTCTGAGCGATCTTGTCTAGTGGAAGGTGTCTCTGCCCATGGCAGGGGTTTGGAACAAGATGATCTTTAAGGTCCATTCCAACTCAAACTATTCTGTGAATCTGTGATAAGTATCTACAGAGAAGCACTGCTCACCATTCATCAAAGTACTCAGTACAGCTACTCCCTGTCCTCACCATTTCACTTGTTCAGTGAGGACAGACACTCCACACCCTGATTTATCTATCAACATTTGCAGGCAGAAAAACAAACTACCTACCAAAACATTGTCTCATATTGCTCAAGCCATCCCGAACTGCAAATTAATTCATAACAGACTGCATTTAAGACCTAAAGAAAAACACAAGTTCATTTACTGGACATGCCATTTCAGAATGAATAATATAACTCTGGTTTAATAGCCACTAAAGAGACAGATTCAATAAAAGAAAGGACCAGGGTTTCTAAGAGGTTTCAGCTCTTGGAATATCATATTCAGCTCTTGACAGTGAATATCATATTGAACATAGGCAGGAATAGAAGTTATTGTAGTCTATATAATTAGTACTTCCCTCCACCCCTGTTTGGCAACCACTTTATCAAATCACAGATGCCCAGAAGAAGTTAAGTGTTGCTGGAATACCTTGCAGTCAAAATCTTTGAGCAGTGTTCATTATCATTAATTAAGTGTATACAATTACAGTTCCCAGAAGAATGTCCTTTTATATTAACTGAGCTATATTTAAACTCAGGAGAATTCAGCATACATTTTTAATAGAAATTGAACAGAGAGTATTGACATTTCTTTTTTGTTTACAGCAGCCTTTTAATGTCATTAAACCATCATGATGATCCAGGGAGACTGTACTTTCAGCTAAAGACCTCGGTTCTTTAAACCTGTCCTCCCAAGTTAGATTCCTGAGATCATTCTATCACCCTATTCTCGACCTAGATTCAGAAATACATTGCCCCACTTCTGAGTAGTAAACCTTGAGTTTCAGGGTAGGTGAAATGCTTGGTTACACCTCCCAATATGTTCTTTGCTGTCTCCAGAGGAGTGTGGATTTCCTGACTCACATTTCCCAGTAACCCATTGCCCAAACCGGTTGTCCCCCTTTCTGTATTTGTGCATCTGGATATTCCTGCCTTATTCCACCCCACATGCCTCTCAGCTGAATCTCATCCCCTTTTGGAAGGCCATTCCTCCACCAAGCTGAGGTCACCCTCCATCCCAGTGTCATCCTCCAATGCCTTTCTCAGTCCTTCCTGACTCCACATGGCCTGCAGATCCAATAATTCTCCACTGGATTCACTCCTCCATCCTGCAGGCCCCTCCTCACCATCACCTTCCTGCCTCAGGAGTCCCGTTAACAAGCATCCAAGCCTTTGTTTTAGGAGAAGATCCCTGAAGAAAGCCTTGCTGGAGCAGAGACACATCTCCCTTTCCAGAACAACTCCCAAAAAGAAAATTTGATTGATCCAAATGTTTCTTCTTGACCAGCCCCTAATGGCTGATACTCATTACCTTGATACCTGTCATGTGTTTGTAAAATGGTCCTTTAATTACCTGTCCTTTGCTTGTTTTTTGCCAAACTGTGTGTTTCCTACCCTGTTGACTCTCCCATTTCACTGTACAGACACTGTACACCCAATCTTACTGGGACTCTGTCTCATCATCTCTCATCCTTAGCATGAAACAACACTGTTATAGGTCACTAGGGGAAAAAATCCTCTCTAAAACATGTCTTCTAAATATTCACACTGCCTTCAGTGAGAGTTGGGGTGTCATTCCTAACCCTAGTCCATCAGGCCCTAAGATAACACTTTAAGTGCACAAGTAACACATCACCAGCTTCACTAAAGGTCTCCAGAGCTTTGACTCCAGCTTGTAACATTGTCGAGACTAAATGTCTCCATCCGTGGGTTAAAAAAATGCTTGTGATGCTTATCTGTTCCAAGGAACACCTGTGAAATGGATTCACACATGACTAAGGGCTTCCAAGTCTCAGAGGGACAACACATGAGCCAAATCCTGCTCTCATGCTCAGGACTCTGGGTCAGCCCAGGACTGCCAGGGCAGGTTTGTGATGCTCAGAGGTGATGGAGCGTGACAGCTGGCAGTGAAGCATCCTCCTGATATTCCTTGCTAATATTCTCTTGGAAATACCTCCTCCCCAACAGTTACAAGTCAGGAACAAGGCTTAACCAAAGTGAATTACAATGGACACTGTCTGCTCTCCCAGGATCACCCAGTCCCAGTGGTTGACATCTGTCCAACCCAGAGCTGTGGTGTACAAAATGCAGTTCTCAAGGTGGTTAATGGAAGTTGGATGAGCACTGCCAGAAGTCTCCTTCCTAACCCAAAAAAACTTCCATTCCCTAGGAGAGAAAAAGCAGTGGGAATAGGTTGTGGTGTTCTAACCACATGTGAAAAAACTTGTGTTCACCTTGTTGGAGAAATGAGAACCCAGGAATTCTTCAGTGCTTCCCAGCCAAGCCCATACCCCTGTCCTGCTGGGAGGGCAAACATTCCCATGAAGGCTGGGCTGAGGAGCAAGGAGAAAATCCAAATACAATGAAGAATTGTCTCCCCCTCCAGCAGCAGCCCACAGGGTTTATGTGTGGAAGATGCTTTGTATCTGGTGATGCGATCGAGACTTGTGCTAAAGTGGCCTCAGGGGACTTTCAAACACACTTGACAGAAGTACCTACATTGAAAGCTGCTCCCTGGGATCCTTATACAACCAAAGAAATAGCAGTGTTTCCTTCCTGGGGCTTCTTTATAGATCTTCAAGATACCAAGCATGAATTCCAGCCTCCTTGTTAGTGGAAGGGTTTTTCTCTACTATTTTGGAGCAAGTTGCTCATGGTTACAACGAGAAGGAATCAGAGCTTGCATTTCTCTCACTGCGCAGCTGAGACCTTCTTCAGACTGCTCATCTCTCCTGTGTGAGACAAAATTGACCCCAAAGCCAGTCCCTCCTTGCCAGAAAATAGAAGTGGTATGATGCAAACAACAGGACAAATCAACCAGCCAGTGCCAGCCCTGTGTCGGTCAGTCAGCTTTCCCTCCAAAACGAAAAGCAAAGCAAGCCCCAAAGGTCTCTCCTGCTCCAAGCAGGGCTTTGCAATTATAAATTATCCCAAGATAATCTCTGTCCCCAGCACTGCTGAATTCACCTCCGCTGGGTTTGCCGGGGGATTAATTGCTGCTGCATCGGCTGCACTGCAGAACAAAAAGCTGGGGATGCAATAAACTCCTAATTACTACCATCACTCAGCAAGGAGTGATAAATTTAAAGCCAAATACATGAGGAAACACTTCTTGGTTTAGCACAGTCTGCAATTAGCAGCACAGACCACTGCTGGGAAGGGAATCAGGGCAAACGAGACCAGGTATCCAAAAGGTGTGAGCAAGAATGGAAATTAGGGTGGCACTGTGTGAGACAGCAACGCCCAGAGCTGATCCTCCTGGCATCAGCAGGCACCATCCAAGGACAAACAGGTCCTTCTTGCTCTTCCCACATTCTAGAATGATGTTTGACAGTGCCTGGGTGCAACATCCACCTTATCCCCTGGTATCTTCTGCTCCCATGCAGTCAGGAGACTGCGTTGGTGCCAACTTCTAAGACTCTAAATTCAGAAGAGCTGTTCCAGGACAGCCCTCCCATGCCACCTCTTTCCCTGATGGACCACATGTCTCACATGGGGAAATGCAAAGATATCTGAGGAGAGAAGACACCCAGATGTCTGGTGCCATTGCAGAGCACTGGACTTGTTTTCCAGCTCAAAGTCTCTGGTTATCTCCTGGATATCCTGCCTGAGGGTGAAAACACAAGGAAGTTCATATCTGCCAGAAAAGTCTCCAGCTTACAGAAGTCACCCACAGCCCCACCATCCTCGTCCATGGTGGGAACAAGCAGTAAATACACTGCTCCTCACTGAATTTGGGCTGTATCAGAGTAAAGCTGTGATCCATGGGATTGCAGGAAGGCCCTGAACACTGGCATTGTGGTCACTCTGGTGCTGTGGGACCTCCAGGCACATGGAAATGTGGTGAGAGCTCTGGACCCAAAGGCTCAGATGAAACACCAGAAGTTCCATGGCCCTGAGTGGGACCAGGCTGGAAATCTGTCAACCTTTCTCACAAGATTTCCTCTCTCCCTCCCGGTTCTGTTTGGACTGGAAACACCATGAGAATAACTTTCCTCCTTGCATTTCAGCAGTTTTGCTTCCGGGCCTGGGCTAAACAAGGAAGTGCAGAGGCGTGGGAACTGAGGGGAGACACAAACACACGGGAGCTTGGGCTGAGTGGCTCCAAATCTCTACGTGCGACTCGCTGCCTCCATCGCAGAGATTCTCCTGCCAGCTGAACTGCTCTGCATGGGCTGATGCCTTCAGGTGGAGGTGGTTAACCCAACCTTCCCTGTGGGCCAGATCCTTCTCTCCCTTGGGCAGTAAAGCAATCCCAGTAATAACCACTCAAATCTTATGGCTGTGAGAAAAGAACACTTGGACCAGGACCTTGATGCCTTTTAAAGACACATCACCCAGCCCACAGAGAGTACTTGGACACAGAACCCAAACCTCCAAACCTTGGTCCTTTTTCTGCTTGTCATGAGCTGTGGTAAAAGTGTTTTGATTTCTTGATGCACTCAGAATCTCAGCACCCTGAGAACAGAGTCCGTTTCAGGTGTGGAGTACCACAAACCATCGGCACTCAGTGCAAGGCTGAACCATTCCTCCAGGATCCAAACCTCTTCACTGCTCCGCGCCTTCAGCACCCACTGAGAAAACAAGGTGTGCCCATAGGAGCAGGTATGGCATGGAGGGATGAATAATGCTCCTCTTTCCGCATATATATTTCAGGATAAAATTCCAGCATCACCACAGGCTAACGCACCACCCAACATATGTTTAGACATTCAGCATCTCAAAGCTACAAAGAATGAGGAAATGCGAAGGAGTTTTTCCCATCCCAACCAGCTTGCCATTCAAGGCGTTGCTCTTTCCCATAAGTCTCCACCATGCTGGTATGGAAGTTTCTTTGGGATTATGTGGATCTATTCAGCAGTTCAAAGGTTAATTGGAGCTACACCAGCATTATGAGCAGAAGGAAGGGACAATTTCTAGCAGCAAGGTCATGGAGCTACTGAGCACATCCCTCTGGAGCATTCATCATTATTTAATTATCACTGCACTAATAGCTGGCATGAATTAAAGTATTCAGGGTCTCTTAGGCTTTGTGGAAGAAGCAAGCTTTCTGGTTTTTTTAAGGACCTCAAAATAGGAGATGGTGTAGCATCCTCCTAGCCCAGCTGTCCCTGTTTCTGAGCGCTTAAGGCAAACAACTGCACTTACTTGGCTACACAACTTCTAGACAGGACCTGGCCCAGACCATGGGCAAAGTTCAGATGCACTGCAAGGACAAGCAGACAGCGCTGGCATTAACCAGGAGAGGACTCAGTGACTAGAGAGGCTTTAAACAGAAAGAGAGTCCATTTAGATTAGATACTAGGAAGAAAATCTTTACTATGAAGGTGGTGAGGCACTGGAACAGATTATCCAGAGAAGCTGTGGATGCCCCATTGCTGGAAGTGTTCAAGGCCAGGTTGGACAGGGCTTGGAGCAACCTGGTCTAGTGGAAGGTTCCTTGCCCATGGCAGGGGGGTTGAACGAGATGATCTTTAATGGTCCCTTCAACCCCAAACCTGTGATTCTATGATGCTATGTTTTCCAATTCCATCTGAAAACCTGGCTGCATCTGCATACTGCTTAGCACCAAGGGATCTTCATCCTGCCAGAGGCTCCTCACTGATCAGGTTACATCCAAATTTGGGCCCATTAATACCTGTTGCAAAGCCATCTTCCCCTCTGGGACAGTGCTACCTGCTACCATCACCTAGCCAGGTTCTGCTGTCCTCTTCTCTACACTGAGCACCATTATGTTCCTGCTCTGTACACCAACATTAACTGCACAGCTGGAACTGCATCCCCAGAGGCACAGGCACAGCTTCTCCACGTCCTTATCTCAGAGAGAAGCACAGCCCTGAGCCATGACCTTCTCTCCCTGTCAGAAAAAGCAGGAGAGGTAGAAATGCACCCAAGAGACACCCTGTGACTCTGGTCCCTGCCAGCTCTCTCCAATCTGCCGTACCCAAGGCACTCTTCCCTGTCACAGTCTGGCACATCTATTTCAAACGCGGGGGATTGCCACATATCACAGGGAACAAGAAACAGATTCCCACTGGGGAAGCAGGGCCCTGGAGCAGTGTGGCGTCAGTGACATGCCCCTGAGGTTCAGAGAAAGAGGACACAACTGCTTGTTAATCCTGCTTCCCAGCTGGTGATTTCTAGGGATAACCTAGCCAGGGAGTTCTAGGGAAAACTTTAAAAGAACTTCTAGCAATGCACTGTGAGAATAAAATCCCCAGCACTGCAGCTCACCGGGAGGCAATGCTGCTCATTACACAATAAACCATGTGAACCACTGGACACGCATCCAAGGATCAGGAAACAAGCATGAAAATCTCTAGAAAAGTCACCTCTTTCATTGCTTGGCATTAGGAACCCAAATATGACCCCCCGTGTTGGGGTAGATTACATGGTGGCTCTGAGTCCACCTTTCAGCCCCACTTTATGATTCCAGAATTTTCTCGTGTTAGCTTGTGCTTTTAATTTTTGAAATTACTCATGTTCACATGTCCATCCCCACCACATTCCCCTCCTTGCCCTTATCCCAGGCCCTCTTCCCCAGCTTCCCAGGCCATCGTGAGCCCTCAGCCTGTTCTTGACCTCAGCATTGCAGTCTTGAGCTCTTTAGACTTTGCCTGTGACTTTACCCATTAGCACTTTTATTAATTCAAAGATCTTTTGCCTAAGAGGAGAAAAAATAAAGCATCCTGGAAGCACAAGGTAAGGCCACATGGTTGCACCCCCAGAAGACAAGCACATGATCCATGGCCAGTTGGATGCTACATAGCACAGTCCTGCTACTGAGGGCTAAGAAATGAATCAACAGGACAGTTCTGCACCTTTACACAGGCAAAAAAGAAGAGGTAGGGGTGAGAAAAGGTAAGCCACGAAATCAGAGCTGCATTACTCGGCATGGTCAGTTTGTCACTGCAGTCTGATTGACCACCTGAGTCACAGAGGTGGAATTTATTTCACTCAAATTTAGACCCCTAAAACGTAGAATCTTATGTCTGGCCACGCAGCTTCAGCTTCTTTTGCAGTCTGTGATTCATTTGACCTCTCTCAGACACTACTGTAGATTGAATCACTCTCTGGTTCTTCCTATTTCTCTGCATCCGCAACAAAGGGAGTCGATGATGACTGGTTCATCTGAAGCCAGACATCTCAATCCTACATGCCAAAATAAGAGCAAAGGAATCCCACTCTGGGTATTGTCATTTCTCCCTAATTGAAGGGCTTAAAACTTTCAAAGCAGAAGGACAATGACAGCTGAATTTGTGGTGGGGCTTTTCATGCCAACATTCAGAGACTGTTTCTCTCCTGCCAGCTTGCTCAGCTTAATTCATGGGAATGTCTAGAAACAGGAACCCCTGGAGCACAGCAAAAAATGAGCCAAGCTCTGACATTTGTGTGAGCAACCAGTTCTTAATTATTTGACTAATACTGGCATTGTACAGCAACCATGTGCATAGAGGGGTCTGCGGAGGTTTCGTTGCCACAGGGACCCATGGACAAATCTCCACATGGAAGGTGGGTCGGGTGTTTCTGCAGTGTTTTGGGTGCAAGAGCACAATGCCAAAATGCAACTCTTTTCAGAGTGTTTGAGGAATTTATAATGAAACTACCCTAAAATATAAGTTGGGTCAGGAAGGATCAAAAAGCCAGGAAAAGTGGGCTAATGCTGATCAAAGTAGGAGATGTATCACAGGCACGGAGCAAACCCTCCAATGTTCTGGAAAGGGCAAGAGTATGCTGGAAGCAGAACTGATGGGAAAACCACAGGAATGGGGTTTTCTGCACAGAAAGGACAAAATTACCCTGGGAGGAAGCTGCAAAGAGGCTCTCTGAGCCATGAAAATGGAGATAAAATTACTAATAAGCCCCTGAAGTCTGGATACCTGGGGAGATGGGGGTTCTCTCTTCATCAAGAGATAGGTCAAATACAACTAGAAATTAGAGTTTTCTCATTTCAGCTCCCCACCCCCAGAATTATTGCTAGCAGAGGGCTCCGAGGCAGAGCAGAGCCAGGAGGGAAGGAAATGTCTTGGGCTGTGCCCACAGGCTGCACTCAGACCCCATGGGGCTACAGCAGGGCCAGGAGGAGAGCGCTGGGGAAGGAAGTCCTACGGCAAGGTCGGACAGCAGCTGTCTCCAGGAATGAATCCAGAAGCAGCATCCTCCTGGGATGGGCCAGGAGGATCTTGTGTTGACTGACTGCCCTTCCTGAGTTTGGGAGGAAATTAATCTCCCACCGTGGGCTTCAGTTTATTTTTACATTGCAAGTTAGACCGAAGGGAAAAAAAAATTCATAAAAAAAAAAAATTCTATTCCCTAAAAGGAATCACAAATTTCACAGCGACCTAAGGAGATTAGTCAAATCCCTGTGACCGTCAGCAGTTTCACTTAGGTCAAAGCCTGGCATAACTCAATCTCTGTGAGAAGAGAGGAGTGGCATGGACTGCCCAGCTCTGCAGGCAGCCCAGCCTTTCCAAAAGGGCTCTTTTGCAATATCTGGAGGGAAATATCCCTTTTGCAGCCCTGCAGCAGAGAGGCACAGTCAGACTGACACAGAGGGCAGACAGCGAAAGGGAGCGTTATCTCTTCCAGATACCACAGTGAGACCTTCCAAGCTGGGAAGCAGGAGGGGGACCAATTTCCCAGGCTAGAAGACATCAAAGGCTGTGTGAAACCTTCCGAAAATGTTCACCCTGAATTTCTCATGCATGGGTGGGCATATGGGATAATTCTCTGTAGGGTCAGGGAAATGTAGAAAGTGGAGCAGTCAGGTTCTGATTTGCCTCTTGCTCTGGGGGAGAAAAACGGAGAGAATTTAGCTCAAACCCTAAAAATAAATATGCCACCCATAGGTCTGGTTTTGTGCAAAAGTTGGCCTGGGTTAGGTAGCCTAGGGCCTTTTTTGGATTAAATCATTTCCATCCCCTGGCAAACATGTCTGTGTTAATGGGCTCACAGACACATCAGCCTTTCAAGCTGTGCATCAGATTTCATCCAGGGGATCAGTAGTGTGGTGCTGCTGCTGTGGTACTGCTGCTGCGATGCACTCAGTGAGCAGAGGGGTGTTGGAAAAGGAAATTGAGGACAAACTTTTGGATCTGGAAGGGTTCCAGGACAGGCTGGATGGAGCTTTGAGCAACTTGGTCTAGTGGAAGGCGTCCCTGCTCCTGGCAGATGATCTTTAAGGTCATCCAGCTCAAACCATTCTAATGTTCTATGATTACTCTAGGAAGAAATAGGACTTTCAGCTCACACTCCAGAGCTTTAAAAAGATCTGCCTCCTTCTCAGTAAGAAGAAGAAGCCTCCTGATAGAAACCCAATATTAAGTCTCCTGCTCTGTCCTGTGAATACATGGTATTGCTTTACGTAGTAACACGAAGCCAAAGAGGATGGGAAAGTCCAGTGTCTTCCCTCCACTGCAGAGAGGCAGGAGACTTTTACAACTGCTTATCTTTCCTTGGTAAAGTTGTAGGTGCAGTCTTTAGAAGAAATAATAAATTTTGCAATTCTTAGCTCTCCTCACAGGGACACTTGCTCTCTCTTTGTGGCTTCTCCATCGTTTGAACTCTTCCAGCAGTACCATCCCCAAAGCTTTCAGAATTATGACTCAGGAAGTGAGAAGTCCTTACACTAATTTAGAAACTAAAAAATTAAAAACAAAACAGCAAAAGACAGCCAAACCACAGGGACTTTCGAGTTGCTTCTGGTCATGGAGCTTTTAAGGTCAAGAGGGGGACAGTCCCGTTGCGGCGTTTCCAAGAATCATCACACCTGCTCTTCTATCTGCCGTTTGTTTTCTGGTATTGAGTGCTCTTTGGGGCAGAAAGCATCTTTCTGTCCTATGAATGTGCAGCATTTAGGACAAGGTGCCTCTTCCGGGCACAGGAAAAATTAATGTGAATTGTTACAATCAGCCCTTTTACCTACAAAATACATAATCTCAGCAAAAACACTTGAGGTGAAATCAAGACAGCAGATGGGATAAGGGGAGGCAGATAGCATCTCTTGTCCATAACAGCTGCCTGCATTCTCAGTCTTTGGTATTTGCTCCTGACAGCTTTCCTGTGAGGGAAAAGGAACAATAAAGAACACAGAATCATAGACTCATAGAATGGCTTGGATTGGAAGGGACCTTTAAAGATAATCTCATCCCAACCCATTGCCATGGTAGAACACCTACTATTAGACAAGGTTGCTCAAAGCTACATCCAACCTGATCTTGAACACTTCCAGGAATGGGGCATCCACAGCTTCTCTGGGCAACCTGTGCCAGGGCCTCACCACCCTCACAGGGGAGAATTTCTTCCCAACATCTAATTTAACCCTGCCCTCTGTCAGTTTAAAGCAATTCCCTCTTGTCCTGTCATTACATGCTCTAGAAAAAAAAAAAAAAAACCAAAAAACCTTCATTCGCTTTCTTTTAGGCCTCCTTTAGGTACCAAAAGGCTGCAATAACATCACTCCAGAGCCTTCTCTTCTCCCAGCTGAACAACCCCAATGCTCTCAGCCTTTCCATGATGATTCCCACATTGCTGATGCACACAGAAAAGGGCATCCAGATCCAATTTTTGATAGCTGACATTGTGTGAGCTCCTGAAAGCCCTCTCTTGATCAGGTTCTCACTTTGATTAGCACTATACCAACAATCAGGAAGATATTCCCACTCCCAGACAGTTTACAGCCCACACACCTCTGAGGCAGAACAGAAAAATGGAAACATGGCCCCTGCCTCTTCTAGTGGAAAAAGCAGATCCAGTGGGGTGGAAGTGACCCAAGGTTCCATAGCACTATGCTATGGAAAGATTGGAAATGGAACCAGAGCTTCCCAGTCATGTGGCTGACTCAAGATACAGGCAAGCTGTGCCAGGACTGGGAGCAGCTCCTACTCCCCCATTTTTGCACAGCATCACATCCAGCTACCAAAACCAGTCAGATCTCCCCCACCCAGCCCTCAGACATGTCTGCTCTTGGCCTCTGCCAGATCAGGTCCCTCTGAGCTGGGATTTGCAGCCCAGCCCCTTATCCTGCACTTACAATACACACAGACCACACAAGCCCTGATCTGCTTGACCAATTGATCTTTAGTCATTCCCAGGAATCCTGCAAAGTTGCCTTGCAAACTACATGGCTTTGCCACTTATTTCTGCTGCAGATGATCTCTTCCAGCCCAGAATGTCCCTGATCCTATGATTAGAGCTTTTTTTTTTTTTTTTTTTAATGGAGTTGGAGCTTGGAGAAAGACATGAAGAAGCCTGAACACTTGTGTCTGCTGCAACGACCCGACTTTGCAGACAGAAATGTAAGAGCTACTTCAAGAAGCAAAGTCTTCAAAACACTTGATCCAGATGGAGGAGGAGGATCAACATCACAGCAGTGCCTGCTCCTCAGGTGTACCTATGAATTCGGTTCCGGGTTCACAGAATCATTGAATTATAGGATGATTTGGGTTGGAAGGGACTTTAAAGACCATCTAGTTCCAACCCCCTGCCATGGGCAGGGACATCTTGCCCTAGACCAGGTAGCTCAGGGTCTCATCTAACCTTGCCTTGAATACTTTCAGGGATGGGGCATCCACATAATAATAATAATAATAATAACAACAATAATAATAATCTTCCAATGTCCACATGAGGGAATGTCCTCTGTTATTCCTCGAACATCAACATGACCCAAAGCTGGATTTGCACTAAGTGGGTTCAGGTTGGACAGAGGTAATGTGACCCTTTGCTCCTGATGATTTCACCAATGTGACATTTGTTCTCCTGCCTTTCCCCAGCCTCCACCCCCAAAAAAACCTGGAAATGCAGTTTCCCTAACTGGAAACACACATATCATTGTAACATTTTCCAGACCACTTTGCAAGAGGTAAAGTGGAATGAATTTTTTCAGCACAGCTTTAGCAGAAACTCACTGCTCTTACCTGGCCCTTCCATGTCTGTCTCCTGACAGATTCCTACAGCAATCTCCAACTCCTCTTGGCTTCGCCTTTTTGTGGTGTTTGTTTCTTTGCCCTTCTTAAATAAACTATTGGCAGTTCCCATGGTAACACGCCTCATTCTTTCTCACTCCTCCCTAAAAGTCTATTCCCATTTAACAGGCTTTTTAAAAGGCTCTATTTATACTTCCTTTTGTTATCCTGCCCCTGCTCCCTTGCAGCCAGACAAGGGCAGGCACAGAGCAGTGCATGCACTACCCTGTGTTACTAATAATGGCCATCCATAAACACGAGAGCCAGCCGTGGGGATCAAAGCTGTGACCTTCATCAGGAGATGCTTCTTAGAGCAAGAAAAAGGAAACCTGAGGCACGGCTCGGGAGGGAAGCATTGTCAGCAGGGGCCATCCCCACCTTCCCACTCTCCAGAAACGTGCTGAGGGGCTGCAAGCCCCCGAAACCAGCCAGCATGTGAAAAACAGCCTTGCTGTCTCTGCAGGCAGTTTCCACCTCCCCCC